>NC_142504.1:74104829-74471079 GCF_057876585.1 Rhinolophus sinicus | reverse complement strand
CTTGTTAAACTTGGCAAGAGTGGCAGTGAAATCTGGGACATGTTACTCCAAGTTTATGAGGATAATGCCATGAAGAAAATGGCAGTGTACAAATGGATTAAATGTTTTTCTGAGGGGAGAGAATGTATCAAAGATGAAGAGGGGTCAGGGCAGCCAGTAATAAACAGAACTGACGAAAATGTTGCAAAAATTCACTAAATAGTCCATCAAAATCATCAGCTGATGGTAAGAAACATAGCAGACCAAGTAAACATTGATAGAGAAACAGGAAAATCTTAACTGAAAATCTTGGCATGAGAAAGATGTGTGCAAAAATTGTCCCGAAGGAGCTCACTGATGAACAAAAGCAAAAGAGAGTAGAAGATTGCCAAGTCCGTTTGGAGAGGCAAGGTGATGTTTGGGGCCATGTTATCACTGGTGATGAAACATGAGTGTACCAATATGACCCTGAAACAGTGTCGAAGTACACAATGGAAGACAGCCAATTCTCCACGACCAAAACATTTCCGTCAGCCCAAATCAGGAGTCAAAACAGTGTTACTAAACTTTTTTGATATCAGAGAGATTATTCCTTATGACAGTTAACCAAGTTTGTTATTTGGAAGTGCTGAAAAGACTGCATGAAAAAGTTAGACGAAAACGACCTGAACTTTTCACCGACAATTCATGGCTCTTGCGTGATGACAATGCACCAGCTCACACAGCACTGTCTGTGAGGGAGTTTTTAGCCAGTAAACAAATAACGGTATTGGAACACCCTCCCTATTCACCTGATCTGGCCCCCAATGACCTCTTTCTTTACCCAAAGATCAAAGAACTATTGGAAGGAAAACATTTTTGATGACATTCAGGACATCAAGGGTAATACGACGACAGCTCTGATGGCCATTCCAGAGAAAGAGTTCCAAAATTGCATTGAAGGGTGGACTAGGTACTGGCGTTAGTGCATAGCTTCCCAAGGGGAGTACTTTGAAGGTGACTATAGTGATATTCGGCAGTGAAGTGTGCAGCACTTTTTCTAGGATGAGTTCTCAATCTATATGTCAGACCTCATATATCAGAATCTCATTGCTATCTTGAGATATTTTTAATTAAGAAGAAACTAGAAAATATTATTATTAAAGAGATTAATATCCCTTATCCCTGGCTCCTCCCCTATTCACATATTTGGATCATCTTCCCTGACCTTGCTAGTTATACATATGTGTAGATGGTGCCCTGATTGTATCTGACATATGCACATTACAGTGCTTTGGAGTAACTATAAAATTATTCATTTTATTTCTTTTTTAAGCCTTCTGTATAATCATTTGCACAGACTACTTTGTCACTGCTGGCAGGGCCAGTCAAATGTCAGCACAAAAAGTAGGGATACAAACATATCTCTTCAAGAGGCCTATTTATAGTTCTTTCAGATTATTTTGCAATTTTGACTTGAAGAACATAGACTTTTCCATTTTCAAATCTTTGGTGAATTACAGAATAGGGTCTACATTGTTTTCTGACACAGCTAAGAGTAGAATATCAGCACCTTCTCTTCTTATCTCTTTTGTAGGAGATTTCCTACAAAAATCTTATTCCAGAGAAAGTGCACCACTGTTTGGGCCTAGTATGTGAGTGTGTGGGCAAAAGAGAAAACAAAAAGGAGTTGTCAAACATGCTTTTACCACTTACTAATAGTACACCGTTGGACAAGTCACTTACTTTCTCTGTGTTTCTCTTTCTTCATCTGCAAAATGAAAATAAAAATAATATATCCTCATGGCATTGCAAAATTTAGAATTAATTCATGTGTACAATAAGTATTATCTATTTTAATTGTTTTGATTTATTATTTCTTCTCTTTTACTTTTGAAGATTTCAAGGTTTACGTGTTAAATTTTTATCAGTAGAGAAATAGAATGATTATACTTAGCTAGCTCACATTATCAAACAATTAATTAACCAATGTATTAATGTTGATCATACATTTGATTGATTTTAGAAAAGAGAAAATCAAATTCAAGAAAAATGACCTAATTTATGATCTAATTGATGCCAAATGACTGTATTGACTCCTTCCCCCCCCCCCCCCCAGCAAATTGCTTAGACTTTTGGTGTTACAAGTTAGTCATATGAGAGATGACGCCATTTAAGTCTGTATCTCATCACAAAATGTGGTGAAACCAATCCTTTTGCTAATACTTGGAGAGATATTCAGTGATGTTGGTATGAGGAAGTGGAAAGATAATGAACTTTGGCATCAGGCTGACCTGGGTTTAAATTGTTTTTATATCACTCCACTCACTGCCCGAGTTCCTTTGAAACAGGGGTTCCCAGACTTTGCCCTATGGTTATCAAGATTTGCAGTGTTTCTGAAGGGACTATCATTGTTCACATTTTAAAAATTTCTGTGTAGATGATTTAAACAATTTGTCTCTAAATAATCAGGCAAAAGAGGTAGAGGAGACACAGTCAGGATGTGAGATGGATATGAGAGGAGAAAGTAGGTGTTAGGGGAGAGAATTCAAGGTATTGGATGATAGACTGTGCAGGGTTTGTTCTAGCACAATTGGAAAGTTAACCAAATGTGTCTTGAAACTTGCCTTTCCCATTTATATTTCTCCCTGATGCTGAGATACACACTTCCAAGACTGCCTTGAAGTTTTCTCCATCTTCTAATAATTTTTAATTGATATTTTCTCTATTTTGTTTTTAAACTGGAAACAAAACCTATTCCATATATAAAACCATTTGTGAAAGTTTTTATTTATTTGTTACTTCGACTGATAAAATCATGCTTGGAAGTCTTTTCTTTGTTCCTGAAATAACTAAAATGAGTAATCTTCACTCACCAGTTTCTACAACAGACTGCAAGATTTTTAAAAACTGAAATTAAAATGCTTGTACACCTGAAATCTGTGTAACTTTACTAACAATTGTCACCCCAATAAACTTTAATTGAAATAAATAAATACATAAATAAATAAATAAATAAATAAATAAATAATAAAATGCTTTTCATTCAAAGTACCCTGGAAGGCAAATTTTTTGATGAAAGTGTTTCTTAAAGCAAACCAATGATATGAGAATACTAATTACCTCTGTATATTTTTCCTTCATATACGTTTATCAAATTGCCTCATGCATATATAGAATATAAAGTAAATTTTCAGTTTCTTTTCTTTACAATATTGGACTTTAATGGCTTATTTGAGTGTGAAATATTTTCTTATGCCTAATTTTAATCAAAAGTATCAATCTGGATCCCAGTAAAACATTACAACCATAATTTGAATAAAATTGAAAAATCCATAATTGAGCATGTTGGATCTCTTCATTTCCAAGATGAATCAAAACTGATAGTTTTAATTAGAAGTTGTTGTATGCCCTTTATTTTTCAAGAGTTAGTGTGAGATTTTTATGACTTAATTGGGATTAATTCAAAGTTTTTATTCCAGTGTTTCTCAATGTATGATCTATTTTCATTAAAATTATTTGAAAATTCTCATTAGAAAAAGCTCAGATTTCTGGGCTCCACTCAAAATTTACTGAATCAGTATATCCGGAAGTGGAACCAATAAATCCACATTAAAACAAAAAAGTTTCCCCTAGTAACTTTTATACACACTAAAATTTGATTTGAATGCCACTGACAAGAATCAACGGAGACGCCAACAGCCATTAAATGAGCTGGCTTAGGGACAAGTAAGTATGAAAAGGGCAAGGTCAACTCAGGCTGGATTATCAGTGTATGAATGATAGAAGGGCAAATGCTGTTTTCTTCCTTTTTATTTGAAAAAAAAACTTTTACTTTTTATGAACAACTGATATTCAGTAAAATACTGAAAAATTGTAGTTATTTTTGAATTCACAATAAAGTGATGAATGCAGAAAAGGAGAATGTTTAAAGAAGACAAAATGGGTGAGATGTACATTTTCACTTGGAAACCAAAACTGTTAATAAGGCTGATATAAAAGATAGGTTAAAGGAATGGGACAAAGTGTCATTTCCATTACTTATTGTAGATTTATTTCTATGTCCATTAAAAGAAAATGAAGCCAAAGTTAGCTTCACTTTCTTTATCTCCATCTATTCATATTGGTTTGTTAAAATTGTATATTAAAATGAAACGAACACCTCCCATAAACATGCAATCCCTAAATTGCATTCAATGAATTGCATAAAGCATTTCATAAAGAATCTCCAACATTTGGATTGAAATGCCTTGAATCACTTTGTGAAATAGTTCTAACCAAATAATCTTTTGTGGAAAATCTCTTTCTAGTTCAGTTTTCATTTGTATTTAATTAAGAATTTTGTTGGCATTCTCCAAATATTTTCTCTTAAGAAAGGGAGAAAATAAAAGAATTACACTTTTAATTTTTGATACATATAAGTGGTAAAATTTTTAATATGGAGTCAATGTGGGATGATAAATAATTCATGTAGTCTATTGGTAATTGGCAATGTGAAATGGGAACCACATAAATGAAATGTAACTCTTTGCTATCATTTGCCCAATGTAATATATTTTATAGACACTAATGATACAGAAACAGTAAAATTTAATGATGTTTTGAATGCTGATTATACCTAAAAGATGCTTCAAGTCATACAAATATTCCAGAAATGATCGCACCGTGAGCTATTTGTTGAAATAAACATTACAGGATGGCTTAAGGTCAATTTAATTAAATATATATGGAAATCTTTTTGTAGTTGCATGTATCTAGCTGTTGCTCATTCATTTAAATCTGTTTACTTCTCAAATATCAGTTCTAGAAAAATAGTAAAATGGAGTGTGTCACCAATTAGTGCCACTGTTCCTCAAAGTTAATTAACCTTTTTTTCAATCAAAGGTCACACCTGCAAGTTTCCATTTATTTGGGGGGATGGCGCTATTTCTCAACAACTCTGTTAGGACTTAGAATATTCTAAGCTGGTTGTTAGACAAGGTACACTGTTATGTCAGTGACAAGCCAGTTCATTACAGTAAAAGTAGATTAATTAATGACATTTGAAAAAAAAATGTCACTTTTTCCTTAAACACCTAATTTTGTTTTGAGAGCTTTCACACTGTTCTAATATTTAGGAAGAACTTTTGTTATTAGTAAAATACCCGCTCATGGAGAAGTAAATAGTGAATAGATAAGATAGACTATGTTTTACAAAAAGACAGTTGATTATGCCTTGTCCATGCCTAGAGTATTTTTACTTATCTAGCTGGTCATAACCTTGTGAAATATTGTTAGATCTCAGTTAGCATAGCAAGAAAATAACCATTTTTAATCAGTGAAACTTAATGTTGCTGCTTCACTGAATTTATCTGGGCAACTTTCTTGCAATACTCAGAGTATTGTCATCCAGCTGCACTTTTAGTGACAATCTGAAAAGGAAGTGGGATCTCAGAAGCCTTTCACCAGATGGGAGGTTTTATTTATTTGTGGCAACCAGATGCCACTAATTTCTCTTTCTGATGAGGCTGTTGACTGATTTTACATGGAGAGGTGATGGTTGGTCTAGCTCATGTGTATTGAGAATTTTAACTTCCAGTTGAACAAAAAAAATCCTCTTAATACCAGCTAATTAACACAAATCCAACATCCTTTTGTGATTTAAGAGAATTATTCAACCAACTCTTTGCCTGTTTCACTAGCAAACTGTCATCACTGTGGTTGTTGAGAGTTGGTGGTGAATGTGCAGTGATGAAGGAGGTAACACTATAGTGGTCTTACCTGCTTCACTCTGGAGCCAACCCTGAGGCAGCCCAGAATGTGACCCCAACAAATAGTTGAGCTGAAAGAGGCCCCAACCCTGGGATCCCTAAGCATTAGTATAGAATCCTTATCAGAAGTACTGAAATCCAGTTAAATTGTGGGACTAATGACATGATTAGTCTGAGAGCAGATCCCCTGGAGTGGGCTCTGGAATCGAAAGCTACCAATATTCTCGCAGAGGAACTCTACATGCAGTGTCATCTCAAAACTTGTACAGCAACTCTATTCTTCCTCCACTAACAGAAGAAATTCTATGTAGAACCACATGTAAAACAGATCAAAGCAGCGTAGTTCAGAGGACTCTGGAACTTCAGCTCTTAGCAGTAACCTTGCAGCTTTGCAGCAACTCCTTAATACCCTTGTGTCATATTGCCCTAAATGACCCAGGACTAGACCAAACCACTTCAGATATATGGCAGCTGTTCTCTGTCTTAATACACACTGTACAGAGAAGCAGGTTGTCTCCAGCTAGACTACAATGTATGTCATTAAACCATGTAATCTATGTCCCATGCCCCAAGCAAGAGAAAGTCCACCTGACTTTTCTACATCTGTGTCCATGTATGAAATTGAGTCTGTGTTAAAATGTGTCCTGTTACCACACATATTCACACATTACATATAATCACCAAAAATAAAACTTGCTTTAGTAAGTTAGACTATAGGGCATGTGTTGGTTTCATAGCATCATCTCTCTCACTTCATAGGTATATTTAAATATGCCCACCAGGGACACAGAGTTTAATTACCTGTAACAAATTTAACACATTTATATGAAAATGGCTTTAAAATCAAAAGCCACATAGAAGAATGAGCACCATAGCCTTACCATGTTTAGGGTAGCAAAAGTGGTTCACGCGGCTGCTACCATAAGAGGGCTTTGGAGTCAACCAGTTTGTTTCTTGGTTTTGCTATACGTTGGGAAGTTACTAAATTTTTGTAAGCTTTGTCTTTTCAAGCAATAACTGGAGAATGTAAATAGTGCCTACACATAGGGCTGTGATTAGGATTGCATGAGACATGTGTGTGAAGCCCTTACCATAGTTTTCAACACATATTAAGTATTTATAAATGTTTGCTATTTTAAGTATTACTAAAAATATTTTAATATTGATAATCCAACCCTATTTTCTCAGTTTATAGGCTAGACAATTATTAATTTCCTAATGCTTCTGTAGCAAATTACCACAAATTTAGTGCTTTAGAGCAACACAAAATAATCTCTTACAGTTTTGGAGCTCAGAAGTCCAAATTCAGTCTGTCTGGGCTAAAATTTAGATGTGTGCGGTTCTGGTTCCTTCTGGGGGCTCTAGGGGAGAAACAATTTCCTTGCCTCTTTTACCTTTTAGAAGATGAATGCATTTCTTGGCTGGTGGTCTATTTCTCCATCTTCAAAACTGGCAGTGTAGCATCCTTCAATCTCTGTTTCTGTCTCTCTCAGTCTTTCTCCTTCTATTGTCACATTACCTTCTCTGTCTTTGATTTTCTTGCCTTCCTCTTATGAGGACCTTGTGATCATATCTAGCCCATAGAATAATCTCCTCATCTCTAGATCTGCAAAATCTCTTACATATCAGGTAACATATTTACAGCTTTCCAGAATGAGGGCCTTGGCATCTTTGGGTGGACATTATTCAGCCTAACACAATAATTGAGCCTGGCTAGTTATGTAACTCATGTCTCAAAACTCCCAGTTAAGTTTTTATTCTGATTTAGCATTATGACCCTCATTGCAGATCTAGTCTTGTTTTATTTTGAAAACAGGTCCATAGACTCTTACTTGTTATTTTTTCAGTTGACACAAGTTATATATATATATATATATATATATATATATATATATATATATATATGTAATTTTATTATAGATAAAAATATGAAACTTCCGTTTCCCCATTCTTTCCCCAAATGTAACCACCCTTATTGCTACATGGCCAACCTTCTAATATCCTTCTATATATTTACATAATTATTACATTTTATATAAATATATATAAATTCCCATTTATCTTTTTTGGTCTTTTATTTTTTTCACATCCATAGGCTCTCACCATAAGTATTACTGTGTCCTTGTTTTCACACTTACCAATGTCATTTTTTAAGAGGGAATATAGGATTCCACAGAGTAGATGTGTTATATTTTCAAGTACTTTTTTTACAGATACACATTTCTATTCCAGCTTTGTGCTATCACCTTGATAGTGTGATGAATAAATGTCTTTGTGCAAATGTGAATGTATTTATAATGGTAGAGTTTTAGAAGTGGGAATGTTTGTGTGTGTGTGAATATATGTGTGTGAGTGTGTCTGTGAGTGTGTGCATGTGTGTGTGTGTGTTACACGTGTATATTTTAATTCTGAAGTCTTAAGTTTTTGAAAGCCTAACCAATATACAATTTGACTAATGGTGTATGAGAATACTCATATCACCATGTCTTCAATTGTACTTGATATTCTCAATTTTTGTTCCAATTTAATAGGAGGAAAATTATATTTATTGTGGCTTTAATATGTGTTTCTTGAATTAATAACATTAAATATTGTTTAATGCTTCTTTAGAAGGATTATTCAAATATGGATGTGCAAGTATTCAATAAAACTCTCTTACCCTAACTGGCCAAATATAAGCCTTGTGACAAGTCTCTCTCTATATTTCACAAAATCCCCTCTGGCCTGATTCCATATTATATAGCTTACATAGGGTTCTTCTGCCATCAATCTCTCAGTCAGAGAAACATTTGTTATTTATTTTGTGTCTGACAACTTTTTTTTACATATGGTTATTTTACTCGCCATCCTCCCTTAAACCAGTCTTGTTTGTTAAACAGACTTTGGATAATGGAGTTCACTGTTATTCATAGTTGTTATCACTGTAGTTCCCATTTTATTAAATTTATTGGGGTGACATTTGTTAATAAAATTATGTAGGTTTCAAGTGTACAATTTTATAATACATCATCTGTATATTACATTGTGTGTTCACCACCCAAAGGTAAGTCTTATTCTGTCACCATGTATTTGACCTCCTTTATCCTTTTCTACTTCCCCCTCTTCCCTTTCCCTTTGGTAACCATTAAATTGTTTTCTGTGTTTATGAGTTTTCGTTTGTTTGTCTTGTTCCTTTGTTGCTTTCAGTTTTTGTTAGTTTGTTTGTTTTTTAATTAAATTTATTGGGGTGACAATTGTTAGTAAAATTACATAGATTTCAGGTGTACAATTCTGTATTACATCATCTATAAATCCCATTGTGTGTTCATCACCCAGAGTCAGTTCTCCTTCCATCACCATATATTCGATCCCCCTTACCCTCATCTCCCACCCCCCGCCCCCCTTACCCTCTGGCAACCACTAAACTATTGTCTGTGTCTATGAGTTTCTGTTTCTCATTTGTTTGCCTTGTTCTTTTGTTGTTTTTGGTTTATATACCACATATCAGTGAAATCACATGGTTCTCTGCTTTTTCTGTCTGACTTGTTTCGCTCAGCATTACTCTCTCAAGATCCATCCATGTTGTCACAAATGTTCCTATATCATCTTTTCTGACTGCAGAATAGTATTCCATTGTGTATATATACCACAACTTCTTTATCCATTCATCTATCGAAGGACATTTTGGTTGTTTCCATGTCTTGGCTACAGTAAACAAAGCTGCAATGAACATTGGAGCACACGTGTCTTTATCTCTAAATGTTTTCAGATTTTTTGGGTAGAGACCCAGGAGAGGGATTGCTGGGTCATATGGCAATTCTATTCGTAATTCTTTGAGGAACCTCCACACTGCCTTCCATAACCGCTGCACCAGTCTGCATTCCCACCAACAGTGTATGAGGGTTCCTTTTTCTCCACAGCCTCTCCAACATTTGTTACTATTTGTCTTGTTGATGATCGCCATTCTGACTGGAGTGAGGTGATATCTCATTGTGGTTTTTATTTGCATTTCTATGATGATTATTGATGTTGAACATTTTTTCATATGTCTATTTGCCATTTGTATGTCCTCTTTGCAGAAATGTCTCTTCAAGTCCTCTGCCCATTTTTCAATTGGGTTGTTTGTTTTTTTGTTGTTGAGTTGCATGAGTTCCTTGTATATTCTGGATACTAGCCCCTTATCGGAGGTACTGTTTGCAAAAATCTTCTCCCATTCAGTTGGTGGCCTCTTTATTTTGTCAATGGTTTCTATTGCTGTGCAGAAGCTTTGAAGTTTCATATAGTCCCATTCGTTTATTTTAGCTTTTACTTCCATTGCCTTTGGAGTCAAGTTCATAAAATGCTCTTTGAGCCCAAGGTCCATAAGTTTAGTACCTATGTTTTCTTCTATGCAGTTTATTGTGTCAGGTCTTATGCTTAAGTCTTTGATCCATTTTGAATTAACTTTGGTACATGGTGACAAATAGCAGTCCAGTTTCATTCTTTTGCACGTGGCTATCCAATTCTCCCAGCACCATTTATTGAAGAGGCTGTCTTTGCTCCATTGTATGTTTTTAGCTTCTTTGCCAAAAATTATCTGTCCATATTTATGTGGTTTTATTTCTGGGTTCTCAATTCTATTCCATTGGTCTATGTGTCTGTTTTTCTGCCAATACCATGCTGTTTTGATTATTGTAGCCCTGTAGTACAAGCCAAAGTCAGGAAGTGTGATACCTCCATTATTGTTCTTTTTTCTTAAGATTGCTTTGGCTATTCGGGGTCTTTTGTGGTTCCAAACAAATCTGATGATTTTTTGTTCTATTTCTTTAAAATATGCCATTGGGATTTTGATGGGGATTGCATTGAATCTGTATATTGCTTTGGGTAATATGGCCATTTTAACTATGATGATTCTTCCAATCCATGAGCACGGAATGTTTTTCCATTTCTTTGTGTCTTCTTCAATTTCTTTCAAAAATGTCTTATAGTTTTCAGCATATAGGTCTTTCACATCCTTGGTTAAGTTTATTCCTAGCTATTTTATTCTTTTTGCTGCAATTGCAAAAGGAATTGTTTTTTGTATTTCTTTTTCTGAGATTTCATTGTTAGTATATAGGAAGGCAATTGACTTTTGTAAGTTGATTTTGTAGCTGGCAACTTTACTGTATTCGTTGATTGTTTCTAATAGCTTTTTGGTGGAGTCTTTAGGGTTTTCTATATATAGCATCATGTCATCTGCAAAGAGTGATAATTTAACTTCTTCATTCCCAATTTGGATGCCTTTTATTTCCTTCTCTTGCCTGATTGCTCTGGCAAGGACTTCCAACACTATGTTGAAAAGCAGAGGTGATAGGGGACATCCCTGTCGTGTTCCTGAACGTAGAGCAAAGGGCTTCAGTTTTTCTCCATTGATTATGAGATTAGCAGAGGGCTTGTCATATATGGCCTTAATTATGTTAAGGTATTTTCCTTCTATATCCATTTTATTAAGTGTTTTAATCATAAATGGATGTTGTATCTTGTCAAATGCTTTTTCTGCATCAATTGATATAATCATATGATTTTTGTCCTTTATTTTGTTTATGTGATGTATCACATTGATGGATTTGCGTATGTTGAACCATCCTTGTGCCACGGGGATGAACCCCACTTGGTTGTGATGAATAATCTTTTTAATGCATTGTTGTATTCGATTTGCTAGAATTTTATTTAGGATTTTTGCATCGGTATTCATCAGAGATATTGGTCTGTAGTTTTCTTTTTTTGTGCTGTCCTTACCAGGTTTTGGTATCAGGGTGATGTTGGCCTCATAGAATGAGTTAGGGAGTACTGTCTCTTCTTCAATTTTTTGGAAGAGTTTGTGCAGGATTGGTATTAGATCCTCTTTGAAGGTTTGGTAGAATTCACTAGTGAAGCCATCTGGTCCCGGACTTTTGCTTTTGGGAAGGTTTTGGATGACTGATTCAATTTCGTTACTGGTGATCGGTCTGTTTAGATTTTCCAGTTCTTCATGGTTCAGCCTTGGAAGGCTATATGTTTCTAAGAACTTGTCCATTTCTTCTAGGTTGTTGAATTTGGTGGCATATAGTCCTTCATAGTATTCTTGGATGATCCTTTGTATTTCTGTGGTGTCCGTGATAACTTCCCCTTTTACGTTTCTGATTTTGTTAATCAGTGTCTTCTCTCTTTTTATCTTAGTAAGTCTAGCCAAGGGTTTGTCAATTTTGTTAATCTTTTCAAAGAACCAGCTGTTTGTCACATTAATTTTTTCTATTGTCTTTTTGTTCTCTATTTCATTTAGTTCTGCTCTAATTTTTGTTATTTCCTTTCTTCTGCTGACCTTGGGTTTTACTTGTTCTTCTTTTTCTAGTTCTTTAAGGTGTAACATGAGGTTATTTATTTGGGAGTTTTCTGGTTTCTTGAGATAGGCCTGTAATGAGATAAATTTCCTACTTAAAACTGCTTTTGCTGCATCCCAAAAATTTTGGTAGGATGTATTTTCATTGTCATTTGTTTCTATGTATCTTTTGATCTCTCCTCTAACTTCTTCTTTGACCCAGTCCTTCTTTAAAAGTATGTTGTTTAATCTCCATGTATTTGTGTTTTTTCCCGCTTTCTTTTTACAGTTGATATCCAATTTCAAAGGCTTGTGATCAGAGAATATGCATGGTATGATTTCAATCTTCTTAAATTTGTTGAGACTGATTTTATGTCCCAATATATGGTCTATCCTTGAGAATGTTCCATGTACACTAGAAAAGAATGTGTAGTCTGATGTTTTAGGATGAAGTGCTCTATAAATGTCAATTATGTCCATTTCATCTAATGTGTCATTTAGGGCTACTATTTCGTTATTTATTTTCTGTTTGGATGATCTATCCATAGCTGTCAATGGTGCATTTAAGTCCCCTAGTATAATTGTGTTTTGGTCAATTTCTCCCTTTAGTTCTGTTAGTAGTTGCTTGGTGTATTTCGGTGCTCCCTGATTGAGGGCATAAATATTGATGACTGTTATGTCTTCTTGTTGTACAGTCCCCTTCACCATTATGAAATGTCCATCTTTGTCTCTTGTTATCTTTTTCACCCTGAAGTCTGTTTCATCTGATATCATTATGGCTACACCTGATTTTCTCTGGGTACCATTTGCTTGGAGTGTCAATTTCCACCCTTTCACTTTGAGTCTATGCTTGTCCTTGTAGCTGAGATGTGTCTCTTGGAGACAGCATATGGTTGGGTTTAGTTTTTTGATCCAATCTGCTACTCTGTGCCTTTTTATTGGTGAGTTCAGTCCATTTACATTTAGGGAGATTATTGATATGTGAGGATTTCCTGTCATTCTATCTTTAGTTTTCTGGTAAGGCTGTGTCTCCATTGTTTCTTTGCCTTTTTGTTGTTGTCTATTATTTCTGTGTGGTGGTATTCTATGATGTTTCCCTCTGTTTCTTCTTTTATTTCAGTATATATTTCAGTTCTGGATTTTTTTTGAGTGGTTACCCTTAAGTTTATGTAAAAGAAAGTTTGATATTTAGAGTATTCCATTTTCTTCAGCACGCTTACTTTCTCCATTCCCATATTCCGGTTCAGGCCTTTACTCTCCCCCTTTTTGAGTTTTGGTTGCCACAAATTGTCCCTGTTAATGGTGGTCAAATAGCCTCCTTTAGTATTTCTTGTAGTGCAGGTCGTGTATTAGAAAATTCCCTCAGCTTCTGTATGTCTGGAAAGGTCTTTATTCCTCCTTCATATTTAAAGGATATCTTTGCTGGGTATATTATTCTTGGCTCATGATTTCTCTCTTTCAATAGTTTGAATATTTGGTTCCACTCCCTCCTGGCTTGTAGAGTTTCTGCTGAAAAATCTGATGATAGTCTAATGGGCTTTCCTTTGTAAGTTACCGTCTTCTTTTCCCTGGCTGCCTTGAGGATTCTTTCTTTGTCGTTGATTTTAGACAGCTTCAATACAATGTGCCTTGCAGAAGGCCTGTTGGGATTGAGGTAATTAGGTGTTCTATTTGCTTCTTGGATTCGAGGGTCCAGTTCTGTCCACAAATTTGGGAAGTTCTCATTAACAATTTGTTTGAATATATTCTCTGTTCCCTTCTCTGTTTCTTCTCCTTGTGGTATGCCCATTATTCTTATATTGCTCTTTCTGATGGAGTCAGAAAGTTCTTGTAGAGTTCTTTCATTTCTTTTAAGTCTCAAGTCTCTTTCTTCTTCTATCTGTGTCATTTCCAGGTTTTTATCTTCGATGTCACTGATTCTTTCCTCCATGTGGTCAACTCTACTACCTAAGCTGGTTATTTCATTCTTAATTTCTTCTATTGAGTTCTTAATCTCCAGAAATTCTATTTGGTTCTTTTTTAAAATTTCAATCTCTTTCGTAAAATGCTCATGCTGTTCTTTGATTGAGTTTCTGAGTTCATTTAACTGCCTATCTGTGTTTTCTTGTATCTCGTTGAGTTTTTTCAGAACTGCAATCTTGAATTCTCTGTCATTTAAGTCACATATTTCTGTATCTTTAAGTGCCTTCTCTGGAGATTTTTCACTTTCTTTCTGAGCTATCTTGTTGCCTTGGTTATTCGTGGCGATTACTGGTTTACTATTTCTCTTCCTAGACATCTACAGGAGTGACTTCTGCAACAGGTTGATAGAAAGCGGTCTTTCTTTTGTTTGTCAGTACTTGTTGGTAGAATGTTTTATTATTTCTCCAACTGCAACTTATTTTTCTTCTCCCACATGATAGTGCTGTTTTCTCTGCACTATTCCAACTTCTCACACAATGGGAGGATTCCCTGGGAGACAGGCTTCTCCTCTGTTAATAGTTCGTCTAGGTCACAGGGCGCAGTGTCCCGGTGGGTATGCGGAGAGCTTTTGATGTTCCGAAGCTCTTCCAGCTCCTGATTCAGAGCCCGTATGTTTCAGCAGTTCTGTTTACTCCTGCAGGGATCCGCCCAGATAGGTGGGGTCAGGGACGGGGTGAGTTGTGAGAGGTGGCCCAGAGCAATGGCGGCGACCACCACCACAGCCGGTCCTGATTCCACAGCTCTCTCCCCTTTGCCGGAACTAGTTGGGCTGTGAATTTGTGTCTGCAGTCTACAGTTCTCAAAATAGCAAATTTTGTGTTGTTTTGATCTGACACTGCTACTGTTTCGATTCTAGCACCAGGCAGGTGGGGGCGGGGCGAGCTCTGGGAGGGGAGGGAGGGGGCGGCTAGTCTCAGTGCCTAAGGCTCCGTTCTCTGCTCGGCAGTGGGGGCTTAAACCACCGTTTTCAGCCTTTTTCCCTCAGTCTTTACTCTGAGGTCTCTGCCATGAGCGTTGGGTTCAGCCGTGGTATATGCTGTCCCCTCAGCCCTGTGGAGCCCAGGCAGAGCCCTAGCAGTCTAAGTTCTTCCCTCACTCGCAGCTGCAGTAGTTCCGGGAAGCAGCGAGCTCGGAGCACCGAACGAGGTCTGCATCCTGCGCCCCCGCGGCTCCGTCTCCGCGCACTTCTCCCTTTCCTCCTCCCTCCACTCGCGCGAATCTCCCACCTGTAGGTGATTTCATTCGGTAGTGGGCCTCTTCATGTTGCCTGTCTGCTGTGCAGGGAGTCCTTTGTGGAGTTTTTGTTGTTCGATTCTTTGTAAATTCCAGGGGAGCTTTACAGAGGCTCACCTCACGCCGCCATTTTTCCGGAACCCAACTGGATGCAAGCTGTGTTTCCGCTTACCGCAGCAGTTTCCTCACCCCAGAACACGCACACACGTGTATCCACTAGGATGCACACAATATGAAAACTTGCTTGCCCCAAAGTGAGGGTTCACTATGGTCTCACTGGATGCTGGGCCCACCGGATGCCGACCTGCCATCCGCTTTTCTGCCAACCGACCGACCTACGACTCTTCTCCACTCTCTCAACTCTGTTCCTCCCTCTCGGCTCTCCTCTTCCGCTCATTGCTTTCAGTTTTAAACCTCACATATGAGTGAAATCATGTGGTTCTCAACTTTGTCTGCCTGGCTTATTTTGTTTAGCATGATAATCGCAAGATCCATTCATGTTGTCATTATAGCTCTTATTTTCCCATATTTTCATATTGGTTTGGCTTTCTCACTGATCGTTGGAAAGTAATTAATTAAGCTGGTACACTACACGATACACAACTTATGACACCTAAGGCTTTACAAATTAATCTGTTTATGTATAAAATAATATCAGGCTGAAAGTAATTTACTTATCTACCATGGTTCCTCAGGCGATCAATGGTGACTTTTAATACAATTGAAAACAAGCTGCTCAAAAGAATGACATAAAACACGTCTAATTTACACTTCCTTAATGTTGGTAGAAATGCAGTGGAACCTGGTGTCCTTTCCCATCAATATTTGTTGAATGTTGAGCGTTCATCTGAAAGCTCAGCTGCATTGATTATGAGAACTTGTGTGTATTGTTTGAGTATGATCATATTGTCAAGATTCAATTATGTTTCACTAGTAAAACAAAAAGTGGCAATTATAACCTGAATTATTTTAGAACTGGAGTCTTCAACTACTTGAGGGAGTTCTGTTTCTATTATGTTGGAGACAAAAGTTTGTATACTATAAGCCAGCATTTGAACTTCAAAAACATAATTTGAACTTCAAATTATGTATTAAAAAAATGCACATGATGATCCTGATATTGGACTCATAAAATCCCAGGAATCCATACTGAAGAAATTTAAGTGGTCAAGTAACGTCTCCAAGGTGTTGATATTTGAGTTGAGATCTGAATGACAAGAACAAAACAGCCATGGTAGAATTTGAAATAGAGTATTCCTGGCAAAGGCACAGCAAGAGCAAATGTCCTGAGGCTAGAATGAACATAGTTTTTAAGAAACAGAAATAAGTCCAGATGTGATCAGAAGATAATGAACAGAGATGAGGTTAATGTAATACTACATTAAAAGATGGTGAGCCTTACTGGGCAAGATTATAAGCACAGTGGAACACCATTAAACATTTTTTTTTTATAAAGGAACAATATGATTCTATCTGTATTTTAAAAGGATCATTTTGGTTATTGTGTGGGGAATGGACCATGGGCATCAGAAATAGAAGCAGAAACACAAGAAGCTGTGAGAAGATGTGCAAGAAAAAGACGTTTATAGCTGGACTAGAGTGACAACAGTGGAGATGGGCAAACATGGAGAGAGTTTAGATAAGTATTAGAGGAAAAGTTGATAGTACTTGATTGGTTGTAGTGAGTAAGGAAAAGCATAAATTGAAAGATGACTCCTGGAATTTTGGCTTAAAGAACAGTAGGGGTAGACAGTGTGGTCATTTACAGCAGTAGGGAGGATTAACAAAGAGAGAGGGTTAGCTCTTGTTTTTCAACATGGTAGTTTTGATAAGCCTGTAAGCTGCAGATACCAAGTAAGCAATTAGTTGTTAAGACCAGAACTTCACAGAGTCTGGGCTAGAGTTATAACATTTTAATTATGAGCATATAGATAGCATTTAAAGCAACAGTAAGAAATGAAATTAAAATTTAAAAGACAAATCGAAGAAAAACAGGGTAACTTCTGAGAGATTTCAACACTTAGATTTCTAGTAGTAAGGGAGAGCAAGTAAAAGAACATGTTGAAAAAGTGAAATGTGGCCAGGTGATAGAATGAGAAGAGAAAGTTTCACAGAATACAAGAGATAAGAGGGAAGTATAGGATGGACAAAAGTATTTAACAAGAAAGGCATCCATTTGAATGTGGGAGAGTGACTACTAAGAGGTGAGGCACTAGAAAATGGGATTGTAGAAAATGCTTCCAAAACTTTAGGAAGAGAAGCAAAGAAAGTGTAGAGTAACTAGAAAAGGATGTGGAGTCAAGAAGCTATATTTAAACATTGGAAATTCTAGAGTGGGTTTCTATACTTATGGTGGTGATGCAATAGAGGTAGAGTGGTAATGCAGGAGAGGAGATAACCAAAGAAGCAAAACTCTTGAAAACGTGATGTAAGGTATAACATGGAGAACATATGAAGGCATTGACCTTTCCCAGGGTATTTCTCCTTTGAAAGAAGAGAAAGAAGATGGGAGCAGATTCAGGTAAGGTTTATAGATTTGGCCATGAGAACATGTAGCATATTTCTTTGTGAGGCTTTCAATATGTCAGTGGAATATGATGCAAAGGCATTAACTGAAAGTGGAATGGGGATTAAGGAAGACAGGAGATTAGAAAGGAAGAAAGAGGCATGGAATGTTTCTTTCTCAGACTAGGAAAGTACTCTTATTTGAAGAAGCAGCATAGGTTTTCCAGAAAGTGTTGAGAACCCATTTGCAGTTCAAGATCATGACTTTGGAGTGATACCAATTAGGCTAATTTCCTGATTTTTCTTGGAAAATTTCACTGCGTGAGTGTAGGCACCAAGAAGGTAAAACATTAGCTCCCACCTTGTGGATTTTCTGGGTGTGTGTAATTAAAGCATAAAAGCTTTACAGATTGATGCAAAAAAAAAAAAAAAAAGATTATATTGATAATTAACAATTATTTTGATAGGTCTTTAAATTGAAGGTAGACTAAGAGTATATGAGGTCTAGCGTAAGTGATAGGACCCGTGGATTGAGGGACTAAAAGAAGTTGAAGTATTGTTTCCATGAGACTATTTGTCAAAACAACTAGTAACAATAGGATATTTGTGTTTTGAAGTAAGAAGGCCTCTGGTAATAACTAGACCTAGGATGTAACCATGAAAGAATACAGCTTTTGTGCAGTGAATGGACCCAAGAAACACATTCACTCATTCAACAAATATGTCTTGATAGCTTCTTATGCACCTTTGCCATGCAATTTTTTAAACCTCAGTTTTACAGCAGTGAACAAAACAGACAAAAAGTCCGTGAGCCAGTAGATTTTACATTCTAGTAGATGAAAGAGATGACAAACCAAGACATATACAATAGAGTGTCAGGTAGGACGAATGGCAGGGACTGAGGAAGGAGAGATAGCCACAGGCCTGATAAGGTAGAAGGCCTCATCAGTAAGGATAAAGAGTTAGAATATTTTCCTTAGTGTGGTAGGATTTTTGAGGTGTGTTTGTGTGGTATGGGAGATGGGGAGGACACGATATTTACATTTATAAATGGATCACTAGGGCTATTATCTGAAAAACAGAAATTTTATGGTTGAGAAAAGAGACCTACTGAAAAGCTTCTACACTGATCCAGGCAAGAGATAAAGGTTCTCCCCTATATGGGGTAGCTGTGACAGAAATTAGCAAAAGGGGTTGAATTCAGGATATATTTTGAGGGTAGAATGTCAAACGTCAGGTTCTTGAGCAGCTGTGTTTGAGAGGTGGCTCTCTGTGATCTGCTCAGCTCCTTAATCTCCTAGAGACCACTTCTGCACAATAGCTTGGCACGGTCAAAATTCAAGTTTGGCAACTCTCTTCACATTTATGAGTGCACTTAATCATTACAACAGCCCTATGTGGTAGGTTTCATTAACATCTTGCAAATTATCGTATATCATGGACCATATAAGATGTAGAGAGGAAATAATACAAGAGATACTAAGTTTATAGATACCAATAGAATACTGTATTTATTTTCTATTATTTATCTTTGTTTGATTTAATAGCAGCCTAGAATTGAATTCTGTCTGTTCTGAGAAATTCACAAAAGAGTGTATACACTTTGGGTTAAAAGTCAGAACAGTCTATTCAGTTTTATGCCATGAGAAATTCAAGAGATAAATATGACTCTATTTGGAACTTCACAAAATGTTTTCTATCCACAGAAAGACACTGATTTGTTTCACTGGTCAGAGTTTTCTTGTGCACGTAGTCCTTAATCTTGCTCTCAATTGTAAGACCTATCAAAAATAGAGTAGTTGTAGCTGAGCAAGGTAATCTTAATTTGAAATCACTTTTATTTTTGGAATATTTGTCTGCATTTAACACTTAAAATTTTGGCACAAAGCAGTGACTGTCACTGGCTTTTTTTCCCTGTTTCGCAAGTACTACTCTCTTTTCTGGCTGAGCCATAAAAGCAATTAAAAGGATTCTGAGAGAGTAGTTAAAATGGTGTTGGCGTAAGATCAAGGACTCAAGGAGCTGAAAGTCAGGATATTAGAGAGCTGTTCTTGTAAATATTAAAATTACTTAAAATCCTGTCAGGAAAGGTGTGATGAAGTGATTGTGACCCAGGTCCTGAAGGCATCAATAATGGAAGAGAATTGATAAAAAAGGCCATTAAAAGCCAGTGATGATGACAGTAAATTGTTAAATGCTAATGGCATAGGTAGACCTCAAAGTAGTAGGTCCTTCTATAAGGGGAGGAGGTAATGGTATGGTAGTGTTTCTGGAAAGAAGGAAGCTGCTCACACCATTATGTAAGTGTCAGCTTTAAAGAATATAGAAAAGTAAGTATCTTCTACTTGATAGCAAGTATTCTCAGGGGATGGCCAGCATTCAGCTAGAGCAAGGAGATGGAGGGTACTTTGAAAAACAAAAACACATGATATAGGAGAGTGTGCTGGTCATGGAGGAAGAAAATCAGAAGATACAATATAATTTGTTATTATCCTAATTTAGCACACTGAGGTAAATTGAAGTTCAAATAATTATTTATCCAGTGTCACAGGGCTTCTAGCTGGCAGTAGAATTTGTCTCCTTATGCAATTTTATAACTCTAAAACCTGTGCTCTTTATAAGGGATATGAAGCTGACTCAATGTAATGTTAGATAAATGCTATTATTTACCATGTTTTAGACAGCACAACATCACAACACAGACACTTAACAATGCTTTTGATGGTAGTACAGGGATGAATTCTCTACTCCACTTATGAGAGGTCTCGGTGTGCTGATAGATATATTGACTGCCTCTAAGAATCTTGTTCAAGTGCTGGTCATGACAAACTCCGGATTTTGGTAGTTTTTAGTGCCTGCTTTAGAACATGCTTGGGAAAAAGCAAGGAAAAACAGATTTGGTTGTTGAATAATGTTTGAGCAATTCACAATATGATTAAGGATTGCTATGCACTCATCTATGAAAAGACTATATGCAGACTCAAGAAAAATACAGTTTTACATCATTGGTTTCTTTCCTACGTAAATGTTATTTTTCAAATTTATTCTTATTCAACCATAAAAGTACTTAAATGTTAATTCTTACTAGAGTATAAAATCTAAATTTTACTTTTTTAAAATAGGCTTATCTGGTCAAAGGGTGATTGATAGAGTATGTGGGGTTGCCTTAGCAACCAGCCCATACAACAATAACTAGAAATCCCTATGAACTCAGGGAGCAAAGGTTTTCATGATTCAGAATATAAATTATTTTTAAATACACAACTTTGACCTCTTTCTCCAACTATTTGAAAAAAGAAATAATTTCTATAATAGTTTCATGTTTTAATAATTTCCCTCCGGGCTAACAGAACAGAGAAAACTAAAACATAGGTGCTTGCAGAGAGGAAGAATGACAAAGACCTGATTTACTCCAGAGTTTCCCACAACAGCTTGAATTCAGATGAATCAGAGGCATGTGAGGTAGGCTGAGATTTAGATCGAAACCTTAGTGGGGGGTGATTGTCTACAGTGAATATGAAAACTTAGATCTCCTCCTCAACAAGCAGGAAACCAGGTGACTCTCTTTTCCCCCAACCCAGGAAGTAGAAGACGTCTATTCACTGGAGAAATTGAACTCACAATATTCAGAATGTGTGTGGTTAAGGCTTACTGAAGACACAGGGATTAAGTGACAACATGCATAGGAATCATCAGACTCCCAGGATTGTTTTTCATCCCTGCTCCAAGAACAGAAGTCAACAAAAATATGCCCTTCCTGTCACCAAAACAAGAAAACAAAAGATTATTTTAGGGAGAAATTACTCTAGGAAAAGACTTTCTCACTTTTGAGATCTTCTGACATTTGGGATCACCTAAGACAAGAAGTTGCTCTGCCTTATCACTGTACAATACTGTCTAACTATGGAAAAGTCCTGCCATACACCTGGATCTCCCATGAGACCTTTAGTACCTTACTCAAATGGGAATGTAAAGGCAAGTGTCACAAGGTATTTCAAAGAAAGCTGTAAAATCAAGGCCAAAGCCTAAAATAGGCAGGGAAAAAATAACTTGGAGCAAGAAGATGACTCAAGACAGCCAAAAGCAAACTTTAAAACTGTTATTAATATCTTAGTTTGAGAAGAATAAATAAATAGCACACCTATGAAGTGAGAATATGATGTGGTAAATTAAAAAAAAAGAAAAGTACTTTGGAAATTAAAATTATGGTAGCCACTTTTTAAAAATATCAATAGAAGAAAGTATTAAAAGATTTTCAAAATAATTATCCTGAAAAAGAAAAAGAAAAACAACAACAACAACAACAACAACAACACACACACACACACACACACACAAAGTGATGGTAGAGAGTGACATCATAGAAATGGCGGCAGTAAGGTGGTCTTCTTGAGTTCTCCCCTGGAAGTTACCGCAAATTGGACATCTATAACTCATCAAAGGATTATATGTTCATCACACAGAACAGCTAAGAGACTCGCAGGAGGATTACCTGAAGGTGGGCAAAATGGGTGAGTGGGGGAAGAGGGAAGGGAATGGTGTGGAGAGCAGTCTGCATTCATGGCTGTGGAGATATGGGGAGCCCCAGGACGCAGACCAGAGATTGCAACAGCCAAGCAGTGGGCTCCCTCCTTGTGCCCCACAATCCTGCCAAGAGATCAGCGTAGAGGAGGGTGGTGTCCAGCATTCGAGGCGGAAACCTCAGCTGAGAACTGCGGCTGGGCTCTCTCAGTCAGACAGAAATCAAACACCATTCCTCAGCCCCTCCCCCCACTCTCCCACAGCAATCCTACACCAGCCCTTCCAGAGTCTTAAGCTGGTCCCTGAATGGAGGAATAGTATCAGATTACAAAGGAGCTGTAGCCCTTAAGAACTGGAAAAAGCTGGTTTGCAGATGTGACCTAGGGAAGAGGCTGGGAAGAGTGTGACACTCCTGGGCTGGCCAGGCACCTGCCTATCCAGCCCCCACTCTAAAACCCAGGAGACCTGCACACAGGGAATAAGGCCACCTCCTTGTGGCTGGCTGTGGTTCTCTCAGAGCTTGTTGGTGCAGGCGAAAGCAGAAACAACACTGATTTTGTAAAAAATACCAACCACACCCCATAGCCCCATTCATCTAGAACTGCAGTCACTCTGGACACCAGGTTGCCGGCTCTGCCTTCACAAGCTGCAGAGGAAGATTTGTACAGCAGAGGACAACCTGGAGATAGCTTGGTGGGCTTAAGATAAGACTGGCGCTTTTTTTGGTTTATTTTATTATTATCATTATAGTATATATATTATATATATATATAATATAGATATAATATATACTATCTATATATTATAGATATATAGATAGATAGCATATATATAGATATAATATATATACTATCTATATATATTACATATATATTTTATATGTATATATATGTATATATATCCCATTTCTCTCTCTTTTCTTTTTCTTTTCCTTGCTCTACTTTTCTTCCTTCTTTCCATTTTTCTGTATTGATTTTTTTTGGGGGGGAGGGTTTGTTATTTTTTGTTTTGTACTGTATTTTTAACATTTTTGTTTGTGTTAAGTGTAGGTTGTTGGTTGGTTTTACATGTGAGTGTATTTGGTTTTTTTGTTGTTGTTCTTGTTGATTTGTTTTGTTCTGAAATTTCCCTGCACCAGGGCCCAAGCCAAGAGGCACAAAAATCAATACACTCAGAGGCCAATTCCAGACCAAACCAGAGAATTATCGGGTTTGACTTACAAGTGACACATCGAAAGGGAATTCTTTACAGGTACAAGTGCCCATAAGGGCCAAGCCTCATCTGAGGGGTCAACCTTCACACAGCAGCTCATACACTGTGGGCATAGCCAATTCTCACAGCTAGTCAGCCTCGGAGTCAATCCCACCCACTGAGAAGCCAAAAGCAATTAAAGCTCAACTTCAACAGGAGAATACACACAACACAAGGGATACCCTCTGGAACACACACACACAGGAGAATAGAGAGACTGTGCAATTCAAATATAAAGGACACATACTACATAAGTCCACCACAGACTGAGAGGCCTAGGGGATCTACCTAATACATCAAAGCAGACACAGAGAGTCAGCCAGAAAGAGGAAACAAAGAAATATGTCCCAAACAAAAGAACAGAAGAAACCTCCAGAATTGGAACTAAATGAAATAGAGGTAACCAACCTGTCAGAGACAAAGGTTAGAACACTGACGATAAGAACGTTTACGGAACATAGTGAGAACATAAATAAGGATAAAGAAATCATAAAAACCAACCAGTTAGAACTAAAGAATACAATAACTGAAACAAAGAACACACTCAAAGGAATTACCAGCAGTTTAGATGAAGCAGAGGATCGAATCAGTGATTTAAAAGACAAGATAGCAGAGATCACCCAAGCAGAACAATAAAAAGAAAAAAGAATAAAAAACAATGAAAATAGTTTAAGAGACCTGTGAAATAACATCAAGCACAAGAACATGAGAATCATAGGAATACCAGAAGGAGAAGAGAGAGAGCAAGGAGTAGAGAACATATTTGAAGTAATAATGACCAAAAACTTCCTTAACCTGGTGGAGGAAAGCAACACACCAGCCTAGGAAGTGCAGAGAGTTCCAACCAAGATAAACCCAAACAGGCCTACGCCAAGACACATTATAGTTAAAGTGGCAAAGGTTAAAGACAAAGAGAGAATCCTAAAAGCAGCAAGAGACAGACAGTGAGTTACTTACAAGGGTGCTCCCATAAGACTATCAGCTGACTTTTCTACAGAAACTTTGCAGGCCAGAAGGGAGTGGCAGGAGGTACTCAAAGTGATAAAAAAACAAAGGCCTACAACCTAGATTGCTTTATCCAACAAGGCTATTATTTAAAATTGAAGGCAAGATAAAGAGCTTCCCAGAAAAGGATAAGCTAAAGGAATTTGTTACTACCAAGCCAGCACTGCAGGAAATGTAAAAAAGGGCACCTTTCAACAGAAAAAAAGAAGAAAACAATGTAACTGGAAATAACTATGTACCTATCAATAATCATTTTAAATGTAAATGGATTAAATGCTCCAGTCAAAAGACATAGGGTGGCTGAGTGGATAAGAAAACAAGACCCTTGCATATACTGTATATGAGACTCACCTCAGATCAAAAGACATACACAGGCTGAAAATGAGGGATGGAGTAAGATATTTCATTCAAATGGAAATGAGGAAAAAGCTGGAGGAGCAATACTTATATCTGACAAAATAGACTTTAAAATGAACAATATAATAAAAGACAAAGAAGGGCACTATATAATAATAAAGGGATTAATCCAACAAGAGGACATAACCCTAGTAAACATCTATGCACCCAACATAGGAGCACCTAAATATATAAAACAGATATTGACTGACATAAAGACAGAGATCAACAATAACAGATCATAGTAGGGGACTTCAACACACCACTGGTAACAAGGCACAGGTCCTTCAGGAGGAAAATTAATATGGAAACAGCAGCCTTAAATGACACATTACACTAGTTAGATTTAATCTATATTTTCAGAGTATTTCACACCAAAGCTGCAGAATACACATTTTTCTCAAGTGTACATGGAACATTTTCCAAAATAGACCACATGTTAGGCTACAAAACAAGTCTCAATAAATTCAAGAAAATTGAAATCATATCAAGAGTCTTCTCTGACCACAGTGCTATGAAATTAGAAATCAATTACAAGAAAAAAAACTGGAAAACACACAAATACATGGAGGCTGAATAACATGTTACTAAATAATGAATGGGTTAACAATGAGATCAAGGAAGAAAACAAAAGATACCTTGAGACAAATGAAAATGAATACACAATGACACCAATCTGTGGGATGCAGCGAAAGTAGTCCTAAGAAGGAAATTCATAGCAATGCAGGTTTACCTAAAGAAACAAGAAAAATCTCAAATCAACAGTTAATCCTTACATCTAAAGGAACTGGGAAAAGAACAGCAAAATAAGCCCAAAGGTAGTACAAGGAAAGAGATAATAAAGATCAGAGCAGAAATAAATGAAATAAAGACAAAAAAAACAATGCAAAAGATCAATGAAACCAAGAGTTGATTTTTTGAGAAGATAAACAAAATTGACAAACCTTTAGCCAGACACATAAAAAACAAACAAAAAAACACCCAAATTAATAAAATCAGAAATGAAAGAAGGGAAGTGACAATAGACACCACAGAAATACAAAAAATATGAAGAAAATACTATGAACAACTATACGCCAGTAAATTAGACAATCTGGAAGAAATGGATATTTTTCTAGAAGCATACAACCTTCCAAGGCTAACTCAAGAAGAAATGGAAACTCTGAATAAACTGATTACCACCAGTGAAATTGAATCAGTAATCAACAGGCTCCCAACAAACAAAAGCACTGGATCAGATGGCTTTACAGGTGAATTTTACAAAATATTCAAAAAAGAATTATCACCTATTCTCCTCAAATTATACCATAAAAGCCAGAAGGAGGGAAGGCTCCCAAATGTTTTTTACAAGGTCATTATCATCCTGATCCCAAAATCAGACAAAGACATTACAAAAAGGAAAATTACAGGCTGATATCCCTAATGAATATAGATGCAAAAATCCTCAACAAAATATTAGCAAACAAAATTCAGCAATACATTAAGGAGATCATATATTATGATCAAGTGGCATTCATTCCTGGTATGCGAGGTTAGTTTAATATTCACAAATCAATTAATGTGCTATACCACATTAAAAAAATGAAAAATAAAAATCATATCGTCATATCAATAGATGTAGAAAAAGCATTTAACAAAATCCAGCAGCCGTTTATGATAAAAATTCTTAAGAAAGCAGGAATAGAGGGATCATATCTCAACATAATAAAGGCCATATATGATAAACCCACAGCTAACATCATACTCAATGTGGAAATTCTAAAATCATTCCCCTTAAGATCATGAACAAGGCAAGGTTGCCCACTTTCTCCACTTTTATTCAACATAGTTCTGAAAGTTCTAGTCACAGCAATCAGACAAAGAAAAGATATAAAAGGCATACAAATTGGTAAGGAGGAAGTAAAATTGTCATTATATGCAGATGACATGATTCTATATATAGAGAACGCCAAAGACTCCACCAAAAAAACTATTAGAACTGATAAACGAATTTAGTAAAGTAGCAGGATACAAAATTAATATTCAGAAATCAGTTGCATTTGTATACACCAATAATAAACTAGCAAAAGGAGAAATTAAGAAAACAGTCCCATTTATAATTGCTTCAAAAACTATGAAATACTTAGGAATAAATTTAACCAAAGAAGTAAAAGACCTGTACTCAGAAAATTATAAGACACTGAAAACAGAAATTAAAGAGGATGCAAATAAATGGAAACACATACCATGCTCATGGATAGGAAGAATTACTATAGTTAAAATGCCCATACTACTTAAGGCAATACACAGATTCAATGCAATTCCTATCAAACTACCAAGGACATTTTTCATAGAAACAGAACATATAATCCTAAAATTTGTATGGAACATGAAACACACTGAATAGCCACAACAATCTTGACAAATAAGAACAAAGTGGGAGGTATCATGATACTTGACAACAAATCATACTGCAAGGCTATAGTAATCAAAACAGCATGTTACTGGCATAAAAACAGACATGCAGATCAATGGAACAGAATAGAGTGCCCAGAAATAAATCCATGCCTATAAAGGCATTTAATCTAAGACAGTGAAAGCAAGAATTTACATTGGGGTAAAGACAGTCTGTTCAATAAATGGTACTGAGAAAACTGGACAGACACATGTGAAAAAATTAAACTAGACCACCTCCATACACCACATGAAAGAATAAATTCAAAATAGATTGAAGACTTGTAAGATCTGTAAGATCTGAAACCATAAAAGTCCTAGAAGAAAATATAGGAAGTAAATTTGGAGACATTACCTTTAGTAATATTTTTGCTGATATCTCTCCTCAGGCAAGGGAAGTAAGAGAAAAAATAATCATATGGGATTACACCAAAGCAAACATTTTTTTCATAGCAAAGGAAACCATCAATGAAACAAAAAGGCATCCTACTGAGTGGAAGAAGATATTTGTCAATGATTCATCTGATAAGCAGTTAATATCCAAAATTTATTTAAAAAACTCATTCAACTCAACACCAAAAAAATAAACAACCCAATTCAATAATGGGCAGAGAACATGAAGAGACATATTTCTAAAGAGGACATACAGATGACAAACAGATATATGAAAAAATGTTAAAACTCACTAATTATTAGAGAAATGCAAATAAAAAACACAATGAGATACCACCTCACTCTAGTCAGAATGGCTATCATCAATAAATCAACAAACAAGCGCTGGTGAGGATGTGTAGAAAAGGGATCACTTGTGAACTACTGGTGGGATTGCATATTGGCACAGCCACTGTGAAAATCAGTATGGAGGTATCTCAAAAAACTGGAAATGGAACTACTTTATGACCTAGCAATTCCATTCTTACGTATCTATCCTGCGAAATCGAAACACTAATTTGAAAAAATTTGTGCAACCTTATGTTTATTGCAGCTCTATGTACAATAGCCAGGACATGGATACAACCGAAATGCCCATTGGTAGACGACTGGATTAAGAAACTGTGGTACATTTATACAATGGAGTATTACTCATCCATAAAGTAGAATGAAATCTTACCATTTGCAATGATATGGACATACCTAGAGAACATTATGCTAAGCGAAATTTAGGTCAAACAGAGAAAGACAAATACCATATGATCTCACTTATATATGGAACCTAAAGAATAGAATAAATCAACAAACTAATCAGAAATAGTCTCAGAGATATAGAGGAAAATCTGAGGGTTGCTAGATGCGAGGGGGGTGGAGATGAGGGAAAAGGTGAGGGGATTAGAAACACAATTGGTAAACACAAGATTGCCATGGGGATATGAAAGACAGTTTGGGGAATATAATCAATATAGGTTATCCAATGGACACTTGTTTTATTAGGGAGACCACTTCACGGAAAGTGTAGGTGACTGACCAGTGTACACTTGAAGCTGAAGCTGAATAATAATGAATGTCAACTATAATTTCATATATATATATATATATATATATATATATATATATGGTCACAGGATGTGGAGTACAGCATAAGGAATAGAGTCAGTGGAACTGTAACAGCTATATACAATGTCAGAAGGGTAGTAGCTTGGGGGAGGGCAGTTGTCACTTTGTGATGGGTATAAATGTCTAATTATTACATTGTTTTGTACACCTGAAACTACTTTAAAAAAAGTGATGGTAGGAAGAAAAAGATTTTTTAAAAATTAAATATTTTTCCAAGAGGTCCAGCAACCTCATATTAGGAGTTCCATAAAGAGAGAATAGAAAAAAAAAAAAAAAAAAAAAAAAAAAATAACTGAGATAATGCAATTTTAAGTGAAATAATGAAATAATCTATTCCATAATTGAAGAAGAGGAGTTTTCAAGTTTAGAGGGTTGTTTGCTCATAACAATGAATGAAAGGCATCCATCAAACCACATCATCTTGAGATTTTAGAATTTTTTTTAAAAGCAGATTAAAAAATCTTCCAGGAAGACAAGATGGCACACAGTTAAACAAATGAGAATAAGAATAGCCAGTAGCCACATAAGGTAATTAAATATGGAGAATACAGAGTTTTAAAACTTGGCCTTGGTACTATCTGGTCCTGAACCTAATTCTTAATTTCTCTGTTTTTATCTTTATTATCTGTAACACTCAGATAATAATAACACCTACTTCATAGGGTCATTGAGAGAATTAAATGAGATAATGCACAGCGTGAACTCTCAATGTTAGCTATTTTTACATTGATAATATGATTACCATACTTTCTACAAGCACTCCTTACTAGAAAGAATTATCTGGGAAGCTGTAGATGTGGAATATCATTAGTTAAATTATCATGAAATGAATGAGGACTTACAAAACATGGGATAATAATGTAGGAAAGATTGAAATAGTTCATTTATATATTTGAACATATAAAAATTAAAGCCAGATGTAATAATTGCAAATAAACAATCAAAAGATAAATTGGAAAACTAAAATATAATTGCAACAGTCATATGACAAGAGTAACGTCATTAACTTATAAACAACATTTTTAGTCAATAAAAAAATTATACATTAACAAGAAATTGTTAAAGGATCTGAACAAATAAATCATAGAGGATATTTTAAAAAATATATAAAACCAATTATCTGTAAGTGTAATCAAATTAAAAAATTAATGGGTTGATGTTTTTCATGTAGGAATTTGGCAAAAAACAACATCAATAACTCATTAACTTCCTAATCATATCTTCATTGCACTTTATTTTATAATTTTTGCTTTATTTAATATATCCTTCCAAAGCAGGCTTTGTTAGGGCAGAGAACTTGACTGTTTTGTTCAATGCAGCTTTCTTGGTGTAGCTGAATCAGGAGTCAAATTGCTCAGCCCCAAACTCAACTCCCTCAAATATCCTCAGGGCTACTCTGGATCCCACACAAGAAAAGCGGCAGCCGGCCAGTGTGGTTGGGGGGCTCCTGTCCAGGAGAGAGATTCCAGGCAACAAGAGTAATGATGGCTGGATCAGAGTTTGCAGTGAGTGGCCCCTCAGTGCTGCGGCTGTGAAAGGAAAGTGGTATGGCTCCTACTCTGATGCTTTTCAGCAGGTCAAAGCCTATTTGGGTGCCCCAGGCGACCGCAGATGGTGAACAGGGAACATCGATATGCATTATGTGCAGTATCTGCTGACTGACTGACAAAATATTATTATAGGGTGCAGAGGAGTCATACAAGAAATGTGTGTGTGTTTAAAATTTATTGGTGTGACAATGGTTAGTAAAATTTCATAGTTTTCAAATGTACAATTCTGTAATACATCATCTGTATATCACATTGTGTGTTCACCACCCAGTCAGTTCTCCTTCCATCACCATATATTTGATCCCCTTTACCCTCTTCTATTACCCCCTCCCTCCTTACCCTCTGGTAACCACTAAACTATTGTCTGTGTCTATGAGTTTTTGTTTCTTTATTTGTTTGTCTTGCTCCTTTGTTGCTTTCAGTTTTATATCCCACATATCAGTGAAATCATATGGTTTTTTACTTTTCTGTCTGATTTATTTCACTTAACATAATAATCTCAAGATCCATCCATGTTGTTGCAAATGGAACTATTTCATCTTTTCTTATGGCAGAGTAGTATTCCACTGTGTATATATACCACATCTTCTTTATCTAATCATCTATCAAAGGATTCTTTCGTTGTTTCCATGTCTTGGTCATCAATAAATAAAGCTGCAATGAACACTGGAGCACATATATCTTTATGGATAAATTTTTTCAGATGTTTTGGGTATATACCCAGGAGAGGGATTGCTGGGTCATATGGTAATTTTATTCTTAGTTTTATGAGGCACCTCCACACCACCTTCCATAGCATCTGCACCAATCTGTGTTCCTACCAACAGTGTATGTGGGTTCCTTTTTCTCCACAGCCTCTGAAACACTAGTTTTTATTTATTTTGTTGATGATAGCCATACTAACCGATATGTGGTGATAGCTCATTGTAGGTTTTATTTGCAGTTCTCTGATAATTAGTGATGTTGAGCATCTTTCATTTGTCTATTGGCCGTCTGTATGTCCTCTTTGGAGAAATGTCTATTCAGGTCCTCTGCTCATTTTTTAATTGGATTGTTTGTCTTTTTGTTGTTGAATTATATGAGTTGCTTATATATTTTCAATATTAGCCCCTTATCAGAGGCTTTGTTTTGCAAATACCTTCTCCCATTTGGTTGGTTTACTCTTTGTTTTGTGGATGGTTTCTTTTGCTGTGCAGAAGCTTTTTAGTTTGATATAGTCCCATTCGTTTATTTTAGCAAAAGTCTGTTAAAAGTTTCTTAAAAGTCTGCAAATCTATATATCAAAAGCCATTCATAACCTTTCACACAGCAATTTTCTTTGTTGGAATCTATCCTAAAGTCATCAGACAAATGAGTATTTATTAATAAGTGTATTCACTTCAGGTTTTTAATAATAAGGAAAACATGGAAATCACTTAAGTGCCTAAAACAGAGGAAAGGTTAAAGAAATTATGTTAAGATGGAATATTATGTAGCCATTAAAATCAACAATTTTAAAAACCATTGAACGCTCTGGGAAAGTATTAATGATATGTTAAATGAAATTTGCAAAATGTGAAACTGTACAGTATGAGGCAAATGTTTACAGAATATGCATTCAGTAAGCAATTACACTAATTTTGCTAGCAGTAATTGTCCCTAGGTGTGGAATTATGGTAGATTTAATTTATGTATTTCCTAAAACATTATAAAGCATTGTGGTTTTTTTTTTTTAAATTAGAGCCATATAATAAGCATTACTAAATCAGTAGGAGACAGTAAATTATCATGATTTATTCCTATGGGGATGATTGCCTTAGATTTTAGTTTGTTTATGTGAGAAATGAGATAAAAATTTCATAAAAGAGATGATAACTTCCATGTCAGCAGTCCATTGCTTGGTCACCTTTAACTATCACCTCTAGGAGAGGGAAGGAAGACTGATTTCCCATCCAGATAAGCCAGCTCCTGGGACAGCTTGGAGACAGAACAACATCTTCCTCTTTTATGGCCTAAGGGGCCTCTGGAGCAGAGAGGGAGATCTGGCTACCATTCTGAATCAAGACAGTCTCACGCACAGTATGGATAAGGTAGTACAAGGTCACTCAAGGACAAAAATTTATAGTCAAATAATTAAAGACTCTTGGAACCACCAGGCTCAGTTCTCTGGTTAATTCATTGTCTAGGCTGTCTCTCCAAATGTCATTAAATAGTTATTTACAAATGTGATGTTAAAATAAGTTTGGTAAACACTGGGTTTCATTATTATAGCACTTCTAGGAGTCCTTCATATGCTAAAGGGTCTTGCAAATCTCTGAGATGGAAATCCTATCGTCTAAAACTTAGTCTCTGGGCCATTTTTTTGCAATGCTTCTCTATTTTACAAAGATATTAGGAAATGATGGCCTTTGTATTCCTTCTAGAACTCAAAAGCTAGATCTCCATCAGGAAGAGAAAAGAATTTATCCTAAAATTTATTTATCAGATATTTTTGAAGACAGGTGTGGATTAGGATAGCTATAGTAGTACGAGGGTAAAACTTTTAGGGGGAAGGTTGAGGTGTGTGGGCTCAGTGTGTAAAATGTGTTATTAGAAAGTGGATTTGGATTAAGTGTAAATGCTTATTGAAAAACTCTATGGCAAGCAGTGAAAAAAAGTTAAAAATAAAAGTATAAGAGATAGTCTAAGAAAAGAGAGAAAACAGAGTCATAGAATGCTCAGTTAAAACCATAAAAGAGAGACAAAGAGTGGAAAATAAAAACAAAGAACAAGGGCAGCAAATAAAAAATAGCAACAAATGGAAAATATTAACCCAACTATATCATAATCACTCTGAGTGCCAATGGTCTTAATGCAACAATCAAAAGGTAGAAGAAGCCAGACTCTACAAATGTCAGTAGACTCTATCAAGGAAGCCATGGTAGAGAAACTCAAAAAATGCGAGTCTAACATGAAATGAATAGCTAACTACAGAATTTTATGAAATTGCCATGAATAACGTTTTGAAAGATTTAAACATGTGATTAACTTTTGTTTCCCATAGTATCTAATCTTTACAATGAGATTATGAATTCATCCATCTGACATCATACATCATTATAATATTTATTAGGAAAAATAGTAAATTTTCATTAAATGTTTCATTAAGTAAATATATTTCCAACTATGAAGTGTGAGCAACAAATACGGTGAATGTTTAAATTTAAAAAAAAATATTACAGTAAAAGACACGTTGCCATTAATCTCCCTAAAATACTCTTCCTCACTTTCAACACACTTATCCCATCATTCTTGCCACTTTCTGAAGCAATTCTGGAAGTCCTCTTTTGTGAGTATCTTTAGTTGTGCTGTCGTGGCTGCCTCCATGTCCTGAATTGATTCAAAATATTTACCTTTCATGGTCATTTTGCCAGAAGTTGCACTGTGCCCAAACCATTGAATAAGTTGGATGAGGACACACTGTTATGTTTTTATTTGACACAAATTGCCGTACCAGAAGTGATGTGTGACATTGAGCCTATCTGTTGTGACCACAAAATACAATGAATGCTGCTACTATGTACCATACACTGGAAAGGCAGGGATCTTCAATGCAGGAAGTGGCACATCGAACCTTAGTAATGGTGTGTGACAAGTTTCAACTTGTTCACGCAATCGGGTGTAAGTTACAGTTGAGAGAAGGTGTGTTTTAAACTGTGCCATAAATCATCCTCCATCATGACAATGCTCCGTGTCACACATTGCTTTTGCTGTACAGCAATTTCTATCAAATAAAAACATTACAGTGTGTGAGCATTCACCTTATTCACCAGATCTGGCGCCATGTGACCTCTCCCTCTTCCCCAAGGTCAAAATGATTCAGGACATTGGTGCAGTCATGACAGTGCAACAAAAGACACTCACAAAAGAGAACGTCCGGAATTACTTCGGAAAGTGGCAAGAACGATGGGATAAGAGTGTTCAAAGTGAGGAGGAGTGTTTTGAGGGGGATTAATAACAATGTATCTTTAATGTGTAATAAATCTTTTTGTTAATTTAAATATTCACCGTATTGTTTGATTGTACCTCATATACTCCTATTTTTATGCTGAAAGAGTGTGAGAATATAATTTGGTCTTTCACAACAGTAAATGTTCTGTTCTGTTCATAATTCGTCTTTGGCTTCTGCATTCTAAATTTAATTTCCATTAATGTGATTTATATTTAAAGAGTTTTAACAAACACATAGCTTCCCATGAAAAATTAAAACTTTGCTTTGACATCTAGTTTGAGATATTATGTTCCTATGTTGATAAACATTCTCTTTATTTTCAAGCTCTCTCTATGTAATATATTTGGGCACAAAAAGAGTTTGCTTCATGCAAGCACTCCCTCTGTTTCACTAAAACTAAATTGGCTTAGAAACATTGTTTCATTCAGAATGCAATATTAATAAATGAACTTGTGTGAGCAATAAAGAGATAGGGTTTTATCCTGAGATTCAGTTATATTCAGTAGAACAATCAATTCTCTTATTCATATGCCCCACCAAAGACTGAGTTACTGCATACGCACTTTATTCCTAAAGGAGAGTCAATCACCATGTCTGTGGCTATCACATTATCAAAAGATACACATGGGCTACATCAATATGCTAACATTTTCTTGTACAATCTACCCAAGCTCTGGCATGCCCAACTCAAAAATTGCCCCTCAGGCAATCAGTAAGAGGAAAGGGTGATGGAGCCTTGGAACAGAATATAAATAGTCACTTATATTATGTATAGATTTGAATCAAACATTTGAGATCTTTTTATATCAGAGGGCATGAAAAAGAAAAGTGGTGGTCACTCACATCCAGAAAAGAAGCCAATCAATTAATTTATCAGATGGGGTTTAGCTCATGCTTATCTTAGTTCTATAGAATCAGTGCCACCTAGTGGTTAATCACAAGTACAAAGCTGAACCCAAACCCTATTCCGGTTCCATCAGAAAGAACTACGTCATAATACAAGAATAGTGCAGACCATAAAGAATGTTTATAATCATTCTTACTTTAAAGGATACTGTTTTGATTCATATACTGCATTGCTGAAATCTCTCCTGAATCTGCTCAGCCACTAAGCCCAAGCCATATTGCTTATGAAACAGAATCAGCTTTCTGATATATATACCTGTTTCCATCATGTTGGTTGACATGTTTCATCACAAGGTGAGTCCTGTATCATGCCAGTGTATATTTAAAATAGTTTCCTAGACCCCTATTTACAACATAGACTCTGGACTTCGCTTAGAAAAACAAAGTTCACTCACATTCAAATTCTAGCTCTAGAACTGACTGTATGGCTTTGAGCAGTTATTTAAACTTTCTAAGGTTTATTTCCTAAAAATCTTTAAAACAGAGAGTAAATATATATCTATTAATGTTACTATAGATATATTTATATAAATGAAGCTATGTTAAATCCTAGACATACAATATATATTCAATAAATAATAGCTATTATTATTTAAAGTCTTTGAAAAAGGACAAGATGCATTATCAGACATTTCTATCTCATTAAATGTTTTGTAATTTCATAAATAAGGAAATCAAAATTTTGACTTCACATCCCACAGTGCCTGAAAAGCTGCCTACATATTAGAAATTCAAGGCATATATATTGAGTGAATGGAACAGTGTCCATGTTTCAGGTCCAGATCATTCCCCTTTGCTCTCCCTTCCTTGCCGTAGTCCTTATGGCAATAGTATTCACCAGTTTTGTGTTTGTAGCATTTTTTCAAAAACTGGAATTTTTAGCATAACATATAAAGAGATTAAATTGCACCCACAGTAATTACATTGTTTACTCAGTCACTTGTAATTACCCTGTTGCTATTTTAGAACTACCTTGACTGCACTGTTTCATAAATTCAGAAGGCAAATTAATCACACATTCTAAAGATCTCACATGCTAAGTGAGATCTTTCCCTGACCCTCTCCTCATAGTATTGCATTTGGCATATATCACCTTAAAAGTATATCTTCCTAATAGCAGCAAAAAAAATAAATCTTATACACTGATTGTTGTCAGCGATTGGCTCACTGCTGTCTTCACTGAATTTTCACTCTTCCTTAAAGTGCCTACCACAAAATTGTGCCTGGGAGTTCTTGTCACCAACATAAAATATACAAAGATTGCTGTACATAGGACACGCTTAGCCAGTCAGAAAAATGGTCTTCTGTCCTGGATAGTGAAACTAGAATGTACTGAGGAGGCCAAGATTTATACAAACTATTGATAGGCATGTATTCCTGCACTTGTACATGAAAATTGGTGATATTTTCAAAATAAGGAGAGAATTATCTTTAGAACAAGAAGCACCTGGGCTTTTCTCATTACTTCTTATCACCAATAGTTGAGCCTTGGGAAAAGAAAAAAATTACTATGTAAAGAAAGTATAATGATAATTGGAATTCTGATGTAAGGCTCTAGAAGGACTATCTCTTGCATAGAGATTGTATCTTTCATTGTCAGTAAAGAATGTTTGCCAGGAGGCTAGGTAACTCTAAGTTTTAAACTAAAGACAGAAGAGTGAGGGAGAAAAATGCCCAGGACAATAGGAATACAGAAGATAGAGCAGTGTGAGAACTGATGGTGAATAACAACCAGAGGAGACAGAAAATGCCTCAAAAACCCAGATACTGAGAAACAGCATAGCAGGAAAAAGAAAACACATTTTAGTTTATCATAGAGATATTGTAATAATATCTGAGATGTATGTATGGGACTTAAGGAGAGGCTTCAAAATTGGAAGGAGTGTCCTACTTGTACTGAATGATGCCAGGGTTAAAACTTATAGCAAGCACGTGGTTCAGTAGAAAATGTGAATGAAATGGTAACTACGTAATTGTGGGAGTTCACTACACATACCTACATGGTGCACAACACAAAACTAGCACAGGTGGGAAAGGTTGGAATAATGAGATTTTAGTGCCTTCATATGTTTCTAAATGTCATATAATTTTCACTAAAAACGATCCATCTAATACAATACATCCCCAATATGTCTTACATCTTTAGAGGGTAGAAGCAACTAAAAGAAGTGATGCTACCCAGATCAGAAACTCTAGAAATTACCTCATATTAAATGAAAATGCCATTTAAAATACTTGGAGATTTTATGAGTTTTATCTTTGTTGAACATCATAGCCCTAGTTCTTTTATTTTGAATACTGCTGTATTCCCTTGTATGAGTGCCATAATTTATTGTTTTAGCTTTTATTTGACATCCGAATTTTCTCCAAATTTCTGTTCTTAAAATAATGTTGCTATAAATGTAGAACCTATCTCCATGTATACATGTACAAGAGATGCTCTAGACTCCAACAATGGAATTGCTACATCCTGAGTTATGTATGTATTTGGATTTCTAGATATTGTCAGATTATTCTCCATAGTTATGAGAATGTAACACCCTCATCAGTAATGTGTGACAAGTTTCACTACTCTATATATTCACCAATATATGATATTGTCTAACCATTGAAGCTTGACTAATCTAATGGTTTAATCTTTTATTTCACCGATTGTTAGTGATGTTGAAATCTTTACATGTGTCGGTTGCTTATGTTCCTCTCTCTGCGAATTGCTTCTTGATATATTTGCCCATATTTTCTTGGGGGAGTTCTCATTTTTTATTGTTTTATAGAATTTCTTTATATATTCCAATTAGTATTCCATTGTTGGCTATATGGGTAACAGATATCATCTCCTAGCATGTGGTCTTTTGGGTTTTCTATGCAATCTTTTCTATGAGTCAGATTGTTGATTTAAAGTCAAATTTATCAACAAAGATAACATTTAGATAAGCTGTCTAATTATCCGGTGCTATTTTTGGAAACCATGGTGAAGTGTTTAGCGAGAGTAAAATGAGACTGAAATAAGAGCTGGAAATAATAAAATGATGCTAAAAGAGTCATCATTTTTATAGTTACTCTTGCTTTTCTTCATTTATTTCGATACTATATCATTTAAGTATCATAAAAATAATGCTTGTAACAAAACAAACTTAGTGGCTTACAACAAGAAACATTTATTGTCACACTCACAGGTCTGCAGGTCAGCTACAGTTTTGCACATATTGACTAGAATTGGCTGATAATGGCTACAGACTGTGGTCTTGTTGGGATTGGCTTCAGGTTTAAAGTTAGGTTCAGGTAGGCTTCATATCATTCTGGAATCAGCACTTATCTTTGGATATTGTCTCACAGAAATGACAAGGAGCAAACCAAGCCACTCAAGCATATCTTAATATCCATGTTTGTATTACCTCCTATTCACATTTCTTGGCCAAAACAAGTCATATGACTAATTCTAAAGAGGAGTGGGAAATATACTCTGACTCAAAAGTGAACATTTATTGAACAATATTCTAGTCTATCACAGCTAGCTTACATATTGGAGAGTACGTATTTTCTGGCTATATTTTTCTGGAGAGGCATAAAATACCATACTTCCACCATTTTTTGCATGTATCTGAGATTGGTTAATTATTTTACTTTATAATTTGTTATAAAAAATGATGGAAGGAAAAGGAAAGGATATAAGTGCACAAAAATCAAAGTTCCCTATTCAAAATAAATATAAAGAATCTAAATTTTAATAAGCTTGGTCATTACATTTTTGTTTTTTTGTTTTCTTTTGTTTTAAGACATTTATTTTTATTTAGGACATCTATCCAGAAGTGTATCTTTGGTGCTCTTCAGTCATTCCTGCATTACATCAATTAATCTGAGATAACATTCCAACATTTTATTATCAAAACATTCAAATACATAGCAAATACATACAAAGTGAAAGAATTTTACAGTGAACAATCACATACCTACACCTAGATTCTACAGTTAACATTATACTAAACTTGTTTTATCACATATTTATCTAAATCCCCCAACTGTTTATGTATTTTATTATATGACATATGTCTAAGCAAGTTGCAACTCTCACTATGTTGCTTGCTAAATACCTCAGAATGCACACCATTAACTAGAGTTCAATATTTCTTCACAATTATTTTACTTTGAGGTAAAATGTACCTGCAAGAAATGTACAAACCTTAAAAGTACCATTCAATAAGGTTGGCTGTGTGTCTAGGCCATTACATTTAGATTGGAGTGGCTCTTGCTGAACATAAAGCCTTCAAGATCCTAAAGCTCTGTAAAAGTATGATGAATGGAGGAAACAAAGCTACTGAGAAAGGGGCAATAAGAACAATTCTAGGATTCATGCATTTCATATTCCCTGGTATTCCTGTAATCTAAGTTACAGAACTGGCAAGTCATCCTCAAATCAGATGAAAAAGCATTAAGCACAGAGCGAGATATTTACATTCAGTAGATTGTTACCAAGCGACTAGAAATGGCAACTATTTGTTCTCAAAAATTAGTTTCACATATACAACTATTGAGAGATACTTAAATCATATTTTATATAAAGGTAGCTCAAATCAGCAAATAATATTGGGAAAGAAGAAAAATTCATCTATTTCCACACAATGTTTATCAGAACAATCATGACAGCCTTACTACATGTGTACATTATTTATCACATTCCCTTTTTTTCTTCAGCTATTTTCTATGAATGATCATGACAAGCTTTAATACTGAGTTACGGAATCTCTATTATAGTACAAATCTCTTTTTTTTTTTTCCTTTCAAAGCATTTTAGGACATCTATGAAATGTTCAGGTATCATGCATTATTTTCTGGCCATATAATAGAGAAAAAGCAAATATGATCCCTGTTCATGAAATGCCAGAGTTCTCCAAGAGGTATACATGGCTTAGAGTTACATTCCTGTGTAGCAGGGGTTGGGAGAGCTGTTTGTACACTGTGTCATGGGAAAACAGAAAAGGGGCATTCAACTGAGGCAGGAAAGAGGGTAGGAGATAAAGGAGGTTATGGAAGATATCTGGGAGAAGGGAAGTCTAAGATGGATGTTGACAAACAAATAAACAAAGAAAAATGCAGGAGAAGGTCATTCAAAGCAGGGGGACCAAACAAAATAGAGGAACACAGCTGAGAGAAAACATGACATAGTTAACCATTGATTCAGCAAAGATTTGATGGCAACCACTAAAGTACCAAGAGTTACTAGGGACACAGGGGGTAAGAAAACAAACATACCCTCCTAGAATCCAGAATCTGGTGGGTACTAGACATTGAACACAGAGCTACAATGAGATAAATAATATAAAGGAGACTACTGTAGGTGACTTAATCTTGTGTTTATGTGGTGAATTATGGCAAAAAGCCACTCTGACAAAATGATTTTAACCAGATATCTATAATAAATAGTAAAATAATCAGGGATGGAGTGGGGAGAAAGGAGAAAAAAGCGGAGACTCACTATAGCTATTTGGCCATGAAAAGGAGAGAACATCTGTAGAACCCTGAGGCAGGAGAGAATGTGGCACATGTGAGAAGCCTAAATAAGTTAAGTACAGCTTCAGTGTAGAGTGGAAAGAGGAAAACAGCAAACTGGTTAGAGAGGCAGTCAGAGGCCTGATTTTACAACACCTTTTCCCTGCATTATCTACAGATAATGGTAAATGTTTGTTTCTTCTTCCCTAAAAATAATTGAGTGACAAAAACGAAGTCTAGAATAGAGGTACATGTGCATAAAAAAATACATATTAAACATGTGAGCTTCTAGAAATACATCTACATAGATAGCTAGACAGATAAATAGACATAAAGAGACAAAGAGATAGAAATAGTGATAGAGACAGAAAGAGAAAGAGATGTAACTAGGGAAGGTGAGAATTTTGGTTGGGATGTGGTTGGGTCATTATGGATTCACCTGAAAATTTTCAGAGGATTTGATTCTTAAGGGAGAAGGTATCATATAGGGGTCAAGCAGTTGATTCCTTAACCATTTCAGTTTGACTATTCTCTCTCATACCTGGAGAAAAACTATTCATTCTGTTGACCTATCATCAGCTGTGTGATTCTTTGTAAGTTACTTTGCTGCTGATTTGATGTTTCTTTTCCCAAAACAATGACACAAAATAATGAGCCCATGTTCAACAGGAGCTGTCAAATTAACAATATCACAAAACAATAATCAGAGGAAATGGATTGTGGTGTTCATGCTCTAGCAATGACTATTCCTCTGTGGATCTATTAGCAAAGTGATTGGATCAGTATGCAATTTTAATGAAGTCAGGAGTACACAAATGGAAAATTATATGGGAGGTGTTTTATTTCTTTTTTGGGAGGTACACATTTGCCATTCTTTCCCACACACATGAGACCCTCTGTCACTGTGAGTGCTTGGAGTCAAGTCACAGAAATCATCTGAACTAGAATTTTTGGAAGGTAACATTCACCAGTTATCCCATAAGACAAGTCACCTAACAACTGACACAGATCATCACCCCAATTTATTTTAAGTTAATTTTATTTTTAAATAAATAAGGACCAAGAGAAAAGGTAACATTGAGTTTTCCAGGCATAAATTAGGATCAATCAATGAATTTGCTAGATGGTTTTAAGAGGCCTGCAGAGCTTCACTTTGTTTCTGTTTCCTCACATGTAAGAAAGGCTGGATGAATATGAGTAATTAAAATATATGATTATTTCTTTTATTATCCTGCATGTTCAATGCTGCTAAAAATACAGATACATTAATTCATAATCCTAATTCATAATCCATAATACATGTTTATTATTCTTTTTTTTTAATGTTGGGTCTTACACATCAATCCTTGAACACTTTTCTTAAAGCATCAAACCCTTTGCTCATTAAATGGAAATGGAACCAACAATTGACCAAACTAGCAAAGTTCTTTCTAAGCATCAATTGGTCAATAAATATTTATTTGAAACTATCAAGTGGCAAGCAGTCTTCCAGGTTCTTTATATATTTTATTAAATGTGACACATTGATCCTATCTTCATGATATAAGAAAACCAATGGGAAAAACAAAACAAAACAAACAAACAAAAATATGAATTGACTCTTAAGAAGGGCAAGAAAAGAGAAATTAGAAATTTAGAAATAAAATAGGACATGCAGAAAATAGCAAAGGAAGGCAATATAATCAAGTCCAAATATACAAATGATCAAAATAAATGTAAGTTGACTAAACTGACCTGTTAAAAGCAGAGATTTTCAGATTTGATGAAAATAAAATCCAGAATATGACATTTAAAAAGGGTACAACTAAAACACAAAGTTACAGAAGGACTGAAATTAAAAGGATGAAAAAGATATACCAGAAAAATATAAAATATTTTGAAAAGTGTGAGTCACAATAATTTGCATCAGACAATATAATCTGTAATGAAAAAAACACATAAATGATAGAGAGGGTAAATACACGTATAAATACTTCAGTTCATAGGAATGTATAAAAATTCTAAATTGGTACACATGCAACTAAATCTCAAATTGTGCTAGGACAATTGGTTAACCACAGCAAAAGAATGAACTTGAATTCTTATCTAGCATCATATACAAAAATTAAATTAGAATGGATGAAAGACCTACATGTGAGAGCAAAAAGTATAAATCTCTTGGAAGAAGAATAAATATTTGTTATCTCTGAATTTGGCAAAGGATTTTTAGATATTATTCCAAAAGCATGAGTGACAGAAGAAAAACTGTTTTTCATAAAAATTAACTTTTTGGGCTTCAAAGGATACTCTCAAGATATGATAACCCACAGAATGGGAAAAATACTTGCAAATTATGTATCTAAGAAGGGACTTATGTAAAATATATTAATAACTAATATTACAATAATAGAAATACAAATAACCCAATTTTAAAAATCGATAAAGGGTCTGAATAGACATTTATCCAAGGAAATATGCAAATGGCCAAAGCACCATCAGTTATCAGATTAATGCAAATTAAACCACGATGAGATACTGCTTCACATTCCACAGGATGGAATTAAAAAGCCAGATAATAAGTGCTGGAGAAGATGTGGAGAAATTGGAATCTTCATACATTGCTGGTGGGAATGTAAAATGCCACTGTTACTATATTGTACATTGTGGTAGTTCCTTAAATGATTGTGAGTTACCATATGTGTCACCCATTCCCCTCCTAGGTATTTATTCAAAAGAAATGAAAGTTTATGTTCATACAAAAACTTGTACATAAACGTCTATAGCAGTTTGTTCATAATAGCCAAAATGTAGAAACAACTCAAATGACCTTCAGATGATGAATGGGTAAACAAAAGGTGGTATATCCCTACAACAAAATGTTATTCGGCCAGGAAAAGGAATGAAGCACTGATACATATCACAACATAGAAGAACCTTGAAAGCATTATGTTAAATGAAATAAGCTAGTCACAAGTCCTGATGTTATATAGGACTTTCATATTATATGTCCATAATAAGGAAATATATAGACAAAGAAGTAGATTAGTGCTTGCTTAGGGAGAGGTAGGAATGGGGGATAGGAGGATGATAGCCAAGGAGTACAAGATTTCTTTTTAAGGTGGTGGAAATATTCTAAAATTGACTGTGGTAAAGTTTGCACATACAAGTATATTTGAATATACTAAAAACCACTGAATTGTGTACTTTAAATAAATGAAATGTGTGATATATAAATTATATCTCAATGAAGCTGTTTCAAAAAGTAACTTCAAAATATACAAAGGAAAATTGAATTGACTTGTAGTCATTGTGAAGGACTTTTTTTTTCTCTGCTCAACTCAGGTTATAAGTATATTCTTTAATTATTTATTTTCAGTTAAAGTTAACATTCAATATTATTTTATATTAGTTTCAGGTGTACAGTATAGTGGTTAGACATTCAGATAATTTATGCAGTGATCTCCCCAGTCATTCTAGTACCCACCTGGCACTATACACATACAATGTTGTTGCAACATTTTGACTATATTCCCTATACTGTACTTTACATCCCTGTGACTATTTTGTAAGTACCAATTTGTATTTCTTAATTCCTTCACCCTTTTCAATCACTCCCCAATGCCCCTCCCCACTGGAAACCATCAGTTTGTTTTCTGTGTCTATGAGTCTATTTCTGTTTTGTTTCTTTGTTTATTATGTTCTTTAAATTCCACATACAAGTAGATCATGTGGTATTTGTCCTTCTCAGTCTGACTTATTTCGTTTAGCATAATACCCTCTAGGTCCACCCATGTTGTCACAAATGGTAAGATTTCATCCCTTTTAAGGCCAAGTAATATTCCATTGTATGTATGTACCACTTCTTTATCCATTCATCTATTGATGAGCATTTGGGTTGTTTCCATATCTTTACTAATGAAAAAAGTGCTGCAATTAACATAGGGGTGCATATGTTTTTTTGAACTAGTGTTTTGGATTTCTTTGGATAAATACCCAGAACTGGAATTCCTGGGACATATGATAGCTCTATTTTTAGTTTTTTGAGTAACCTCCAAACTGTTTTCCATAGTGGCTGCACCAATTTGCAATCCCACCAACAGGACACAAGGGTTCCCTTTTCTCTGCATCCTTGCCAGCACTTGTTGTTTGCTGATATATTGGTAGCCATTATGTGAGGTGTGAGGTGATATTTCACTGTGGCTTTAACTTGCATTTCTCTGATAATTAGTGACATTGAGCATCTTTTTGTATGACTATTGGCCATCTGTATGTTCACTTTGGAGTAATGTTTATTCAGGTCTTCTGACTCTTTTAAATTGGATTGTTTGTAATTTGTGTGTGTTTGTGTGTGTGTGTGTGTGTGTGTGTGTGTGTGTGTGTGTGTGTGTTGAGTGGTATGAGTTCTTTATAAATTTTGGGTATTAATCCCTTATCCGATGTATCATAGGCAAATATATTTCACCATTCAGTAGGCTGTCTTTTCGTTTTGTTGATGGTTTCCTTTGCTGTGCAAAAACTTTTTAGTTTAATGTAGTCCCCACTTTTTTTTCTTTTGTTTCCCTTGCCTGAGGAGATTGATAAAAAAAACTTTTACTAAGAGCAATGTCAGAGAGTTTACTGCCTACATTTTCTCCTACGAGTTTCATGATTTTGGGTCTTACATTTAAATCTTTAATCCACTTTGAGGTTATTCTTAGAAGAAGATGGTCCAGTTTCAATTTTGCATGTTATCTGTCCAGTTTTCCTAACACCATTTATTGAATAGATTGTCTTTACCCTACTATATATTGCCTCCTCTGTCATAGATTAAATGACCATATAGGTATGGGTTTATTTCTGGGCTCTCTATTCTATTCCATTGATCTATGTGTTGGTTTTTATGTCAGTACCATGCTCTTTTGATTACTACAGACTTTTAGCATATTTTGGGATCAGGTAGCATGATACCTCCAATTTTGTTCTCCTCTCTCAAGATTGCTGCGACTATTCAGAGTATTCTGTGGTTCCACATAAATTTTCAGATTATTTTTTCTAGTTCTGTGAAAAATACCATTAATATTTTCATAGGGATTGCACTGAATCTATAGATTTCTTTGAGTAGTATGAACATTTAATGATGTAAATTCATCCTATCAATGAGCATGGTATGTGGTTTAATGTTTTAATATCTTCTTCAATTTTCTTCTTCAGTAGTGTCTTACAGCTTACTAAGTACAGGTCTTTTACCTCCTTGGTTAAATTTATTCCTAAGTATTTTATATGTATTTTTTGATGCAAATGTAAATAGGATTGTATTCTCAGTTTTTCTTTGTGACAGTACCTTATTTGTGTTAAAAATGGAACTGATTTCTGCATATTAGTTTTGTATCCTGCTACTTTACTGAATTTATTTATCAGTTCTAATAGTTTTTTGTTGGAATCTTCGGAGTTCTCTCTCTATAGTATCATGTCATCTGCAAATAATGATGGTTTTACTACTTCCTTTCCAATTTGGATGCTTTTTTGGTTTATTTTTCTTGTCTGATTGCTGTGCCTAGGACTTCCAATACTGTGTTAAATAAAGGCTGTGAGAGTGGACATCCTTCTCTTATTCCAGATCTCAAGGAAAATGCTTTCACCTTTTCACCATTGACTATGGTGTTAGCTGTGTATTTGTCATGTATGGCCTTTATTATGTTGAGGTATGCTCCCTCTATTCCCACTTTGTTGAGAGTTTCTACCATAAAAGGATGCTGATTTTGTCAAATGCTTTTTCTGCATCTATTGATATGCTCATACGATTTTTATCTTTCATTTTGTTTATGTGGTGTTTCATATTAATTGATTTTTGGATATTGAACCAAACTTGCATCCCAGAAATAAATCCCACTTGATGATGGTGTACATTTTTAATGTATTGCTGAATTTTGTTTACTAATATTTTGTTGAGGATTTTTGTATCTATGTGCATCATCGATATTGACCTATATCTATATTTTTGTAACATCTTTCGTTTTGTAATCAGGGTAATAGTGGCCTTATAAAATGAGTTTGGGAGTTTTCCCTCCTCTTGAATTTTTTGGAGTAGTTTGAGAAAGATAGTTGTTAATTCTTTTTTGAGTGTTTAGTAAAATTCTCCTTTGGAGCCATCTGATCCAGGGGTGTTGTTTTTTGGGAGTCTTTTATTTACTGATTCAAGTTTGTTACTAGTAATTGATTAGTTCAAATTTTCTGTTTTTTCTTGACTCAGCCTTGGAAGTTTTAAGTTTGTTAGTAGTAATTGATTAGTTCAAATTTTCTGTTTCTTCTTGATTCAGCCTTGGAAGTTTTTATGTTTCTAGGAATTTATCCATTTCTTCCAGATTGTCCAATTTGTTGGTATATAGTTGTTCGTAATGTTTTTCTCTTAATCCTTTGTATTTCTGTGGTGACAGTTGTTACTTCTCTTGTATTTATGATTTTATTTATTTGGGTTCACTCTCTCACTCTTTTTTTGATGATTGTGGTTAAAGGTTTATCAATTTTGTTTATCTTTTCAAAGAACCAGTTCTTGGTTTCATTGTATTTTTTTTATACCCTATTTTATTTATTTATGCTCTAATCTTTATTATTTATTTCCTTCTACTCACTTTGGGCTTTGCTTGTTGTTCTTTTTCCAGTTCTCTTAGGTGTAAGGACAGATTGTTGATTGAGATTTTCCTTCTTTCTTTAGGTAGGCCTGCGTTGCTATTAATTTTCCTTTTAGGACAGCTTTCACTGCATCCCATTTTGGGTCATTGTGTTTTCATTTTCGTTTGTCTCAAGGTATCTTTTGATTTCTTTCTTGATCTCATTGTTGGCCCATTCATTATTTAGTAGCATGTAATTTAGCCTCCATGTATTTGTGTACTTTTTTGTTTTCTTTGCTTTTAATTGATTTCTAGTTTCATACCATGTGGTCAGAGAAGATACTTGATATGATTTCAATATTCTTAAATTTATTGAGATTTGTTTTGTGGCCTATCTTGGAAAATGTTTTATGTGCACTTGAAAAGAAAGTATATTCTGCTGCTTTGGGGCTAATGCTCAAAAAATATCAATTAAATCCATCTGGTTTTGTGTGTCATTTAAGACTGCTGTTTCCTTGTTGCTATTCTGTTTGGAAGGTCTGTCCATAATAGTCCCCTATTATGATTGTATTACTGTCAATCTCTCCCTTTATGTTGGTCAATATTTGCTTTTTATATTGAAGTTCTCCTATATGGGTGCATAAATGTTTACAAGGGTTATATCCTCTTGTTGACTAGATCCCTTTATCATTATGTAATATCCCTCTTTGTCTCTTATTGTAGCCTTGTTTTAAAAGTCTATTTGGTATGATATAAGTATTGCTACCATAGATTTTTTCCATTTCCATTTGCATGAAATATCTTTTTCCATCCCTTTACTTTCAGTCTGTGTGTACTTTTTGTTCTGAAGTTGGTCTCTTATACACCCAACTTATGTTTGGGTCTTATTTTCTTATCCATTATACTACCCTATGTCTTTTGATTGGAGCATTTAATCCACTTATATTTAAAGTGATTATTGACAGATACATAATTATTGCCATTTTATTATTCATATTTATGTCCTTCTGTCCTCCTGCATACTTCTTAAAGAAGTCCCTTTAATATTTCTTGTAATACTAGTTTGGTGGCTAGGAACTCCTTTAGCTTTTTCTTGTCTAGGAAGCTTTTTACCTGTTACCAATTTTTATTGATAACCTTGTTAGGTATAGTCTTGATTGTACGTCCTTGCTTTTCATCACTTAGAATATTTTGAGCCAATCCCTTCTTGCCTACAAAGTGTCTGTTGAGAAATCAGCTGAAAATGTTATGGTAGCTCTTTTGTAAGTAACTAGTTGCCTTTCTCTTGCCCTGTTTCAGACTCTTTCTCTTTGTCTTTAACCTTTGCCATTTTAATTATAATGTGTCTTGGTGTGGGCCTGTTTGAATTCAACTTGTTTGGGACTCTGCACTTCCTGGACTTCTATGTCTATTTCCTTCACCAGGTTAGGAAAGTTTTCAGTCATTATTTCTTCAAATAGGTTCTCAATCCCTTGCTTTCTCTCTTCTTCTTCTGGTACCCCTTTGATGTGAATGTTGTTATGCTTGATGTCCTAGAGGTTTCTTAAAGGATCCTCATTTTTTAAAAATACATTTCCTTTCGTTGTTCTGATTGGATGTTGTGAGATATTTCAAAGTCTCTTACACTTTTATATTGTTATATTATTAAAAATCGTACTTAAAAATGTAGGTGTAAGAAATAGAAATACCCCACATCCAATTATTAGAGAGTAGAGAGTCTTTCAGGTTTATGTGGCACATTTAAAAAAATTGGGCTATGTTTTAGGGGTAAAGTAAATTTCAAAATTTTAAAAGAATCATGCATACTACATTATTTTGAATCCATGCAATTAAGCTAAAGTTAGTAACAAAAAGATAAATTTGAAAATTGGACTTTAGAAATACAATTCTAAGTGCACCTATTAGTTAAGTAAGAATTCAAATGTGAATTAAAAACATTCTTAAAATGAAAGATAATAAATATGTAACGTTTCTGAGATTCTGGAATATAGTGAGTTGTACATAAGAAGCATTTATATCCTTAATTGCTAAGTGAGAAAAGAAAAGGAGCCAAAATGATTTGTGTTCATCTTAAGAAGTTAGAAAAATAACAAACATAAAGAAAGTAGAAGGAAAGCATAAAGCTAGCAGAAATAAATGAACTAGAAAACAAAAATCCAATAAAGAGGATCAGAAAAGCTATATCTTGGTTTTTCAAACTTGTGAGATTGATAAAGTTCTGGCAAACGTGAACAAGAAAAAGATGTTACAAATATACAATATGAGTTATCAACAAAAAGTAAAAATGCATCAGAGATCAAAAATATAATTGGACACATTAAACAGTATTGAGTCAATAATGAAAACATCAAAATAATCATCAAATTTCTAGAAAAGTAGAATTTACCAAAACAGATTTAAGAATAAGTAGAAGCACAGGGGGCGGGCCCGGGGTGCCGGAGGAGGAAGTAATGGTGTTATTTCTCCCTCTGCCCCCTCCACTTGCTCCCGGGGTGCAGAGAGGGGCTGCTGTATCCGCAGCTCCTTCGCGCTCCCCTGCTGTTCCCCATGTGTTTCCGCAGGGTGGCTCCCCTTCCTCTCACCGCCTCTTATTCCGGAGTCTATGGAAGTAATGAAAGGACCCCTGGCTCATCAACACAGCAAAAGAGCAGATTGTCTATTAGCTGCAGGGAATTATGAAGAGGCTATTTCTTGTCACAAAAAGGCTGCAGAGTATCTTTCTGAAGCCATGAAGCTGACACAGTCTGAGCAGGCTCTTTTGTCACTGAAACTGCAAAGGGATAGCCACATGAAGCAGCTCCTCCCCATTCAGGAGAGGTGGAAGCGGGCAAAGTGGGAGTCTGAAAGCCCAGCTGAGCTCGGACAAGGATGGAGCTGCCCAGCTTCAGGCATTTCACAGACCCTCTATGGAGGATGCAGAGGGCCAGAGTATCCTTCTCTCCCAGAAGTACAGCCCTTCCACCCAGAAACACCTGTCTGAAATTCAGGGGGTCTTTAACAAGGATCCAGACACACTACTCTTTTTACTTCAGCAGAAGAGTGAGCCAACAGAGCTACGCATTGAAAGCAAAGCCCCAAAAGATGACATAATTATAGAGGAGCAGGTAACCAAAATTGCAGGTTTGAAGAGGCATGTGGAATTCCTTGTGGCTCAGAATGAAGGATTAAGAAAAGAAAATAAGCAACTAAAGGCTGAAAAGGCCAGACTACTAAAAGGCCCAGTAGAAAAGGAGCTAGATGTAGATGCTGATTTTGTAGAAAAGTCAGAGTTATGGAGCTTGTCACCACATTCAGAAACTGCTACAGTCTCTTCAACCTGGCAGAAGTTTGCAGCAAATACTGGGAAAGTCAAGGATATTCCAATACCCAATCTTCCTTCCTTGGATTTTCCTTCTCCAGAACTTCCTCTTATGGAGCTCTCTGAGAATATTCTGAAAGGACTTACAAATAATTAAAATGGAAGGCCATAGAAGAGGTGAAAGGAAGAAATAATACAGATAATCCAGCGAAAAAGGTGGGGGGCAAACCACATGCAAGGATAATCCTGGAGAGGCTTCACCATCTGGCATACTGTGGAGAAAAGGCACTGCCAGGACTTGGGGAACCGTCACTGTGAAATATGTCAGATTTCTGATTTACTGACTGCAGCTAAAGATTCCAGAATTGGCAGACACTAGACCCTCGGAGGTTCACTTTCTCCTGATACAAACCAAATGGCTACCTGGGATAATTTTTTTCAAGCAACAGTTAGTTATTTTTTTTTTTTTTTATCTTCAGGGCTAAAATGTGTAAAAGTATGTTTCGTGTAATTAATCCATAATGCCATCAATGATAATGCAAAACCTAAATAATATGATGGCCTGAGAGGCTGCCTTGGATTTCAAACATGCTTTCTATCATGCATTGACTGTATGCATTTTGTTATGCACATTTCATTTGTTTAATGAGGTGTGTAAAACACACCTTTCTAGATGAAACTCTGTGTGCCACACTTTGCACTACTCATAACATAATAATAACCTTAAGACTATCAGAAGAAATATTTAAATTTCCATTTCATGAAGAACCAAATTATTAGTTACGCTTTTTTAAAAAATTACCAGTTTACATAATTAATCAGGGTGTATTTTAAGTTCTAACTTTTTTTGTTTGTTTATTGTATAATGCATCATTTGAAAATACCAAGGAAATATCCTTTTTGTTTTCAATGTTGCATGAGTGGAAATAATGCTAGTTGGCAGTATTTGATTGTAAGAAATCAATAAAGTAACTGTGTTTAAAAAACAAAAAGAATAAGTGGAAAGTCTTCACAGCTCTATAACAATTAAAGAGTTTCGATCAGCTGTTCAAAATAATTCTAAAAAGAATACACTAAGCCTAAAAGTTTTAAAAGTGACTGCTAAAAAATTTTCAAGGATGAGACCATTGTAGACTTATACTACTTTTTCAGATGTAGAAAAATAACAGCACTCTGTTCACTATATGAAGTCAATGTCACTTAAGGGAAACAATGAAAAATTATTTTAAAATAATGAAATAATAAATCTATTGTAAAAAGGATAATACAAAGGATCAAATTGTTTTTAATCCAGACATTCAAAGATGTAATAACTAAAAATCTTCATATGTTATTACTTATTTTATAATTAAAAAGAAAACTCTTATGATCATTTCAGTTACTGGAGAGATAAATGAAGTCAAGGGAATGTTTGAATGTTGCTAAGAATGATCCATTGGAAAGGGCAAAAAAGATTATGTGGGAAAGAAAGTAGAGAATTTCTGGAACACTGTCTTTAGGAGGTGAGAGAGGATGAGATTTAAGACTTGGCTCTGGATAGATATTCATGCTAAAATGAAGGAAAGTGGATACAGATATAGATGTGGAGGTGGGAGTATATATTTCTTTCCTGATTGCTTTATTTCTCTTCATAAGGAAGTGGTGTGTGTGAATGTGGACTCTTCTTAATAGGAAATTAAGGACCTTTAAACCATACGTTAATAAAACAAGACCATTTTCAGACAGTCTGAGTATGAGTAAGTATTAAATAGCTATCCTCTAAAAAGTTTGATTCCTGAAAATAAAATTCTTTTAGTTGAGTAGTTAGGCTTGTTTCAAACTTCTTTTTGGCATCGTTCCCATGGAGAATGTTTTATGCCTTCTTTTTAAAGCTCAGTGCAGTATGTAACTACATGATATAGGGTTAACAGCAGAGACTGAAGTCAGAGTTACTTGAGCTCTACAGTTTGCAGCTTGCCAGTTGTGAAATTTGGAAGGGTGGGCGAGTCCAATAACTTCAATTCTCTCATTTTAAAAGCACCTACTACATAGGGCTGCTGGCCATGGTTCAGTCAGGAAAACAGAAGCCATTCTATGTATCCAGGTCTAAGAAGTTTAATATATATATATATAATTAGGGGCTTCTGGAAATGCTGGGGAAGCAGAGGTCAGAGAAGTTGTTCCTGAAATTAGCAAAGCTGAAACTGAAGATCTCAGTTGTGAGGACCTAACTAGGTGGTTTTCTCTGTCTCAACAGGAAGCTGCTGCAATTCTTGCCACGCTCTGAGAAGATGTCACCAATTGTCTCAGAGTTCAGTGGCAAAGTGGGTTGGCAGCTACTGTGGATCTCTTGTATGCCCAGGCATCTGGTGGCAGCCGCCTCCCAAGAATAATGGCTTTTTCTTCACTTTCATTTTACAAATCTCCTGTGAGTTCCTCTCATTGGTAAACTCTAAGCCAAAGACATGTGTCTTAGAAGGGAGTGGTGATGGTGCTAGCCCAACCCATACTTAACATGATGCTGGATGAAAAAAAAAATTGCTTAATAAATGGTAGCTGCCCTTACTACCACATAGCATAATTCCCATATTGTGTCTGTTTCACAACTTCATTGTACACTCAATTTCAGTTAGTGAAATTAGGAAATAGTATATTGCAACACATGGTTGTGCTAAGTTTAACAGTTTAAGAGAGCCCATTCAAACCATTACTTGTTTTGATGTGTCAGAGAAAATCACATCATGGTTACTATATGACAAGCGACTGCACACATTAAAGATTTGATTCGTAAAGTATTTTTTGTGTATCCTGTGTGCAAACACTGCATTATGTGACCAGAGGAATATTAAAACAGATCTAAAACACAATCCTTGCCATCAAGAAATTTGCAGACTTAACAGAGAATCAGTGGTTGAATGATAGGAACAAATAATTCAATGGTTAATTTCCTTGATATTCCAGTATAAGTCTAGTCATTCTCATTTTCCTCTTGACTCCTCTTAATTTATTTGTGTTTTTAGTTTGCAGATCTTACAGGGCATAAAATGCCAAAAATGCTTAGATGAATTTGCACATGTGAAGTAAACATTCCTGACATATCACCATCAGAATTAGAATATTCCATAAACCTATTTAAATAAAGATAATATTCTCCATGAAGTACCTCTACCAGTTATAAAAAACTTTTATTTCTTTTTCTAGAGTACTGAGATATGCTAAAAAAAAAAAATCATATTCAGTTGAGTACGTATTTTCCTGGCTCAGTGTTTTTATTTTTGCAAGTATTTGTTCTCTTAGCCTGGAATGAGTTTCCCTTTTATCTACTCATCTTTCAAGATTTGTCTTGAGGACTGTCTCCCATAAGAAAACCTACCTCATGTCTCAAGCCAGACTAGATGTTTTCTTTACTATGATCCCGAACCATCAGAGCATGCTCGTATGTCTATCACATTCTGTTACAATAATGCATATTATTCATGTTTTTGTCACTGTTTAAATAGACATCTCCACCACTTACACTCTGATCTCTTTAATATACAGATGCTGTCTGGGTCGTCTGCGTGTCCTCAGTGCCCAAGTCATTATAGGTCCCTGTATTTCCTATTATAAAGGAAAAACTCACCCCAACTTTAGTGACTTAAAACAACACAACTTATTCTCTTATAGTTCTGAAGGTTGAAATTTAAAATAGATTTTTCTGGGCTAAAAATCAGTATTGGCAGGGCTGTATTCCTTCTGAAGCCTCCAGGAAGAATCCATTTTCTTGCTTTTTCCAGCTTCTTCAGGCTATCTCCATTCCTTCACCCCTGGTTTCTTCCCGTCTTCAAAACCAGTATAGTGTCCTCAAATATCCCCCTACCTCTTTTACCAATAAGATCCTGGTTGTTACATAAATCCAGGATAACCTCCCAAATCAAAATCCTTAACTTAATCATATCTGCCAAGTCCCTTTGCCATCCATGTAAGGGAACATAGTCACAGGTTCTGGGGATTAAGATGTGGGCATCTTTGGGGGTAAAGAGGAGCACTGTTCTGCTTACTACAGTGTTCAAACAAAGTCTGCTCAATGAATGAAGCACTCATATATCTGAGCCCCATCCATTTCCTGAATAATTATATATATATATATATATATATATATATATTGTGTGTGTGTTTTCTCTGGACCTCTTTCAGCTCTGTACAATTTTTATGGCATGGAGTACAGAACTTTGTTTTTCTGTGTGAATGCTTTGTTGTTTTAGATACTTTTCTGTAAGCGTTGATTTCAGTTATACTTCCAATAGAAATAGCACCATTTGACTCTTCTAGGGAATAAAAATATTGTAAAGTTTATATTTATATTTTTATTTTTTATGAAAGTATTATGTTTTCTCAAGTCTTGTTTTTTCATACAGTCTCTCTCCTGCAGCGCAACATGGAAATACTTTGTCAGACTTAGAAAGAGGGAGAGGGAAGAGGAACAGTTAGTGTTTCATGAGAAAAACAAACTGAGCCATTAATATCACATGAAGCCCACTGAGATTTGCTACCCTTTCTGTCCTTTAGATCTGAAAATTAGCAAATGACAAAGGAAATATAATAGTATAGTTTCCAGACTGTTTTTCCTTGTTTCTGCAACTTATCTTTTTTTCCTCTCATCTAGTTTTCCTTCTCTATATTATTCTTTGTTTTCTTTTTGGTCATGTTTGATTTAAAATAACCCACTACAGTGCTTTTCTGGGATTGTCTTACCTGTTTATTTTTAATTTCATTTATTATTTATCCTTTGTGTATTTTAATCTCTTATGGAACCCAAATCAAAAATTCCCTTATCACCTTTATTCAAAATAAACTTGAAATCCACATTTTATTACAAAGACATCCATTGACTTTATATTGCTGCTATCAATATTAATGCTGCCACTAAAGTCCTAGTTGTCAGCATCAATGTCAAAATAAATATCAATAAAAAGGTGTCATTTATTTGCATTTAAATCACTGGAGAAATAGTGACAAGTTGACATATGAGAGAAAAGGATTTGAATGCCATAAGAAAATGTAAGTCTCATTGGTGTCAGTTTAAAACCAATTCAAATTTTAGCAGAAATTATTAAAGTCCCTGAATTCATATTTGGCAAATTCAAGAAAGCTTTGAGGACATGGAAGAAAACTGAGGTAGGATAAAGAAGTGAAAAACCACAATGGACAAAATAAAAAATTCATATGGTAGCTATTCTATTGAGTTTCAGGGACCCTGGGGAATCTACTCCACCTTCCTAAGACTGATTCTTCATCTGCAGCACTATGGTTGGGTGACTACGTAATTTAAGGCATAGAAGCAAATGACACACACACACACACACACACACACACACACACACACACGACACAGTAAATTCCAAATTACTGATTTTCGTTGCCAAAGTAAGAAACAAGATTTTAAAAATATCCCCTATGGCCACTAATATTGAACATGGTATTTTAAGAACTAGCCAATGAAACTAAGAGAGCAAATAGGGGCAGAAATATTAGAAAAGAGGTAAATGTATTTCCATCTGCAAAGTACATGATTTTAGTTCAGGAATACACAAGATAATCCATTGGTACTTGTTCTGTTCTGAAATCATCTCATTTTATCCCAACTCTTCAAGGTGATCTGATTATCAATCTGTATTTTTGTTTTGTTCTTGACATTACATAGTTATGTAACATGTTAAAGCAAACATTTGTCCACTCTTGGTAAAACATTAAATAAATAAAATGTGATTAAATTACACAACTTTAAAATCTGAGGTAATTTTTTTCCTACTGATTATAAACTCTGAGTTTCTAGTCTTAAGAATTTATGGATCCTCTCTTGTAACACACTTTTTAATGAGTTCCCTTTCTTTAATCACAATTTGTTTTTGCATATAAATGCAAGCACTTTCTCCTTCTCCACAAAATATTAACTATAAAGCAATCAAAACAAACCCAGAAAGCATTCGAGGTCACATCACTCAGCATTTTAACTGTAAGATAATTCTTTAGTTTTTCCAAATGTTTATGATGTTTTGAGCTCATTTGGTAAGAGGAAAATTATCTATCTCTGCCAGCAAATTCTGGTGATTTCATCTCCTTTCATAGGAATCTCTAAGGGTTTCCTAATTAGAGGAATTTACAGGAAATGTCACAGTCTAAATAACTGATGTGTTGTAATTAAAGCCTCAGCAATTGAGCAAATTAACCTTTGTATTTTTACGACATCAAACTACATGGCAGTTTCCAGAAAGTTTCTAAAGCAAGTAATTGAGGGAGTTATCAAATACTAGAAAATCAGATACAAAAACTGGGTTGTTACTATAATATTTTAAGTAAACAATTAAATCGAAGCAGTGATCTCTCTCTAAGATTAAACATAATGAATGAGATCCATTATTAAAATATGACACTGATATATTTTAATTAATGTACAATAAAGCAAAGAAAATATCTATAATTTTAATTGTTAGTGCTCTAGCAAAATTTAAACACTTCAATTTATGCTGTGGTATATTAATAAAACATGTAAATAATATTATTTTAAATGGTCATAAAATTAAATAGAGCTTTAGAAGGTAAAGATTTATTGAATTACTGTTAAATTAATTTTTATACAAATCTTTGTTTTGTTTATTTAAGTAAATACCTGGTTTGGAGGTTTTTATGTATGTATGTATGTATGTATGTATGTATGTATGTATTTATTTATTTATTTATTTATTTATTTATTTATTTATTTATAATTTTGTTGGGGAACAGTGTGTTTTTCCAGGGCCAATCAGCTCCAAGTCGTTGTTCTTCAATCTAGTTGTTGAGGGCGCAGCTCAACTCCAAGTCCAGTGACCATTTTTCAATCTTAGTTGCAGGGGGCCCAGCCCACCATTCCATGTGGGAATTGAACCGGCAACCTTGTTTAGAGCTCATTCTCTAACAAACTGAGCCATCCGGCCACCCCTCTGGATGCTCAGTGGCAGATTATTGCCTTCACTCTAGTTGTGGAGGGCGCAGCTCACGGGCCCATGTGGGAATCAAACCTGCAACCCTGTTGTTAAGAGCTTGCATACTAACCAACTGAGCCATCTGGCTGCCCTATACAAATCTTTATATACTCAGACCAGTCCATAATTGAACACAGGAAGAATCCATGAATTTGTTTCAGTTTATTATCTCATTTGATTCACCAGAAGTTGTCATAACTCAAAGTCATGTTCAGTTATAAAATAAAAATATCAACAGTACAAGTAGCTAAATAAATACATGGATGTAATTTTTCTTTTGCCTTTTGCTAAATTCAGCAACTAAAGAAAACATCCAGTAGACAATGTTGCATGTAATAGCTAATAAAGAGATGCTTATTTACATCTGAATTTTCCTGGTTATATCTACATATAGTATAGGTACCTTATATCACAGTATTCCTAATTCCTTCCTTGCATCCCTTGTGAATTTACTGTGATAGTCATTTCACTTAACAACATACAGTAATCTTTGTCTCTTCAGACTGTGTTTTTTCCTGCTTTTTGCACACTGTGTAATTTTTTGTTTAAAGCTAAACATGTTGTATTGGGTAATAGAAACGGACTGAAGTTAATAAGCCTGTAGTGTGAGAATTTATACTCTGCCTAGCAGCTGGGCTGTATTTAATGCTTGCTGTAACTGTAGTTGCCAGAAGCTTCAAATTCCTCTTGTGCACTTGTGTTTGTTTCCTCCTTTGACTTTGGGCTTTCCTAAGTACTTTTTCTCACAGAAAGTCTGTTTTTGGCAACTCTTTCAGTTGTAATTTACTGTTATTATATTGGAATCCTATTGGTTTGGTGGAAAGGTGCGGGAAAGGGAGAGTGTTCTATAATTTTCAGGTTATATCTCCTTCTTTGAGTGGTCCTGAGTGTCTGAGATATGATCTCCATCAACAGCTCTCCAATTATGGCACTCCTCCATACCCCTAGTCTATTCCCTGGTTATAACTCCCAATATAATTTTTGACACTCTGAACCCTGTTGACTAATTGACTATTTTTCTTTTTAGATAAGAAAGAAAGAATAGAGGGAGCTAGTGTGGGAGTCATGTCTTTCTCCCAGATAGGATGAGGTTCTGGGAAAGTCTTTTCTTCTTGAGAGTGGGATTTTGTTGTGGAAAGGCCTCTTGGCGTATTTTTCAGTGATCATTCTTTCTCTCCTGCCAGAGCTACAGTATTTCTCCAAAAATAAGACCGGGTCTTATATTAATTTTTGCTCCAAAAGATGCATTAGGGCTTATTTTCAGGAAATGTATTATTTTTGCAAGTACAACAATCCAAATTTATTCATTTATTTATGTACAACAATCTACATGTATTCAAATACAGTCATGTCATCTTCTTCTAGAACATCGTCATAACTCCCCAAACCCTGAATTCTGGCTTGAATTTCTTGCAACTCCATTTTCTGGAGAACACTTGGGCCCAATCTCTCATGTCCAGTGATAGAGCTCTCTTTATATGAGCACTTCTTGTCCATGTAGGCTGTTCATAGTGCCTTGGCAGCACTGCTATCAGTGATTTTATCCCATGAATTCTTCACCCAAGTCATGACCTCTTGCAGGCTAGGCTTCACTAAGTTTCCACGCTGATTTCTCTCCATTCTATTTTCAATGTAGTCATTAATTTCCATGCATAAATGGTCCTTGAATGGCTTATTTATTGCAACATCAAAAGTCTGGAGATAGGCAGTCATTCCTACGGGAATCATTATTTGATCTATTCTTCTCTCTGCAAGGAAGTTCTTCATGTCTTGAGCGCGGTAAGTGCTGGCTGAATCCCAGACTAGCAGACCTCTTTGGCCACCTCGCAAAACAAGTGGTAGCATTAAATTGACCCTCTTCCTTATAATTGCTTGTGTGCACCAGGCTTTTTTGGTTTCAAGAACATAAATACCTGAAACATGTTCAACCTTATCTTTCTTGCCCTTAGTGATGATTAGAGGTGGTGCTTTCTTTTCATCCAGATGAATTGTCAAAATATAGGTAACACGTGCACTTTTGTAACCAGTGGAGGGAATGTAGATTGACAAGACACCCTTCTGATCAACTGTCGTTTGAGATCCCTGACCCATAAACACTGCAGTTTCATCCATAGCAATCATGTTGGAGAGGTGGTATTTAGAAAAGTCAATGCCATCAACAAAGGACTTGAATACAAGTGCACATTTAATAACTTCAGTATCTTCCAGCTTGTGGATCTTAGAAACAGTTCATATCGCTGAAGGAAGCCATCCATCCAGTGTTGTGATGCTTTGAATTCTTTTGGGGATATTTCTAACTGTGGTGCCATTACAAGGGCAAATGCTTGAATATCAGCCCTGCGCACAAGCAAAGCCTTTGCTCTCCTGTCAGCAATCCCTTCACAGATGATGTCTTCCAGCTCAGGAAATAATGGTTGCTGGCCTGATCCACACTTGTGCTTCTTAGCATTTCCCTTGTCCACCTGTTGACTGAGGTTATCATACTCTGCTCACCATTTTTGGACCATTCAGAGATCCAACTTCTTCTCTTTGCAGAAAGCCATAAGATTCTTGGCCCCGGAGTCCTCCATGATTCCTTTCTTGTACTCCACGGAATAGCTCTTTCTTTTTGCACTTATCTCGTCGGGGGTCAAAATATTATTCCCTTTAAATCTACCATTAAATCAAATGTTATTTGAAGACTTATAAAACAGGAGTGGCAACAAAAATGATGACAGTACAGAATGATGGTCCACACAAAAGCGACGAAAAATTGCAGACACCAAAATTCAGAAAACATTTTTTTTTATTTCACACTAGTGCATTAAGTACATCTGTTACAACACACAATGTATTTAATTATGAAGATTCATATTTGACACAACTACGTCTTTTCGTTATCAAGTGCGCACGTTAGTCATGCATTGTGTCTGTACTCTGATAGGTCATTTGGCAGTAAGTCTTGAGTTCATCTGTTTACATAGGTGTTTACACTTGTCCAAAGGTGCCCGCTTGGGTATTTACAAACACTTAATTATTTTATAATTCAATATGTCCATCGTGTGTTGTAACGGACGTACTAAACGCATCCGTCTGGCTGACAATATTTACTAGGGCTTATTTTGGGGGTAAGGCTTCTATAGCAAGCATCCTAAAAAATCATTCTAGGGCTTATTTTCTGGTTAGGTCTTATTTGCAGGGAAATATGGTACAAGTGGATCCTTCTGGGATTTACCATGAGAACCTGGTAGGTTTCTTGGAGGTAAAGCCCATAAATTTTAGGATCCCCCTAAAAATGTGGCCCTCTTCGAGGAGTTTCTTACTCTTATGCTCAGTCACACTCAGATTCCAAAAGTTTGTAAAAATCACCATTTACTTGTTCTTACCAGTTTATGATGCCGGCATCTTCTGTTTCAGGTAAGCAGATCTCGGCTATGTCTCTGGATTCACCTGTCTCTCTGCAACCACAGTAAGCTGATGGTTTCAAGAAAAGTCACTGATTTGCATTTTTCCCAGCTTTTATTTTCTCTTGCAAAGACAGAAGTGATGACTTCCAAGCAATTTACATGTTGGAGCCGAATCTAAAAGTCACCAAAAAGCCTTTTAAACATGGCTTTTTTTCTCTCAATTTCCATTACGGCCGCTTAAGAAATTAAAAAAGAAGCAGATGATATATTCCTTGCTTTTAAGGATTTAAAATTCAGGTAGAAAAATCATACATACACAAAGGACATTTTAGGATGCCTAATTAATTATACTTAATTTGTAGTTCCTCATCTGTCTGTAATGTGAATTTTCTGAACAATTGATATTTATGGAAAATATTTCTTTCTTTTTTTTTAAATTTATTGGGGTGACAATTGTTAGTAAAATTACATAGATTTCAGGTGTACAATTCTGTATTACATCATCTATAAATCCCATTGTGTGTTCATCACCCAGAGTCAGTTCTCCTTCCATCACCATATGTTTGATCCCCCTTACCCTCATCTCCCACCCCCCACCCCCCACCCCCTTACCCTCTATTAACCACTAAACTATTGTCTGTGTCTATGAGTTTCTGTTTCTCATTTGTTTGTCTTGTTCTTTTGTTGTTTTTGGTTTATATACCACATATCAGTGAAATCACATGGTTCTCTGCTTTTTCTGTCTGCCTTATTTCGCTCAGCATTACACTCTCAAGATCCATCCATGTTGTCACAAATGTTCCTATATCATCTTTTCTTACCGCCGAATAGTATTCCATTGTGTATATATACCACAATTTCTTTATCCATTCATCTATCGAAGGACATTTTGGTTGTTTCCATGTCTTTGTTTCCACCGTAAACAAAGCTGCAATGAACATTGGAGCACACGTGTCTTTATGTATGAATGTTTTCAGGAAAATATTTCTTATAATTAGAATTCATACTTCTCTTGATGATGACTCAGATATACATATATATGCCTAAGGTACCCTGAGAAAAATCTCAAGTCTTGTCTGCCTTTATGTTATCTTTCCAGACTTCTCTGTATTGTCCATTCTATATTCTGATTTCTTGGGTTGGCTTTTATATTATTTAGATTTCTCATTCATTTCATGTTTCAATTGTGCTTCCTCATGCTACCAGTTTGCTTCCATCATGGGCAAGGCTGTGAAATCTGTGCATAAAATCAAGTAAATTGTTCTCAATATATCTGGAAAGATCATTCCATCAGCAAATTCATAAACTTTGAGATGTATATTTGGCTATTTCTGGACACTTTTGCTAATTTTCATGTTCTCAGCTTTGTTCTGAATATGTGTCCGTGTCCAGGTAGGAAATGTCTGTGGATAAATGAGGTGCTACCATATTTCATATTAGGTGCTATGAGCATCCTCAAATTCCTTGTGGGATAACCAAAATAAGTCTGAAAACAAACAAAATAAGGCCCTGACAATTGTGGTTAATATTCAAAGTCTGCTGGTTAATTTTGTGTAATTTACTTCATTATGTTTGTGAGAATTTGAGTCCTTATGCTTTATATATGCATCATTTAATATCTGGTCTTTGAAAGAAGAGCTAATTTTCTCACTAATATGTGTAGAACAAATTTTCTATACTATCGCTTTTAATATTATTTATATAACAAAAAAATTGCCAAAGACCATATTTTTAAACACACTGGGCCCTCAGTGATTACTCAAATTTCCTTTGATGATTTAGAAGACAGGTATGAATCTGGACTTCTTTACAAGATGGTATAACAGGAAACTCAAATTCATACTTCCAAATTTTATTTTTGTTGGTAATGATTAATTTTTCTAATATTCTCCATTTTCCTCACTTAATGATGCTTTGTTGATAGCATCACTAAAGCCCACTTGGACAGAGGTAATACTTAATAACAGTAGATGGATCCATATTAAATTAATGAAGAACCAAAGAGGAGACTCTTGAGGTCAATTGTTCCAACTAGGCTTTCACTGGGGGTTGGCATTCCAGGAAATACTTGGCTTTTATGCACAAAGCTAACTGAGAAAGTCATCGATAAGACTGATTTTTATAATTTTCTGATAATAATACAGATTCATTTTAGAGTCGTAAGGATAGTCTGTTCATTTGAAAGCAAGCTGGGATTCATAAGGGAGTTTAGTATAAGATGGCCACTGGTAATCACTTATTGCATCAGTACTTCCCATTGCCTTCTGAAAGGAAAGCACACTGTTTGCCAGAAACCTTTACATTTTTCAGTATTATTACTCTGAGAGTTCTAAATTCAGTAATAGATACACAGGTGTGGTTTGAGGTTAGTGAACTGAGTCACCAGCGTTATATTATGTGAGTCATAGTTAGGAAAATATCGCAATTCATTGAACTCAAAAAGTTATGTGCCTGATTTCTCTGGATACTTTTTGAGTGCCCATAAATTTATACTTCTGATTCTTCTGCAATGTAAATAGAGACTCATTTTGTCTACTCTTCTTTGGTGTATCTCTGGTTCCTTGGCATCTATTGAAGCTATATCAATGAGCTGATAACTTAAATCATAGTCCATTAATAAAATAACAGCATTCTTTGTTAAATAAACATGACAAAATGTTGAAATTAACTTGGAGTATACAAGGTGTGATCAAAGTATATGGTGAATGTTTAAAGAAAAAAATTATCACAGTAAAAGACACATTGCCATTAATCCTCCTCAAAATATTTCCCTCACTTCAAACACACTTATCTCATCTTTCTTGCCACTTTCTTAAGCAGTTCTGGAAGTCCTCTTTTGTGAGTGTCTTTTAGTGACACTGTCATGGCTGCCTCAATGTCCTGAATCGATTCAAAACGTTTACCTTTCATGGTCATTTTGACTTTGGGGAAGAGCCAGAAGTCTCATAGTGCCAGATCCAGTGTATAAGGTGGATGAGGACACACCCCAATGTTTTTGTTTGAGAGAAATTGCCATGCCAGAAATGATGTGTGACATGGAACCTTTCTGTTGTGATCACAAAATACAGTGAATGCTGCTGCCACGTGACACCCAATGGAAAGGCAGGGATCTTCAATATAGGAAGCAGCACGTCAAACCTTAGTAACAGTGTGTGACAAGTTTCAACTTTTTTGGTGTAGTCAGTCAGGTGTAAGCTATGGTTGAGAGAAGGTGTGTTTTAAACTGTGCCATAAATCATCCTCCATCATGAAAACGCTCCATGTCACACAATGCTTTTGGTATATGGCAATTTCTGTCAAATGAAAACATTACAGTGTGTCCTCATCCACCTTATTCACTGGATCTGGCACTGTGCGACTTCCGGTTCTTCCCCAAAGTCAAAATGATTCTGGACATTGAGGCAGCCACGACAGTGCAACTAAAGACACTCCCAAAAGAGCACTTCCAGAACTACTTCAGAAAGTGGCAAGAACAATGGGATAATTGTGTTTGAAATGAGGGGGTGCGTTTTAAGGGGGAATAATGGCAATGCGTCTTTTACTGTAACACACTTTTTAAAATTTAAACATTCACCGTATTATTTGATCACACCTTGCATTTATCAAAATTCATTCTGTATTAATTGGTTTAACTTATATTTTATTTGTACTCTTAAGGTTTCAGTTTGAGTTTATAGTTTAGAATATTAAGTTAAAAATGCCATTGTATTATTTTTGTACATCCAATGTATTTTGTAATATTTAGACAACTTTTGAAATATGACCTTTTTAACACTGAAAGTTTCTGAGCTTCTGGTATATTTTAGGAGTCTTCTCCCCACCACACTCTCCTTCCATCTCCTGCCAACCAAACCTTCCCAATATCTATTTTATTTTTTAAGTGGAATCAAGAGGAATCAGGCTGATCTATCAAATGACTCAGGGTCAATAAAGAAAATGATACTGTCAACAGGGAGCTCAAAATAGGAGGGTCCAAGTTGCACCTGTGTCTCTGGTCAGAATGGAAATGGAGCCTAGGAAATTTCAGAACTTGTCAAGATTAACTGTTGGCAGTCATGTACTGTATGTATGCATGCCTGCCCAAGCTAGTGGCAGGGTGTTTAATCCTTACATGAGAATCACAATAAGAAAAGTACCACCTTCTTTTACCCACTAGATATTGTGCCTTTTTACCTCTGATACTGAATCCAAACCTACTTCAAAATATGAGATTTTAATTAAATGACCATTATGTTTAATTTTTAATTGCATAATTTCTTATAAAATCTTCCTATTAACCCCAAGAAATAAAAAGGAATCAGATAATTGGTCAAATAAATTAGGAAATGCTTCATATCTTTAAAGAGCTACAAACATTAAAATGTTAAAGCTTCCTGATCAACTTTTTACCACTGTTTCACTTTTTCCCCCCCAAAAAATACATATTGAAAAGCCAGGTAACTATTACACAGAAAGCACATTTAAAAATAGCATTCAAGCAAAACTTCTTGAATTTCTTTCAGCACTGTAAACCCAAATGTTCCTTATTCCAATAAACATTAGTTGCCATTTTTTACCTTAGCTTAATCTTGGTGAGAAATATTAAAAATTTTATTGAAATTAAGGAAATATTAACCTCTAGAGATTTTTAAATGGCAGCCTATGCTCAATTCATAAAATTTAATTTCACATGTACATTTACCAGTTAAAGACTTTTTTTTTTGGAGCTAAATAGAGTTGGTAGTCTGAATGTATTCTGCAATCTCATTATCATCATATAAATGCTATTTGAATGGAATTTGTTTGTGTGTCTCTACATATACTTGAGAACCAAGTATTGGAACTTGCAGACAAGGTGATATTAACCCTTATCTTTAAAATTAATTACTGATCTTATCTTACATGGCTCATTTGATAAGAATAAATAAATTAGGTGTTAATGAATGAAATAAATATTATAAATTTACTACTAAAACATGAATAATATTATTATTTTTATTCTATAATAAGAAATGTTTAAAATGTAGTAAGCTTTCCCCACTCATTTTTATAGAGATATACATTGACTACATCTGGCATTCGGAGAAGTGCACATAGTAGGTCTCCATCACAGTTAAGAAGGTGATGAGACATCCTACTTAGGAGTTGACCAGTAGAGAAAAATGGCCTTATACAGCAAGTCTTTTGGAGTTTATCATTGTAAACATTCTCACATACATACATTTAAGCTCTCAAGAGGAACCATTTTTATTACAAACTATTAAACAAAAGTAAACATCTTTACAATTAGATTCTGCTAATATTCCTAACTTATGCTACCAATAATTAAGGTAAGGTTTGTTGAAACTTTTTTCAAGAGTTTCTAATTTTCTGCATCGTAAATCATGTATTGATTAGCATAAAAGTTTGACTAGTGATTTGGATATTGCAATCTTTGAAATTTAACAGGAATTGTATTACTAACCAGTTGTGTAGAAGGAAAAGGAAAAGAAGACAAGTCTTAAAATTATAGTCAACTACCTCAGTTAGTTGAACTAGTTGGACTTTCATGTCCCTTCCTTCTCTGTCCTTCTAGAACTTTAACATGAACTGTGATCACATGTCTGGGAATGAACCTAAAATAGACATAAATGAAAAATTGTTTCTATCTACATCTCATGACTCGCAACTGGATCCAAGAGAACTGATGCTAATAATTGTTAGAGTTCAAAGAATAATACTGATTTTTTTCTTATTCAAGATATTATAGAATATTTTAAATGTATAGTTAATAAAAAAGAAAAGAAAAAAGCAGCACAAACCGTGGTAGCAATCTTAATTGTGCGTATTTTTACTCCTGGTGAATAACACCATAATTATAAATCATGCACTTTATCCATTTCAACCTCTAGCTCTTCACTTTCTTTTTTTTTTTTTTTTTTTTTTAATTAGTTTCAGGTGCACAAGACAAAGCAAAACTTAGACATTTATCATTTATATGAAAGATAAGAAGTTGTCCAATTTGCCATACTACATATTTCTTTTACCCTTCCCCTACATTTAGATAGTTGTCTAAAATTTTTAATTCTTCTATTATTTACTTTAATTAATATAATTATTTTCTTGTTTAACTTTACAAATTACGATATTGTAAATAAAGAAATTGTATATCTACAGTGCCTTTCAATGCCCCATCTCTCTTTTTGTTAACAAAAATATTGTTTCATGGTATCAGATTTTGTAGTTCAATATATGTGTCTTAGTTCATTCAGTCTTCTATAACAAAATATCACAGACTGGTGGCTTATAAGCAACAGAAATTTCTTGCTCACAGTCCTGGAGGCTGGAAGTCCAAGGTCAGGATTCCAGTATGGTCAGGTTCTGGTGAAGGGCCCTCCCCTGATTTCTGGCTTTTTGCTGTGTTCTCACATGGTGGGAAAGGCAATGGATCTCTCTCGGGCCTTTTTTCTGAAGGCATTAATCTCTTCAGAGAGCTCAGTCCTCACGATCTAATCACCTCCCAAAGGCCCTAATTCTTAACACTATCGCATTGGAAATTAAGATTAAGATTTCAACATATGAATTTTGGAGGATACAAACATTTAGCCTATAGCAATAGGTTTATTGTAAACTGGAAACCAACCAAGGTTTATAATATTATGATTATATAAATGCAATTTCATGTCATATTCAGTGTACTCTTAAAGAAAAATGTTCAGATTATCTAGTACAGATGTATTGTTTTCTTTCAGGGATCAGTTGCTCAAATAAACCAACTACTGTTTAATTCTTACGCATTTCTGTTTTTGTTTTTTGGTATTTCTGATTGCTTTTTAAAAAGTGATAAAGTATATGATTATTTACAAGTCACTGTGATATTTCAACTTCTTAACCATAACTTTTGAATACGGTGTGTTTCTTTTTTTTTTTTTTTTTTTGATTGTCACTATTTTTGTAGCTCACTTATTTTCTAATTTAGATTATTTAATTCCTAGGACTGCTGCATAAATATTACCCTGAAATTCTTTATGTTGAAATCCTGAGTCAATACTATTGTTGATTATGACAAATGTTTCTCTCTTTTATTATTCTGAATCTTTTTCATTTTTCCTGTAATGTATCTTCAAATATTTTTTTGAAGGAGGGTGCATGGTATTAGAGTTACCTAGTTTTTGCATATTGCAAAAATATTTCTACTTTGCCCTTACACTTGATTGATAACTGATTATATATCTGGATATATATTTTAGGTTCAAAATTAATTTCCTTCAAAACATTGAAGACTTCCATTTTCTTGCAGTCTCTAGGATTACTAATAAAGTGTGTGAAACCCATCTGACCTTCATTCCTTTATAGGCAAGCTGTTGTGTTTTGTGTTCCCTCTTGGGAAGTTTTTTGGATAGTCTGTTGATCTTTGAGGTCCTGCTATTTCACCAGGAGATATTTAGTTGTGTGTCTTTTGTAATTCTTCCAGATAATCAACATCTATTTTCTTCATCTGTGGGAAATATAAACTGGTTTCTTTTCTTTTCTTTTCTTTTCTTTTCTTTTCTTTTCTTTTCTTTTCTTTTCTTTTCTTTTCTTTTCTTTTTTTTCATTATTGCCTTTTCTCCACTTTCTCAGGATTCTTTGTGCTGTGGGAATTTCCTGAATTGATTTTCTATCTCTTTACTTGTCTCTAATATTCTCCATCTCTTTGTTGTTTGATTCTATATCCTGAAGTTCTTTCCCAAGTTCTGTATATATTCTTTTTCCTTCAAGATTCAGTTCTTTAGCTAATTTATCTTGGTCCTTCTCTTTTGTGCTACCTTTCTCAACAGTTTGTTAATTCTGCTTATCCAACCATGGTTATGAATGAAGAACTAAACTGATATCTTAGTAGTAGCTGTTTGGATTTCCTCAGGAGAGTTTTAGGCCTGTTTCCCACTGGCTTCCACACTGACTGTCAGCTCTGGGTACATAGGAAGCAAGTGTCTACTTGTTGCCTTTGCTTCAGGGAAAGCAGACTTGGATTTTAAACAGACTGCATTCCACTTTCAGTGCCAGAATAAAGATGTCTTTATATTAGAATATTGGTTCCCAACCCAGGAACCTAGGTTTTCCCAGGCAAATAATCCCATGTCATTTTTATCAGTGTCAACCCAGACTGACCCTGGGAGCCACTGACTGTTCAATCACTCTGTCAGCGTCGAGGCTAGGTGCAGGTTGGCTGCTCTTTCTGCAGACTGCCTTTCAGTTATTGACTGAATGCATTCTCCTCCCTATGCTTGTTCTCCAAATCTCTGAACTCAACTTGGTGCCTGAGAAGCAAATTCTACCCTTACTTCAGATTTCTCCTCAGTGTTTTGTTTGTTTGTTTGTTTGTTTTTGTTTTTTGTTTTTTTTTTTTACTGTGGTCTCCCTTTAACAGACTATCAATGTACTTCCATATGTTGTGTTTTTCAGAAAGTCATAAAAATATTTTTGCTATTCTAGATCTTTATTTTTAGCCTTGTTACAGACTTCCCCACCCTTCTTTTCATTCATCTTTACTGTATTTTCATTGGGATTTTCTAAGGAAGAAGAGGTAAATATTTATGTTTAATTGCTCTTCTTGAATGAGAAATGTAGAATCACTATTTTGGTCTTACGTAGAGTCACTATGTCACTGTGTTTAGGATAATAGGCTCTAGATCCTGATTGCCTGGGTTTGGATCCTGACTCTGCCCCTTCCGTGTTTGACATTGTGCAAACTACTTAACTCTTTAATTGTATTTCGTTGTCTGTAAAATGTCCTAGTAGTACTTAATAATAATTACCTCATAGGGTTATTTAAATACACCAGGGGTGCCCAAAAAAATGAATACAAGTGGACACTTTGGTCAACATTGCTCAAGCAGTAGTTTGCAGTAATCAGAAATGTCTGGACCCTAATAGGAACCACTTAAACATCTCTTGTAATTGCAGAGGTCAAACATGACTTGTATTCATCTTTTGCTATCGGTATATATTGAGTATTACAATATTAATAGATTTTTCCTTTCTTAAAATATGTGTACTTTTTTGGGCATACTCTGTGTATACAAGGTCTGACAATCAAATTCATGAACTTGCCTTCGTGCACTTACATTGGCAGCACTGTACAAACAGCTCAGTAAGATTTCATAATCTTGGTATATCAGTGTCTCACAACTGTGTTAGAGCTGATGTGTGGCAGTGTCTTGCTGAATGGCATCCATTATTGTTGTTGTGTGTTTTTGTGTGTCATTGTGAGAATGTTTGAGCTTCAATTAGAGCAAAGAAACAACATTAGATTTCTTGTTAAACTTGGCAAGAGTGGAAGTGAAATCAGGGACATGTTAGTCCAAGTTTATGGGGATAATGCCATGAATAAAACGGCAGTGTACAAATGGATTAATCATTTTTCTGAGGGGAGAGAATGTGTCATTGATGAAGAAAGGTCAGGGCAGCCAGTAACGAGCAGAACTGATGAAAACTTTGCAAAAATTTGTTGAAATGTGTGTCAAAATTGTTGGCTGACTGCGAGAAGCATAGCAGACCAAGTAATCATCAATAGAGAAAAAGGGAAATCTTAACTGAAAATCTTGGCATGAGAAAGGTGTTTGCAAAAATGGTCCTGAAGGAGCTCACCAATGAACAAAAACAAAGGGAGCTTTTAGCTAGTGAACAAGTAACTGTATTGGAACACTCTCCCTACTCACCTGATCTGGTCCCCAGTGACTTATTTCTTTACCCAAAGATAAAGAAAATATTAAAAGGAAACATTTTGATGACATTCAGGACATCAAGGGGACTACGATGACAGCTCTGATGGCCATTCCAGAAAAAGAGTTCCAAAACTTATTTGAAGGGTAGACTAGGCGCTGGCATCAGTGCATAGCTTCCCAAGGGGAGTAGCTTCTCAAGGAGCTTTGAAGGTGATGGGAGTGATATTCAGCAATGAGGTATGCGGCACTTCTTCTAGGATGAGTTCGCGAACTTAATTGTCATACCTAGTATATAGCTATAACTATACATCATATTTAGAAAATGCTTATTGTACAGAAATGATCGATAAGTATTAGTTATTATAACAATGACATTCATGTTTCATGGGCTTGCATAAATTTCATGAACTTTATACCTTCTCAAGAAGGGCATCAAGTACGATGCTAAAATAATACACCATAGTGGGTAATAGCATTTTCCTGTTTTTTTTCTTTTTATCCCTTCTTTTATAGTACTTAAGGTGACAAATATGTCACCTTTACAAATCCCTTTGACCAGCTGTTCCAGTATTCAAGGGTCATGATTTATGAAGTGAGTTCAGTACTTTTCTCAAGAGTAAAAATTTATGGGCTCTCAGTTATCTTAAAGAGAAAGAGATAATGAGTAACCTGCTATGCTTATGTACATCAGAAATCGATTGAAATAAACACATATGGAGTGAGATGTCTAGTATGGAGGTGTAGTTCACCTTTAAAGGATAGGAATTCTAGCAAAGATTTTGAAAATTAAATAAAGAAACAAATTTAACTACGATTCTGGAAATACAGTTTATTCATCCTGTGTTACTAACTAACTCAGTTTGTAAGTTTGTTTTAGTCCATTACTCACAACTGAACACCTGCTCCCTATAATCTGTATTTTGAAAATGACTCAGTAGGCTGTGCCTTGCACAGCAGCTTCTTTCAAGATACAGGTGTTTAGGATACAGAGCAGTAAACACATTCAGCAAGCTCCAGTTAAGCTGTGATGGAGCCTTTATGATTTTTGAAAATTATAGAGTCATCTGAAGCAATGCTCTGATGAAAAAACCATAAAGAAATTATTTCTTATGAAGAAAACAGCACAAGTTGATCCAGAAAAAAACATGAATATGCAATTTTGTAAATAACACATTAATATCATTACATAATGAAATAATTAGAAATTTGCAAAAGTGAAGAGAATGACCAAAGAAAAGAATTATTATTATCTTCTAGGCATGGCCCTTTGTTAAAATTAAAAAAAAAAAATTGCTGTAGGGAAGCATTTTTAGTAGCATAGTTGCAATAATTCTATTTACAGCAAGCTAAAACACAAATTGAAAATGTCTAAGTTTTCAGGATTTTTATTATTTTTAAAGTTCAATGCTGACTTGACTGGGTTGGAAGCTGGGATTGAATTTATCCATATCACTGTGGTTAGACAGTCTTATTCAGGAAGTGTGAAATAAAACAGATAATTAAACTTATGCAAATTAGTACCACAATGAGATACCACTTTATACAATTAGGATAGCTGTAATAAAAAAAAAGACAATGACTGTTGATTAATTGGTGAGGATGTGGAGAATTTGGAACCTTCATACTTTCCTGGTGAGATTGTAAATTGGTTCAGCCACTTTGGAAAGCAGTTTGGCAGTATTTCAAAATGTCCTACCCAGATTTACCATATGACCCAGCAATTAGACTCCTAGATTTCCGATTCCCAAGAGAAATGAGAACATATGTGTACACAACACTTGTACTTTAATGTTTATAAGAGCATCATAACTCATAATATCCAAAAAGTGGTAAAAGCCCAAATGTCCATGAACGGATGAATGTATAAAAAGAATTGGTACATACTATTCAACAACAAAAAGGAATGAATTACTGATGCATGATAAAATATGGATGGAGTTTGAAAAGATTATGCTCAGTGAAGGAAGTCAGCTACGAGATACCACCCATTATACAATTTATATGAGATGTCCAGAATAGGCCATAAAGAAAGAAAATAGATTAGTGATTGCCAAGGGCTGAGAAGAGGGAGACTGGAGAGAGACTGCTAATTAGAGTGTGGTAATGGTTACACAATTCTGTAAATACACTAAAAACATTTGAATTGTACACTTTATTTCTATTTTCTTTATTTTTATTATTAATTTCAGGTATATAAAACAACATAATGATTAGACATTTACACCCCTCACAAAGTGATAACCCTCCTCCCAGTCTATACCCCTCTGACATCGTATATAGCTGTTACTATACCATTGACTATATTCCCAACACTGTATTTTACATCCTGTGACTATATATATAATTATAATTGACATTCGGTATTACATGGGCAAATTTTATGGTATGTGAGTTATATCTCAATAGAGATGTTAAAAAAGAGCATTATACTTTAGAAAGACAAATAAGTCAAATTTCAAACATATCAGGTGCAGTTGATCAACACTATGGATTGCATTCTGAGAACAGGGACTTAAATCAGAATCTTTATTTTTGTCTTACACAAAATGAGTTAGTCTCCAATAGTGATTTTCCTCAAAAGAGAAAAATAACTGCTCCCTTACTACTGCTTAGTTCACTTTACTTAGAGCCACTCAGTATATTGCCTTTAGCTGACCTGAGACTTATTACATTAAAATGTTTATATATCTATATAGCAGGGACATTAACCAGAGAGTTAATGTTTGGAGGGTTAAGTTATTTCTCCAGAAAAAATGCATGTGGATGTAAATCACAAAATCTTGTAAGCAGTTTTGGGGTCGTTAGATGAACTCTGATAATTACTCAGTGTGAACTGATTCATGGTAATCACCAGTAATGTCAAATCGAGAAACCACAATGGGGAATCGAGATAAACATAACATAAGAGCTCAGAATCTTGGGCTTCTTTTTAAATCAGCATTGGGTAAATTAAAGGGTCTAGTCCTCACAATAAAAACAAATGAACTAAAAGAAAAAAGAAAGAAAGGAAGGAAGAAAGGAAAGAGGGAGGGAGGGAGGGAGGGAGGGAGGGAGGGAGGGAGGGAGGGAGGGAGGAAAGAAAGAAAGAAAGAAAGAAAGAAAGAAAGAAAGAAAGAAAGAAAGAAAGAAAGAAAGAAAGAAAGAAAGGAAAAAGGAAAAACAAATAAGCTCAAGTATAAACTGCACAAAGACAGCACCTTAAATTTCATTGTGAAGCTTACAGTTCATAACAAAGGGTTGCATTTATGGAATCAAAAATTCCATAAATGCTGTATAATGAATGAACTATTTTTTTGTGTACATAAATTGATATCTCACATCTATTGACTAGCCTACAATTGAACATTTCAAACAACGTTTCAAGGAGTCATAGAGTTCTTTACAAGTACTGCACAGGCCAGGTAGCTACCTATGCCATTTTATATCTGCCTTTCTCATTAGTAGTCCATTTTAAAATTGAAAATAAAATTGCTTAAAATAATAAATAGTTTTGGACCTGGAGGAAGAACTAACTCTAGCGTCTGTACTACCTACCATTTGAGAAATTCAAATAATCTCTATAAACTAAACCAGCAATATGAACCTTTTTTTCCTCTTGTTAGTAGTTGTGTATTTGGAACGTAAACTATTGCTGGTTACTAAAATAGCCAGTGGGATGATTGTATTATATATTCAGCTTTATTTTTACATACAGGGTTTTTGTGTTATAAGTAAACAATACTATCAGAATTTACTATTATTGGAATGGAGATCCCATTTGACTGCATTTGAGAGTTAGTTGGTAGACAATAGAGTGCCCTAAATTTACAGAGAGGTTGGGAAAAAATCATTATGGGCCACAAAGATATGTCCGAAATAACATGGTTACATTCATCCTGACTGAGTACAACTGTGATCCTCTGTCAATAAATTCAGCATCATGGAAATTTACCATTTGATAAACAAACACTTGGCATTAAGAGACTTGTGCATCTGAAAAATCTTAGTGCTTCAGTTTCCTCTGTGGTTAAATAAGGTATCCTTGATTAGATGATCTCTAGTTCTTAGGTTTTTGTAATACAAAAGAAGTGGCCTGCTCATTGCACATCATACATATCCTTCCAAATGCATGTCATTAAGATTAATTAAAAATCTCAACACTCAGGGATACATGTATTACCAGTATTGGATTATGTTCTGACAATATTAAGGTTTGTTAAATCTTCATTAAGTGCATATCCATCATAATTGCTCAATTGTAGTCTAACCAGCCATAAAATGAAATAGTACAGTGTACAGTCAGAAGAATTTGGTTCTACTCCCAAGCTTTATCAATCAGTTGAGGTATGACAGTTATCATGTTATTTCATTCATTCATTAATTCAACAAATATTCAATAAGCACCTACTATGTATCAAATATGTGTCTTGGGACAAGGGATACAATAGTAAACAAGAAAGACTTGGTCTCTCTCTTCATGGATAATGGGTTGGGTTTGTTGCTGTTTTTAATATGTTGATGTTTATTTGGTTTATGATTTGTCATAACCTCAGAATTTTATAATTAGAAGAAAACTTAGAACTTATATAGTCCCATCATTCTATTTAGCACATATAGATGCTGAGACCAACAGAGATAAACAGGTTTGTCCATGGTAATAAAGCAAGTGAATAAAGATAGAAATTCTGACTAGTCAAATCGTCCCTTGTTTGTTTACTGTAGTTGTATGAATAACATGTTACTCAAGAGAAATACAGTACCTCATGTAACTAAATTATTCTCTGGCACTTAGGATAGTTTTAATTTACTTGTTAGGTGGTATATTTGGGTAACATGAACAAGATAAAACACCAAAATGCTTAACAGCAAAATCTGATTCACTTGAACACATGTTGTTCAAGACTATTCATCTTCTAAGGATGCTACTTTGAAAGTTAGTTCTCTCAGGAATAGTTCCCCTCATATTTTATATCAATTATTTTTTATTTGCTTTTCTCTTGCGAAGGTTTCCCAAGAATGAATTGCTTCTTAAATTGAAGATGAGAATTTTTAAACAAACATCTTGAACAGGAACTATTTGTTGCCAACTGTACAGATCTGAACACGGGACCTCATTTTTTTGTGGGCGTCCTGAAATATAGAGTATAGACAACTTTTGAGATATACCACATGGTATAGTATACCAGTCTGAGTGGTGGAAGAACTGGGATTTAGCCTCAAACCTTGTCCGCATAATCGTGGGCAAGTTGCAAAATGACGCTATACCCCGGCTTACTAATCTGTAAAATGAGGGAAATTTATAATAAGCTTAAGATACCTTTTAACTCTGAATGCTGTGAGATTATGGTTAGAAAAATCATGATAAATACCTATGCATTGAACTGTTTATATTAGATACTGCCTATTCTGGTAGTCAGTAATGCTATTCACCGATATGCCTATCTGTTCCCTCTAAGTACATTATAGGTGTGTTCTTCCTCATCCCCTTGAAGTTATACATTGCTGTGTGATTGTTTGCCAATAAAATGTAAGTGGATGTTCAGTAGGATATGACCCATAACCACCGGACACAAGTATCAAGGCACCAAATTCTGGAAAACATGCTTCGGGGTTGTATATGTGTATATTTTGTCGATTTGCATTAGTTCATGGAATACTATTTGTGAGTTTGCTTGTTTTGCACCAAAGTTAGATATGCTTTAGCATCTAAAAGACAAGGTTCAGGACCCACAATTATTAAGTGTAGCAATCAAGCAGAGATTGCTTCCATTTAGGAGGACTCTGCTTCACAGAACAGAATTTGTGAACAAACAAGGAAAATATCTCTTGCGTTGGGAAAGCAAGGATTAGATTTAGCCAACAAAGAGTTAAAATTTGAAAGTAATTTGCTAAAGAATTGGCTTCCAGATTAATAATCAACTGGAACTGGGAAAAGAACATGGAGTTCTTGGACAGTTTAGCAAATAAAACAGAGAACACAGAACAGAAAAATTTAGAAAACTTTCAGAAAGCAAGACCTGTAGCACAGTGAAGTGAGATATTCTTCTGAAAAGCTGATGGTCACAACAATAGCTGAAATAAAGGACAAGTGAAAGGATGCAAACAAAAAGTGTATTCAATAATTTCCTTAATTGCTATTGATCAAATACTCCGACTCTTCTTCCTTATTCCCTTTTCCAAATACCTTCTGTTCCTACCAATATACTGATTTTCTTCTCATAAGTCAACAGTGGCTTCGCTATATAAGAAAATCAAACAAACCCTTTGTCTCATTTTTACCACAAAAGTTTTCAACAGAGCTAACCAAAATGACCACACTTTGCCTGTTAAAATAGTTCCTTTGATGGCTTTTTTAACAGTTGCTTTTTTCTTCTGATTTCATCCTCCTTTTCTGGCCTTTTCTTCAAGATTCCTATTACAGCTCATTTGCCTCTTCCGTACCTTCACAAGTTAGACGTCCTCAGATCGTCAGGCCTTGGTCTGAGACAGGGTGATTAATTTCCTTTCTGCCTAATACATTTTTATCCATGCTGTTCTCTTTAACTAAAAAACTCTTTCACTCTTTGAGTGATACTCTGCCTAACTTATCTAATTTGAACTCATCAATTTGATCTCAGCTGAAATGACACTACAGGAGGGAAGTGTTCCCTGTTTCTTCCCATAAGAGTTGTGTATTTTTCTTTGGTAATTAGCATATTTATCTTAACTAATGTATAAATTGTACAATCTTTCTTTATTATCTCTTTTCTATTAGACTCTAAGTTCTTGAAAGATAGAAGTGCTGTCTCCCTTGTTCATTTCTGTGTCTTGGTTCCACAAAAACTTGGTACATGAAAGCCTAAATAAATCAAATGAGTGAATTCAAAGAGTCATACCTATCATAGATACTTAATCACCTCTTTTTAAAAGTAGTGACTTATTTCCCTAATAATTTTATTTGCCAAATGTTCTCCTGCCAAGAACTGAGACTTAAATTTCATTTTTATTAGTTATGTTCTCTTCTTTAATAAATCTATTAGCCTCTATGTTATTGTTTTATCCCTCTAAAATTACCAATGAAAATATTTTCTTGGCCTAGATACCTGCTCAAAAATTGTGATACTGTTCTAACTTGCATTTCAATTTCCCCAACCCCATGAAAAATATTTACTTCTAGATATTCAGAAAGAAATTCTTTTCTACCACTTTCTTTCTATTACAAGATAAGAAAATACTTGGGGCACTATTGATTATAATATGAAAAACTGAGAATATTATTATAGTCATATTTCTTCCTTGACCCTTTTCTTATTGTCAGTTTTATTATTATTTAATGTTATTGCAGTTTATGATAGTTACATTCTCTTTTGTAGCAATAACTCCCATTGTGCTTAGTCTTAATTTGATATTTTGAATGGTTCTCATAGTGATGATTGTAGAAACATCTCTCATGCTTCCATAAGGCGGGGAAGAAAGAGTGACCACATTGTAAATGATTACATTAGATGTGAATGGCTAAATTAACCAACTATGAAACAGAAACCAAATGAATAAAATTTTTTTTTAGAAAAGACTTCACTATATGTTGTCTACAAGAAACTACTTTAAATACAAAAGCACAGATAGATTAAAAGTTAAGGGATGGAGAAAATATACTATGCTAGCACTAATCAAAAGTATGTTAGCGTAGCTTTATCAATTTTATAAAAAGCAGACTACAGAGTAAGAAAGATTATCAAGGGAAAGCAGACATTACATAATTACAAAAAGGGGTCTTTGCTCCCAAAAGACATAACAATCTTAATCTGTATCTGCCTAACAACTGACCATCAAAATGTGAGTCAAAAACTAATAGAACTACAAGTAGAAACAGATAAATCTACGATTACAGTTGGAAATGTTAATACCCACTTATCAGTAATTGAAAGATCCAGTAGGCAGAAAATCAGTATGTATATGTAAACTGCTCAGACAATAACATATAATAACATGCTCAGACAATTAGATCTAATTGACAATTATAGAATATCTCAACCAACAGCAGCAGAATATACATTCTTCAAGTTCACATGGAACATTCATCAAGATAGAGTATATTCTAAGCCATAAAACATACAACAAATTTAAAAGAATATAAATTATACAAAACATACTCTTAGCACAATGGGATTAAACTGCAAATCAATAACAGAGAGATAGTTGGAAAAATCCCAAATAGTTTGAAATTACAGCACACTTCTAAATAACACATGGATCAAAGAAGAATTCCAAAGGAAATTTTTAAATATTTTGGACTGAATGAAAATGAAAAGAAAATTTATCAAAATCTGTGAAATACAGTGAAAGTGGTGCTTAGGGGGAAATTTATTGCATTGAATAAACATGTTAGAAAACAGGAAACATCTAAAATATTTAATCTAAACTTCTACCTGAGGAAGCTGGAAAAAGAAAAGAAATATAAACCTAGGGCAAGCAGAAGAAAAGAAATAATGCAAATGGAACAAATATTTGATAAAATTGAAAACACAAAAACAAGAGAATATCAATAAAAACAAAGCAAGTACTCTGAAAAGATTAATAAAATTTATTGAGCTCTAGATATGCTAACCAAGAAAAAAGTGGAAAAGACACAAATTACTAGTAACAGACATGAAAGAAGAGACATCACTATTGGTCCCATGGCCAATAAAATTATAATAATAGATCATTACGAAGAATTTTATGCCCATAAAATTGATTTAATGATTGAACTACTCAACTTCAAGGATTATTATAAAGCTGCAGTAATCAAGACTGTGATATTGGTGAAGAAATAGACAAATAGACCAATGGAACAGAATAAAGAGCCTAGAAATGTACCTATACAAATATAGTCAACTAATCTTTGACAAAGAAAAAGACAATTCAATATAGAAAGGAGTTATTTCAATACATTGTTCAGGAAAAACTGGACATACTTATATGAAAAAAAAAAAAAAGAATCTAGGAACAGACCTTATATCTTCCTCAAAAATTAACTCAAAATTGAACATAGACCTAAATGTAAAATGCAAAACTTTGAGAAGTGACCTTGGGTGTGGCAATTAGTTTGTAGGTACAACACCAAAGCATAGTTGATGAAATAAAAAATTGATAAGTTGGGCTTCATTAAAATTAAATACTTCTGCTCTGTGAGAAACACTGCTAAGAGAATAAAAAGATTAGCCAGATTGGGAAAAAAAATATTTGTAAAACATATGCCTGATAAAGGACTTGTATCCAAAATATACAAAGACCTGTTAAAATTCAAAATGAATAAAACAGACAACCCAGATCTAGTCAAGATGGTGGAATAGATAAACGCTGTGTTTACCTACTCACATCAAAATTACAACTAAACTACGGAACGACCATCATTAAGAATCGCCTGAAGTCTAGCTGAACTGAAGCACTACAACTAAGGACATATAGAATAAGCCACCTCGAGACTGGTAGGAGGGCCAGAGACGTGGAACAGGATGGTCCCACACTTGTGTGTGACCATTAAAAATCGGGAGAGATACAAATTGCTAGTTACAAATTAGTCACGGAAATGTAAAGCATAGGGAATATAGTCAGTAATATGGTAATAGCTATATATAGTACCAGATGGGTGCTAGAGTAGTCAGGGAGATCACTTCTTGAATTATATAGATGTCTAACCACTGTGCTATACAGCTGACATTAATATAAAATATTATTGAGGGTCAAATGTAATTGAAAAATTTCAAAAGGGGGGGAAAGTTGAAAGGGAATAAGAAGTTCAAATTTCCAGGTATAAAACAGATAAGTCACGAAGATGTAAAGTACAGCATGGGGAATATAGTCAATAATATTGTGATAGCATAGCACAGTGTAGGATGGTTACTGGACTTATCACAGTGATCACTTCTTTAGGTATATAAATATTGAATAACTATGGTACACCATAATCAAATATAATATAGCATGTTAGCTATATTTTAATAACAATCTTAAAAATAAAGAAAACAGACAACCCATTTAAAACATAAACAAAAATTATGAACAGACATCTTACCAGAGAAAATACACAGGGTGACTTATAAGCATATGAAAAAATGGTCAATCTCCTTTGTTATTAAAAAATTATAAATTAAAACGACAGTGAGATACCACTAACGCACTGACTAGAAGGGATATTTTTTTTAAAAAAAGCTTACAATATCAGATGCTGGAAAGGATATGGAGCAAGCGAAACTCTCATGTATCAATGGTAGGGAATGCAAAGAGATACAGAAACTTTGGCAGTCATTTTTGACAAAACTAAACATAATCTTACCATGAAATTCAGCAAATTTTTCTAATAGATATTTACCCAAATGAGTTGAAAAGTTATGTTCACACAAAAACCTGCACACAAACATAAAATTATAATTGACAAAAACTGGAATCAATTAAAAATGCCCTTCAAAAATAAATTCTTTTTAAAAAATTGTGGTATTTCCATACATTGGTTATTATTCACCACTAAAAAAAAATGACCAATCAAGGATGATTGATTCTAAATATATGACACTCTGGAAAAGGCAAAACTCAAGAGGCAATAAACAGATTAGTAGTTGACAGAAGTTCAGGGAGATAGGGCCAAGAATGAAGGGATAGAACATGGGGGATTTTTAGGGCAGTGAAACTATCCTGTATGACACTATAATGATGGATACATGACATGTATTTGCCAAAGCTACAGAATGAACAATACAAAGAGTGAACCCTAAATTAAACACGGATTTTAGTTAGTGATAATGTATCAATATTGGATAGCCAATTATAGCAAATACTAAGTTCTAATGTTAATAGTAGATGTTAATAGTATAGGAAATTGTGAGCAGAGGAGTTGGGAATCTGTAAGTACTCGCTGTACTTTCTGCTCAATTTCTTGTAATCCTAAAACTATTCTAAAAATGACTTATTAATGTAAAAAAAGTGTAGATAATGTACATGTGCAGTCTAAGTATACACTGATGTAACCAGAACCTGTTAGTCATCATATAGCTAGATGAAACAGCTATATTCTTTTTTTAAAATCTTTGTTCAACTTTAATTCTGTATTATGTTTTTTTATTAGGTTCAGGTGTACAAAACAATGTAATAGTTAGAATTTACACCCCTCACAAAGTGATAACACCTCTCCCCCAATCTACTACTCTTCTGACATCGTATATAGCTGCTACAATTCCATTGACTCTATTCTCTCCCTATGCGTTACTCCACATCCCATGACTATATAAATATGAAATTATATTTGACATTTAATATTATTCAGCTTCAGCTTCAGGTGTACAGCACAGTGGTCAGGCATCTACACTGTCCATGAAGTGGTGTTTCTTCATGGGAGACCATCACAAGTGCCCATCTGACACCCAACAAAATCTTTACAACATTATTGATGATTATATTCCCCAAACTGTCTTTCGTATCCCCATGGCAATATTGTGGCTACCAATTTGTGCTTTCTAATCCCCTCACCTTTTCCCTCATTCCCAACCCCCTCCCATTAGCACCCCTCAGTTTTTTCTCTATATCTCTGAGACTATTTCTGTTTAGTTTGCTCATTTATTCTGTTCTTTAGATTCCACATATAAATGAAATCATATGGTATTTGTCTTTCTCTGCCTGACTTGTTTCACTAGAAACAGTTATATTCTTATCTTTGAAGACGTGGAAGTCTAGCACTGACATGTAGCTAGAATAAGAATGAACAGGATAGGCAAAGATATATATATGTGTATATGTGTGTGTGTATATATATATATATATATATACACACACACATATACACACACACATATATATGCATATATATATGCATATATATTTATATATATATATATAGGATAAGCAAAGATATATATATATATATCTTTGGATATATAGGCATATATAGGAACAGGATAGGCAAAGATATATATATATATGTATATATATATATGTATGTATGTATATATGTGTATATATATATATATATATATATATATATATATATATATATATACCATTTAAAATCAGAAACTCCCTGGAACCTGGGATAGCTTCTCCACATTGTATAGGACTGTGTAGACTCATAATTTTACCTGATTTCACCATAGTTTCACCAGCTTCATGATCTGAATTTGTCACATCATCAGCAGACTATACAAGACCCAATTGTAGAATTTTGGTTTTCCCTGGTTTTTCATGAAACTACAACTTCTTGCACCAATTTTGGTAGTTCATACTCCAAAACAAAGTGCATCCTCTACTGCTAAGAACAGGCATTATGGACAGTGCCTGAAAGTCTGTCACCTTGATGATTACACATACTTTTCTCTCATGCTGTACCATATCCTTTACCTTCATTAAAGGCTTACTTGTATTCACACAGTGGAGTCTCCTGAATGCTTTCAGTTATACAAACTAAGCAATAATATATTGACAACATTCTAGAACAAACAAGTATGTTTCCTCTCAATCAAATTTTGATAACCCTGCCCTAGATTTTCTTTATAATTTTACCATCTCCATATTAATCCCTAAACATTAATTTTACTTCCTTTGACCTCTCCCAATGTTATATTATTAACTTCCACTCATTTCATATGTTTTAATATGTCATTTTATGAATATTCCAGTTTAACTATTTTACTCTTCAAGGAAATGGGTTGTTTCTAATTTGAGAATATTATCATAAAATGTGTACTAAAATTTTCTATTCATGTCTCCTAATGTACACATGCATGTCTATCTGTAGGGTAAATACTTAAGAGTGGGTATCTGAGTCATGACTAAAACAGTTTTTCAACTTTACTAGACAATGACAGTTTTCCAAAATGGCTGCATCAATTTACACTCCCAACAGTGTTGGGAGTATTCCCTTTGCTCTGTATCCTCTCAAATATTTGATACTGTTAGACTTAATTTTATCCATTCTGGCAGATGTATAGTGATATCCCATTGTGATTTTAAATGCATTTCCCTGGTTATTAGTTAGATTGAGAATCTGTCATCTTTTTTCTTTTTCCTTTTTAGCTATTTCGTTTTCCCTCTTTTGAAGTCCCTAATCAAGTCTCCTCCATTTTCCCATTGGGTTGCCTGTCTCTTTTTCACTGATCTGTAAGAGGGCTTTGGATAATAAACCACTCCTGTGTTGTATGTGTAGCACATATCGTTTCTCACCATTACAGCTGAAACTGTACCAACATTTCTTTATTGTGGCTTGCCTTGCCTCTTACTGTATAGTCTTATAATGAAGAAAGATTCTTAATTTTAATGTTGTTAAATTTATAAATCATTTATATGATTAATGCTTTTTAAATCTTCATAAAGAAATTAAAATTCATACAGAGAGTTTCTTCTAAAAAGCTTTATTTTCCGCATATATAATTCTCCTGAACTGATTATTTACTTGAATTTTTATGTATGGTTTATTAATTGTTTGATACCATTTCACAACTTATGAAAAATCCTACAATATATTTTTAAGCTTTCTCTTCTGTTCCATTATCTATTTTTTAATCTTCATGAAAATATGTATTATCTCTCTCGCTCTCTGTATAAGTATATATACACACATGTACATATATACTGTATATGATATGCACACATGTATACACATATATAATATGCTGTATTATGGTATATATATGTATAGTAAATATATGATATATTATAGTAGTGTATATATATATATATATGATGTATACTTAATTATGGTATATTTATAATAATTCTTAATACCTAGTATAATTACCATGTCCATTTTGTTTTTCTACAGGATTGTCTTAGTCTTTGCCATTTTATGTATTATATCTATAAATAATTGTTTTTCATTCTATATGATGTGTTGCTCTCTTTTAGTTCACCAATTGACACTATACTAAATTGTTCTTTTTAAAAATTATTCACTTATTTTTTTCAGTTACAGTTGACGTTCAATATTATTTTATATTAGTTTTGGGTACACAACATAGTGATTAGACATTTATAAAATTTATGCAATGATTTCTCCCAATTAATTTAGTACCCACCTGGTACTATACATAGTTGTTGCAATATTATTGACTATATTCTCTATGCTGTACTTTCCATCCCAGTGACCATTTTGTCACTACCAATTTGTATTTCTTAATCCCTCATCTTAATCCCTTTGCCTAGCTCCCAAACCCACTCCACTCTGGCAATCATCAGTTTGTTCTCTGCATTTTTTTCTGTTTTGTTTATTTATTTGTTTGTTTGTTTTGTTCTTTAGATTCCACAGATAAGAAGATTATATGGTATTTGTCTTTCTCAGTCTGACTTATTTCACTTAGCATCATACCTTCTAGGTCCATCCATGTTATCGCAAATGGTACGATTTCATTCTTTTTATGGCAGAGTAATATTCCATTGTATATATGTACCACATCTTCTTTATCCAATCATCTATTGAGAGGCACTTGAGCTGTTTTCATATCTGGGCTATTGTAAATAGTGCTGCAGTAGCCAAGATATGGGAGCATGCGTTTTGTCAAATTAGTGTTTTATCCAAAACACTTGGATAATTATCCAGAAGTGGAATTGCTGGGTCATAAGGTAGCCCTATTTTTAATTTTTTGAGTAACTTCCAAACTGTTTTCCATAGTGGCTGCACCAATCTGCAATCTCACCAACAGTTCATGAGGGTTCCCTTTTCTCCCCATCCTTACCAGCACTTATTTGTTGAAATATTAATTATAGCCATTCTGACAAGTGTAAGGTTGTATCTCATTATTATTTTAATTTGCATTTCTCTGATGATTAGTGCCACTGAGCATTTTTTCATATATCTCTTGGCCTTGTGTATGCCCTTTTTAGAGAAATGTCTATACATGTCCTCTGTCCAGTTTTTAATTGGATTGTTTGTTTTTTTGGTATTGAGTTGTATGCGTTCTTTATAAATTTTAGATATTAACCTCTCATCAGATGTATCATTTGCAAATATCTTCTCCCATTCAGTAGTCCGTCATTTCATTATGTTGGTGGTTTCCTTTGCCATGCAGAAACTTTTTACTTTGTTATAGTCCCTTTTGTTTTTGTTTTTCTTTTGTTTTCCTTGCCCAAAGAGATATCACATTGAATCATTCTTATATGGATTCTGTATTTATTGTCTTTGTTTCTTTGTACTTTTCTGCATTCACTTTAAATTTTGTATTTTTTCTCTATATAATTTATTTGATTTTTCAGTTGTGTTTATTTTATTACTTGTTTATAATTTTTTTTTATTTTCCAGTGATGATTGATCCACACATTTGTTTTTAATGTTTTTATATCATTCCTTTGTTCTTTTACTTTATCTTTGAACTTCTATATGTTTTTTGGGAGGGTCATCCATTTAATTATTAAATAGCCCTCTGATAGGAGGATGGGGTATTTTCTTCTGTTCCTAACCTTATTTCTTTTACTTCTATACTAACATTTTCCATGCTAGCTTCCTTATTTTCTTTCCTTTTTTTTTTTCTCCTTCTTAATTTCTTGCTTTTGTATTTCTTTCTCTTCTTAAAAAGGCCTTATTATATTTAGTACATTTACCTACTTTCCATGAAGATTTTTAAAAACTCATACTCAATATGTATTGGTATGTTAAGGCCTTTTACATGATCCATTATTGTAGGTAACTTCTTAATTCCTTCCCCATTGTTTCTAAGGCTGTTTTCTCTTCTGAACTCCAGTATGAAGGCTGAGTATTCCTACATATAGTTTTGCTTTCTGTGTACAAGGCATTTTGAAAAAAACATATCAGCATCTACAGGGTTTCATGTTTATTGAATAAAATAAACAGTCTTAGCTATTCCTTAAAAATTTAGTTGGCTTTCTATATTGTGGGGACAGGGTATAAAATTAATTCTTTTTCATACAGGGAAGACTTGTAGTCTTAGTGAAGTAACTTTAATTTACTACAATTTGATATATGATGGTTGACAGAGGGGAGGGAGCATTGGGGAGTTGAGAGAAAAACATATTAGGATTAAGAAATACCAATTGGTAGTTATAAAATAGTTATAGGGATGTAAAGCAGAGCTTAGAAAACATAGTCAATAATGTTGCAACAACTATATAGTTCTAGGTGGGTACTAGACTAATCAGGGGGGATTGCTGCATAAATTATGTAAATGTTTAACCACTATGATATACACCTGAAACTAATATAAAATAATGTTGAACATTAACTGTAACTGAAAAAACAATTTCAAAATAAGGGAAAAAAAATCTGCTGTATTTCTTTCCTTCTCATTTTCCCTCATTTTTCTTCAACATCATTTTCTATTATTCCAAAACAAGAATAATAAAAATATAAACTCACCTATCTGGTCTACTCCTGACATTTGTCTCAAATAAGTTTCCACAGTTTACGTATTTTCTATTGACCTGTCTGAATTCTCCAATCCTATCTTCTCTTTTGTCCAGTCTGTGTTTAAACCTATTCATTAACTTCTGGATATTATATAATATATTTTAATTTTAGAATGTTCATATAACTTTTTTAATAAATCCCAAATTTCTATTAAAATCCTTCATCCTTTCTTCCATTTTATTCCTCTGTTCCTCTATTTTATTTAACATAATTAATCAGAGTCATTTAAAAGTTCCTGTCTGCTAATGCCATTATCTGGATCAATTGTGAGTCTGTATCAATTTTATGACTTTCCTCTTGATTATTGATCCTTGTTACTTTCATATTCATATATCTGATAAAATTTTATTGAATACTGAACATTATGTATAAAAAAGGAGGGGCTATAAGTGACATCTTCTATCAAAGAAGTTTCCCTTTTTTATTTTATGCACACAGGGTGACAGTCTGACCACCTCAATCAACCTCTCAATCTTATGGGAAATTAAAATGGGTCAGAGCTAAATTGTAGTATCAGTAATACTCACTCTACTGTGCTTAATCCCTGATCCTCAGGTGGAGCCCTAAACAAAAAAATAGACTATGAGCTCACTGCATGTGTGAGGGAGAGCCTAGAGGCTCTCTTGCCAATTTATGAAAGAATGTGGAAGATCTAGCTCTGACTTTCCTGTCTTCAAAATCTGATGAATGCTCTGCCAACCATTCCTTTTTTTTTTTTTTTTTCTTTCTTTCTAATCATTTCAGGTTCTCTGCAGGAGTTCTCACTGTGCCTTTTAGAAATGGCTGGCTTAGTACCCTGATTCCTTAGTAGAACAATGATTCCACAAATATATCAAGAGATAAACTAGCTTTTTGTTTGAGTCTCTTCAATTTTCCTCATTGTCACAACAGCAATTCTTCTCCCTTTGTGTATAAGGGACAAATACCACATTGGGTTGTAATTGAATAATTTCTTTTTATCTCTTCATTAAGCTGTAGACTTCTTAAAGGTAGAAACTATGATATTTTTCTCTGTATTTTCAGAATACCAGGCACAAGGCAGGCATTCAATAAATATTTGTTGATGAATGAAAAATATATGACCGTTATAAAAATCTTTTATTTTTATAAATTTTGAATCATAACTATTTTACTTGCCATATAAGCACGGCTAATCAATTAGATATAATAATTACTCTAATTTTTCTCATTATAGGTAATTCTGTAAATTTTTTGTGTTCATTTACATGTTTATTATTCTCCTCTGTTGAACAAACACTAGGAATATATCTCAGAGTTTAAACACATAAAATAGTCTTACAGAAAAGACAATGACAACAGCAGTTTTGTCACAAATGCAATACAAAGGCTGACAATTAAGTTTGCAAACTTCCCACCGTGCGCTTACATTGGCAACCCTGTACAAGGAGCGCAATAACATTTCATAACCTTGGTATACCAGTGTCTCACAGCTGTGTTCATGTTGACTTGTGGGAGTGTCTTGATGAGTGGCGTTCATTATTGTTGCGTGTTTTTGTGTGCCGTCATGAAAATGTCTGAGCTTAAATTAGAAAAATGAACGAACATTAAATTTCTTGTTAAACTTGGCAAGAGTGGAAATGCAATCAGGGACATATTAGCCCAAATTTATGGGGCTAATGCTATGAAGAAAATGGCAGTGTACAAGTGAATTAAATGATTTTCTGAGAGGAGAGAATGTGTCACTGATGAAGAGAGGTTAGGGTGAACAGTAATGAGCAGAACTGATGAAAACAATGCAAAAATTTGTCGAACTATGCATCCAAATTGTCAGCTGACTGTGAGAAGCATAGCAGACCAAGTAAACATCAATAGATAAACAGGAAAATCTTAACTGAAATTTTGGCATGAGAAAGGTGTGTGCAAAAAATGGTCCCAAAGAAGCTCACCGATGAACTAAAGCAAAGGAAAGTCGAAGTTTGCCAAGACCATTTGGTGAGGCAAGATGATGTTTTGGGCCATGTTATCACTGGTCATAAAACATGGATGTACCAATATGACACTGAGACACAGCATCAAAATGCACAATGGAAGTCGGCCAGTTCTCCTCGACCAAGACAGTTCCGTCTGTCCAAATTGAGAGTCAAAACGATGTTGCTAACCTTTTTTGACATCAGAGGGATTATTCATTAGGAATTTGTACCAATTGGACAAACACTTAACCAAATTTATTATCTGGAAGTGCTGGAAAGGCTGCATGAAAAAGTTAGACAACCTGAACTTTTTGCCAACAATTCATGGTTCTTGCATCACGACAATGCACCAGCTCACACGGCACTGTGTGAAGGAGTTTTGAGCCAGTAAACAAATAACTGTATTGAAACACCTTTCCTACTCACCTGACCTGGCCCCCAATGACGTTTTTCTTTACCTGAACTTAAAGGAAATATTGAAAGGAAGACATTTTGATGACATTCAGGACATCAAGGGTAATATGATGACATCTCTGATGGCCATTCCAGAAAGAGTTCCAAAATTGCTTTAAATGTGGACTAGGCACTGGCGTCAGTGCATAGATTCCCAAGGGGAGTACTTTGAAGGTGACTGTAGTGATATTCAGCAATGATGTATGTAGCACTTTTTCTAGGATGAGTTCTCGAAATTGTTTGTCAGACCTCATAATATTAAGCCTTTGTGTTTGTATTTTATTACTGATTTATTAAGTATATAATTATCACCAGTAATCTTTATTTTATTTATTTTAAAGCTATTGATAAATCTCTATATTTTCATATATTTGAAATATGTAACCATTTTAACTTATTTATTCAAAGTTTATTTTATTTAATTTTACTTTATGATGGTCAAATTTTGAAAAATAGAATATATGGGACTCTACAAAAAAAAATGGAAAATATACACTCATGTCATGCCTTTAAAGTACCTTCCTAATATAAACTATAATGACATTGTTGCATGTTTAAGAAAAAAATGAGTGGAATACCCTTAAAAGTATCACTCTATTGACTTAAAAGATTAATGAAAAAAAATGATCCCTTCCAATTTATATAAATGCTACTGAATGCATACAAAAAATGTGTAGCATTGGTGGGTGAACACTTCTGTTATGTACAATGTTCTCTCAATGCTTTTCTTTAATTAGCACTCTGGTTTTCATTAGTAGTTCTTTACTACAAATGATCGTGCTTTATTGAGATGGAAATATGAAACAGAACATCTGAAAGCACATCCAACGAGCGTTGTCTTTTCTTTTTAAACTTACAATGTTAAAAAATCCTTTTTATACTACATGTACACAGTGGCCTTAAATGTGCTACCCAATAAGCTAATGACTAGCCTCACATGCCTATTTACATTTAAATTAATAAAAATTAAAATATTTAAGAATTGGTCCCTCTGTTGCACTAGCCTAATTTCAAGTGCTCAATAGCTAAACACGGCAGGTGCCTACTATATTGAACAGTGCCAATATAGAATATTTCCATCATCACAGAATGGTATTTTTTTGGACAACACTGTCTAGAGTTTTCAACAGATTGTGGTTGGAATTTGTGGTTTTCATTGAAAGACAACTAGGTCTGAATGAAACCAATGAAGATACTTTTGAGTTACTTCCACTAGTTTCTGTTTGAGCATCATGTTTTAGGACAAAAAATAGGCTGTGAGCTCACTTGGTGACCATTTTGTCCAGCCTTTTATTAATCAGTTAAAGATAGGACAACCCAAGGAAGGTTGGAAAACAGGCTGTTCATTGGAAAATAAGTGTAAAGTTAGAATTGCTACTTAAGTCACCTAATATGAAGTTTATTTCTCAATCCACTATACCACATTGTCTCACTTAAGATTATTTCACTCATGGTACTTTTCTACCACCAGAGAAAAAAGAATATATGACTGAGTTGGCAATGCATCAGTGTGAAATTATTGGTTACTGGTTAAAATTTTGATAATGTGCCTAAGTTTTAAGATATTTTATAACATAAATATTTGAACTTTATGGAATTGTTCAAAAAGTGACTGAATTGCCAGACGTAAAAACCTGAATCGTGTCCCAGTGTTCAAGTTGCTAACAGTCTGAATAATTATTTTTTTGCATGTTGCTCATAAACAAATGCAGTTTCATCTCTCTAGCTGAAAAATGAACATTAATTATAAGTCAAGAGAGAAAAATGACCTCATTCATTCCCTACAATCTGCACTCACTACAACCATGGCATAAAACACAATGTGTTGGATCCATTTACATGTCTTCCAGAGAGATTGTGAACTTTATAAAGTTACTGAATAACAAGGAATTTTTATGCTCCATAGTAGGTGTTCATTTACAATGAATGTGAATAAATTTTGAAATGAGTGAATTAATCTGTTGGTACCATTTACCAATACTTAGCCTCTTTATTGTATGCTACTTTCATGTCATTATATCATTTTGGGTTCTTAAAATACAATGCAAACATATGAGATTTACTTTCAGGTATCTGGAAAGCAAGTTGCTGACTTATATTAAAAAATGATCCACTGGTTTTTAGTGATCTATCTAAAACAAGGTGTCTTAGCTTCATATGTCTCTTGGAGAAATTGTTAACTTCAAAAACAAAAAATTGTCCTATATAACACTTGTAGTAAGAACTTAGAGGGATAATAATAGCATTTGTATTTCTCTTAAGTTAAAACTACTGTAAAAAATGGTCTTGAGTGGCAATTATACTAGTAAATTGCTTGCTACGGTTTCATATAACTTTCTTATAATTGTGCTCTAAAGGCTCTTCAGGAAAAGAGTGAGGTGGTTAAAATGGTAATGACAGGAAGTTAAAAGGATTTAACATTTTGTAATATAACAACCTGGCATGTTATAAACATTTTCCATAAAATTAATGAGTTTCATGAGAAATTTTGGGGTGTTGGAGTAGGAGTACTTCCAGAAAAATATTAAAGGTAAAAGAATACCCAAATTAATTTTCAAATGATAACCAACTGAAGAATAAACAAAATATATCTCTTGGTGGTGATAACAAAACTGCAGGTTTAGGAGGAACCTTAGTAAGTCATGCATTCTAATCTTTCACTCATGTGAAATACTTCTCATAACATTTATCCAAAAAATATTTTTTTGAACATCTTCTTTGGGACAGCACACTTCCAAGTCTGAAGATAAGGTAGTCAACAAAAGAGATCATGTAATTTACATTCTAGTCATGAAATTCAAATGCCAAAAAAATAAACAAAAGTATAACAAGTCTGATGATGCTGTGACTAAAAAGGAAATAGAGGTGATGGGTAGTAGCTATACTATGGTATAAGGAGAATTCAAGGAATGTCTTTTTGATAAGTTGATATTTGAGCAGAACTTTAATTGAAATGAGAGACCAAGCTATGCAGATAACTGAAAGAAGGAATTCCACGCAGAAGGAACAGTGAGGATAATAACCCTGTGCCGAAAATGTTTGTGATTTGAAAGGACAACAAAGAGGTCTAAGAATTTAGAACAGAATGAAAGTGGAGAAGAGTGGTAGAAAGTTATGTTAGAGATGTGAAACTCAGATGTGCAACAGAATTTCGCTTCATTTTAGGACGTGGTAAGAATTTTGGGTTGGTTTTATTCCAGGTGAAATTGTATGTTATCAGAGGAATTTGAACAACGGACTGACATGATTAGATATATTTTTAAAAGATTTCGTTGGCTGCTCTGAAGAAAATAGACTTCAGAGACCACACATAGAAGCAGCGATATCATTAAGAAGCCACTGCAATAACCCAAGGAAGAGATGATAGCAATTAAGTATGGATTTTATTTACACACATGACGAGAAATGGAGAGAAGTGGTGAGATATTCTGTATTTAATATGTGTGTTAAGCTATAGGGTTTGCTGTTGTATTGGATATAAAAGATGAGAAAAAGAAGAGAATAATAATGGATGATTCTTCAATTTTCAGCTGAACAGTTACCATTGAGATTGCAAAAGTAGGAAAGAAGAACAGATTGGGAAGATTCAGAACTTATTTGGAAGCATGTTACATTTGAGGTGTCTATTAGACATCCAAGAAGGGATATTGGTAAACAAAGGGACATAAGATGGTCATCTTGTTTAAACACTTATCATTACAGATGTCACCACTTTTGAATTCATCTAATTCCCTGCAGCCAATTCTCATCGTTCGAAACTTTCATTAATTCAAATTTATCCTACTTTTACCTTATACCTAAAGAACATTATTCTAGTTTCTGGCAAATAAATATAAGTCAACTTAATCTTTCTTCCATTATACCCTACACAAATTTGCAAAGATCATTTTACTCTGTTGATCGTCTCTTGTCCAGGCTAAGCATCCCATCATTATTTATCTCAAATGGTTTTCTAGTCATGGTTGTTTTAAAATGAGACTCCCTGTCCTCACCCCTACTCCCTCACCAGGTCTTTAATGAGCATGAATATAAAAAAATCTGACCTGAATTTGACAGATGGAGTTCCTTTGTGCAGCTTTCTTAAAAATAAATTTACTTGTACTTTCTTCATCTTTCTTGTGTTGTTGTGAGCTCATTATATTTTGCAGGCTACACATTATTTAACTCTGCACCATAGAATTCAATCTGATTCTTATAATTGTGCTTTTTTTCTTCTTTTCTGGCTAGCATTTGTTTCTAAGTTTAAATTATCCTAGGAGGGCCACCAATATTTTGAAAGATTTCTATACAGTGGATTTTTAAAAGATTTTTAAAAAGAGAACTATTACCGTGGTTGCATAGAAACCATAAAGACATTCAAAATAATAGGAAGAAAAAGGAAATAAATAAAAATATAATCTAAGATGACACTTGATTTAGGTAAATAAATAGCTGAAGTATTTTGTGCAGTCTCAATTTGATGAAACAATCTTTTTCATCAAAGAATCTTCTGTGTAAATGTGAATTTACTTAAGATTAGTTACTGTATTATTCTAATATATCTTCATCATAATTACAATGTGCCTTTTAAATTATTTTACTTAGTCATTCACTTGTTTTCTTCCCTACAAAAAAATCAATGTTTATCCCCAAATGTTTTATTTGATACCTGTTTATGTATGAAAAGCTATTCATAGATTTTAAGTTTTTTTCAGGAGCAAAAATTGACTGCCATATTAGTTTAACAGTTACTTGATTTTTGGAAGAGAGAGGATTTGATATACAATATTGAAAACAGATTAGATCTGTAGTTGAACACTCTTCCTTTCTTTATATACTTTAAGATTCTATAATCCAGTGAGTTTTAAACACTTAGTGTTAGAAATAAGGAATGGAATGAAAAGATTTGATTCACTGAGTTTAAAACAGAATAAGTTATATTCAGACGTCCATTTTTCAAAAGCTGCTTTATATCTCTAAAATCACTTATATCATCTTTTCAAGTTTAAGTTTCTGCTGAAAAGCAAAGTTATCAAATTTAAAGTTCAACTGCAGTTAACAGCAAAAGGAAAATAAAATTTTAGTCTTGCAATTTAACATCATACATTTTCAAGAGACTATTTTATCACATTTTTTCTTTTCTTTTTATTTTTTTCGGTTGGATCTCACTTATTCTTAAATATTTCCAGAGTTGGTGCCTTCTCCCTGTCTCATTGCTTGGTTTTACAACTTATTAAGAACATTTAATAGGTGAAATATTTCCATTATCCATTTCTAACTTGAAAATGTCACTAAATAAAGGCTCAAAAATCCAGAACATTTTGATATGACACAGTTGAGTATCACAAATAAAAATTCTGTTAGAGTGCTTTAAAGAGAATAAAAAATAAGAAGGAGGCAAAGATAAGGGATTATTTAATTATTTTTTTATCAAAGCACTAGGTAAAGAAACAATGATATGATGTTATAGGATAATACAACTGTAAAAATTTTAAATACAGTCTACATTGATAAATTTCAGAGAAAATAGGTAGTGCATTCACTCATAGCCTCTTTTCCTGGCAGACGGTCATTCCCAAAGCAACTGATACTTGGGCAGAATGCTATGTGATTCTAACTACAACTGTGGAAAGAAGGGGTTAATATGATTTTTTCTTTCTTTCAAGAATTACAAGGCCAGATAGTAGTAAGTTGATGACGTCTTGTTGAGTTGAGAAGTCTACAGTCAGGGCTGAAGTTGACAACATAGCAATCTATTATATAAAATAGCCATCATTATCAATTTCTAAAGGGAAATTTTGTAAAAAAAAATATGAAAGGGATTGAGAGTAACTAAATATCCTCTATGGAATGTTCTATATAAGATAATTAAATGGTTACTTTAGATAAACATATATACAACAAACTACAAACAAATTGTAGACTCCATGAAGATAGAATCCTTGATTTGAGCTCTTTCTGCAAAGTCTACCAAAATAATTACTACCCAACAGGCACTAGTTAATGTGATTCTGATATTAGCTTCTATTACTTCCTCCTCCTTTCTAATCATTTATTGAATCCTTTAATCAAAGATAAATGGCTGTAGGTACAGAGCTTTGTTTTTATCCTCTTAACCTTTCTTTTCATATTCTTGGTACTTTATCATTCAGTGACCCTCTTCTGAGTCTCTGGCTGATTTATATGCAAGTTTTTACATGCAAGTTCAAGCTGAATCAACATGGATACTTTTTACTAATAAGAAGAAACTAAAGGTCTATGATTCTTCGTATTCACAACATGGAGCTTAGCTTTCAATTGCAACATTTATCCACAAAATATCTTTGCTCTGTCAGATACAAAAAGCGTTAAAATTTAGATGAATTTGTTCCTTCATCAAAATAAGGATGGCATTAAGATCAAGCTGAAAATAACTTTTTTTTTTCCTTTGTCCTTTCTGCACTCTCTGGGCTTGTTGTGTGTACTCTCTGAATGCAGTAGCAATGAGAAGGGTCACCCAAAGTTGATCATGAGGAAAATAACTTTAAAATAAAAAGAAACTTTATGAAAAATTATATTGTATTAGGCAGACGTTATCAATCCTTTTCTTACACTCTCACACATTTTCCTTGTCTATAGATATTGCTTAACTATTTATTAACCATCTCTGTCTAGGCTTCACTGCCATTTTATGTCTCTATGATCAAATGAATACCTGATGGGAATTGAATTAGGCAACTACTAATTATTATATATTTACTGTGTGTCAGGCACTGTTAGGTACCACACATTCATTACCTTACATACTTTGAGATTAATTCCGCTGAAAACTCTACCTTGCCCTGGAAAAGTCAACAAAACTGCCAAGAAAGAGTTTGTGGGATGAACATGACTTTCAAATTATCCATGGCTTTCAAATTTTTCAGGGATATGCATACTTTGAATATGATCTTCTTCGTTAGGATATAAATTCAATGAAGAAAGGCACAAATCTGACTCATTTTGCACAATATCCTAATGCCCAGGATAGTATCTGGCTTTGGTTATTGAACATTTTAGGCGTGATACTTTAAATAAATTATACAATCAATCACAGCACAAGTGAAGCTTTTACAAAGCTTCAAACTTTTTAAAAAGATTATCAATTCTGTGACCAGACCCCCAAGTAGTTTTTCTTCACATTAATTTTAAAATACAGTGACTAAAATATTAATGTTAAATAGTAAGAAGGAAATTTTGAATTATATAAATTTTATACTAAATGACTCAATGATCTCCCTTATTATTAACATAACTATCTGTAGCAGATGTACAATTGACTTTGATAGATGTTTTAATTCTCAAGTTCATTGAAAACCTTTATATCCAAATAGAAAAGCCACAAATGAAAATGATAGAATAAGATTAGAAAAATGGAGTACTACAGGTGTCAAATTATAGAGTTGTGCACCTGAAATTAATAAGACATCCAGGATTTAACTAGATGTATTGCTACAATTAAGCCCTTTATCATTTTAAATATATATAGAAATGTTGGAAGGAAAATATTTGTTGTATAAATTATCATTTTAATCTTGGGTAAAAAGAAAAACAAACAAATTATATATATATAGGTCAGGGAGGAAGATTTATAGTTAGGAATTAGTTTACATGATTATAGAGGTTTCAAGTCCCATGATCTGCTGTCTGCAAGCTGGAAACCCAGGAAAGCAAGCGGTGAAGTTCCAGTCTGAGTCTGAAGGCCTGAGAATCAGGAGAATCAATAGTGTGAGTTCTGGTCCAAGTTTGAAGGCCTGCGAAGTGGAGGGTCCATGGTATAAGTCCATTCTCAGAGCAGAAGAACCACCTCAACAGTCAGGCAGACTGAAGTTTTGACAGAGTAGCTGCTACTTTAATTGCCAGTTTATACTATAAATATTTAAGATAACTGAGGTCATCAAGAGTATCTTAATCATAAGTGATAGCGTATAGCATACATTTTATAATCTAAACATTTCACTTTATACATTACTTTCTAAGATTTACTTGTTTGTGATAGCAAAGACACAATTGAGTTAATAATGATAAAATAACTATGCATCTTTTGACAAAGTAATTCTGAAAAAGTGAAGTCCCACTTTTTTGAAGGGTATAATTAGTAATTTCTCTCACAGAAAGCTATATTGCTAGCCAACAACATTGGCCAAATAGTAATTCCTTATGGATATGTCTCAATTATAGCTTATGAACTGCCTTCATGTGTTAATTCATTTGATTATATTTCAAACCTAAAATTTATAGTTTCTTTTTTTCCAGAAGAGAAAACTGAGTAAAGAGATTTGCCAAAGGGAACAAAATCATCAATAGCAGAACAGTGGTTTTAACCCAGACCCCTGACTTCCATTCCAGAAGCAAAGGGGTGAGAGATGTGGCAAACTGATGGACTGCCTCCTGCCATCTTGAAGAGACATGCAGGAAGCTGAGCTGAATATAAAACAGGGTTACTCATTAGTGGCAGTTTTCCTCAGAATGTAATTAAAGTGCAGAATATTCATCATTCTCCCATACCTTTTGAAATACCAAGTTTTCAAATAAAATTCACTAAGAGCATTTAAATAAGATGAATAAATGTTTCTAAAATTTCTTGGGGAAATACATTTCTAAAGAGCAAGAGCACAGATTGAGTTTAGAATTTATAATTGTTTCAGACTAACTTAAACCTTATATACTAAATATTCTAATAAGTTTTATTCACTCAGGAAAAGAGTTTATTTTTCTGCATAGGAGAAGGAAATAGAGTAAAAAGTAAAGAAAGCAAGGATGGAGAATAAATGATAGGGGTGCATATATGCACGGGTATTTGAAGATTGCACTTCATTCAACTCGCCTATTTAAAGGTTTAAAAAGCTGCAAAATCCATACCTTGGTATCAAACTAGAGGAGTCAAAACATGTATTTATCTCTTGCAATGATTTTAGTCTCTGTTACATCAATTGCACATATTGCTACTTAATTTCCTCCTAGAATTTGGCAATTGAAATGCTCATTGCAGCCCAGAACTTTTCCAACTTGCTTTAAATAAAACCTCTTGATACTATTACAGCAGGACTCCTTTGCTCAAACACAGCTCTGTGGATCAACTTCAATTATGATGTTTTTTACAGAAATCAGTAAAATCAACCAAGTCTCCCATCTGAAAAAGCTCCGGGTATCTTAAATAAGGTTTCTGAAGAAAGAGCTACAAATGAGGTTCCAAGCGTTTCACAAGAAGACTGTGTTTTTGTGAAAGGCTGATATATGTGTAAAAAGGTTAGGTTAGATATTCAAGACACTGAAAATCTGAATCTACCTTGAAATTAGAATATAAAACCACAATAGATGCTACAGCTGTCTAGGTAAGAGTTAGATAGAAACACAAAATCGTGAGATTGCACAGTCTCCCCCCTCTCTCTGTAGCAAATAAAAATAGTGGTGTGAGGGAAGGAAAAAGAGCCTTTGGGCTTTCTGTTGGACAGGAAAATTCACCACTGGAAACAGCTTCCACCGCTTTCCTCTGTGACATTTATGGAAAAAGCATTAGAGAGGAAATATAACTACCTGAAAACTCCAAATATAAAGAGGCTCTCTCACCATAACTGAGATCTTTCTCTTAAATCCAGAATTAACGCTAAATTGATGGGAAAATGAGATTTTGTCTGGAGTTTCAAAATCAATGTAAAATTACATTTATTTTACTGGAATAAAATAAATTCTGCAAAAGAAAATAACTTCTGATGAATTTTTCCTAACTTGGTAAGAGAAACCACAATATGTATGAGTATATGTATGTATATGCAAGTGTATATGTATATATATATGTATATCTATATGTGTGTGTGTATGTAGATATGTACATAGTTGTTTGATTGCAGTAAGGTCAGTGAGGTTACAACCACCAGGGAATTATCAGTCCTTGGTTGATAATAATTATAAAGGGCAAAGCTTAGAATTCAACTTTATGGTAACAAAAGAATAATTTTGCATTAGTTTAAAATTCAATTTTAAGGCATCAATATACAGAATAAGAATGAATTTAACTTAATTTATTGGTAACTGTTTTGTAAATATATTGCCTCTGTTATCTTCCTAAACAGAGGGTAATGGCTAACTCTTTGCATTCTCAAAAAAATCACACCTCAGCAATCTCTTCACCCAAAGTTTCCCTTGTTTTATTGAAACATATGCCTGTAATTTAACTCTTATTTTAAGAAAGGATGAATTAATATGTTGGTGACACAATAAACTGATGTTTATATACTTAACAGTGAAACCAGAAGAAAATTCCTATTATATAAAGCAGGAATTGGAAAAGAATAACCACTATTATCAATATTTTAATATTGTCCAAACTATTTTGAAGTTTATTTAAAAATTTTAGCCCTACATAATTTTATGGTTATTCATTGAAATTTCTATTAATATTTACAATAAGATAATTTTCTAAAATTTGTGTGAAAGCAGTTTTAAGTCCCATAGTAGGCATTTTATGTAGTTAAATTGATCTTTACAGCAAACTTATGAGAAAAGAATTATTATTAGTCACATTTACAGATGAAGAAATTGAAGCTCAGGTAGTTTAAGTAGTTTTCTTTGTTAACAACTATCCAGTTTGGTATATAATGTTTGTGTCTAAATCTTTTATTTATCTTTCAAAATCTTTTGGTGTTGCTTTGTTTTGTGTCATTTCCTATAACCTAAGGTATGTTTTATTTTCATTCCCTTTCAGGTAACCTGATAGTCTAACCTATGTGATCCATAAAATGAAAAATTAAACTATACTACATCTAGATTTTCTAAAACTCAGTTTTGACTGGTACTTTCAGTGATATGAAGCAGATTTTTTGGGAGGGACATTTCTTCTTTTATGCCTTTTCTTTTTGTATTGCTTCCATTTTATTTCATCTCACATCAGTTACTTTTATGTTATCCTTTGCTTTTTATAGTGTGTATGCATATGTATTTCTGATATTGTCATGTCCTTGTCTTTTGTATTTTGAAAGAGTTCTGGTTGGTTCTCAGATCATTTGACAGAAATATTTGATGTAATATTTGACTTTTATTTTTGTACAGATTTGATGTAGTATGTTGTATTCTCTGGGTTTTAAAATATCTTGCAAATTTATTTATTTATTTTTTAGTTTCTTTAATTTTTTTTTAAATCTGATCCAGCTCTTTTTGCATTTCCTAATAGCTGGATTTCTTTTTCTTTCACATTTAGTCATTTTGTCTCTTTTTAATACTCTTTCATGTTTTTAATTCCTGATTTTTGTTAAATATACTAAAAAGGTACAGTGTCACTTAGGGTCTTATTAGGTAAGAGTTCCAATCAGATATTTCAACTGAAAAAAAACTTTAAGGAAAGTCCTACTTTCAAAGTGTAGGCAGGGTAAAGAACATAAACAAATGTACTAAGTCACCCAGACACTCGCAACTGTGAGAAGCCATTACTGTCTCTTAGGCCTGAAGGATCTAAGGATAGAAGTGGTGTTTCTGGCATCCCTTGTGAGCTGGAGCCTTAGAAAAGGGACCAACACGACAGATTATGCAGTTGTGAAAGGATGTTGCAGTGCCAAATGGGGAAAAGGGAGAAGAAATATTCCAAGACCAGACCTGTTTTCCCCTTAGTCTCCAATCTCATGCCTGTGCTTCCCAGGGGTCTGGAAAACTGGAAGCCAAACATCAGGGATCCTTGGGTGATGCAATTGATAAGGGCCAGGACAGGTCTCAGGGCAAAGGGCAATGAAAAACAAAGTCAGAAATGAGTTTTGAGAACAAAATGAGAAATGCCTGCATGCATACTTTCTAGAATATAGCTCATTTTTAAATTATGTTCTTATTGTTCTTCCTTAAGTATTACACTGTCATTTTTTGTACTTCCAAGTTCTTCAATTTTTTATTTCTTTTAGTTTTTATTCATCTACATTTATAGGGCTCTCTATCAAGTTCTGTTGATTTTATATATTAATAGAGCTTATGGCTTTTCAAAGTTTAACTGATTGTCACTAATATTCACCTAATTCTTAAGCCATATACTGGGGGTGGCAAAAAAATGTATACAAGTGGACACATGGGTCCACATTGCTCAAGCAATAGTGTGCCATAATTAGAAGTGTCTGGACGCTGATGGTAACCACTTTGAGCACCTCTTGTAATTGCAGAAGTCAAATGTTACTTGTATTCAACTTTTGTTATCAGTATATTATTACAATTTTAATAGATTTTCCTTTCTTAAAATGTGTATACATTATTATGGCAACCTCTGTATGTGTTATATGTGTTTAATTTTTTGATAGCTTTCATTTTACTCTTATTTTGTGTGGATTTTTTAGCTTGAAGAATTCCCTGATGCTACAACTTGATTTTGTCACAATGAATTTTTTTCCCCACACATAATTGGAAAGTTTCACCTTTTTCTTTCCTTACAAAAAGTGACAATTTCTAGACTTCAACCCTTGAACTATCCCAAATCCTTTTCAACTCTATTATCTAGTATAAAGTCCTTCTTATATTTTGCTTCCTTCTCACTCCTTTTTTTTGCTTATATGATTTGATAAGCACTGAGTTACTGTAACAAAAAGAGGGTTTAATGGGGGAAATTGGATCAAGAAACAGCTGTCTATCATAGAAAAAAAGTCCTAGAAGTGAATGTGTGTGTGTGTGTGTGTGTGTGTGTGTGTGTGTGTGTGTGTGTGTGTGTGTAAGGCTTAACCCTCTGAATGGTAAAAAATTTACATCTGTGCAATAAGATAATGCAACGGAGTAGGCTGCCATTTTACAAGGGTCGTTAATATATTTCTGGCTTCATGTAGATGTGATGAGTGGAAATTCTCCAGCTGCTTGGTGGTTCATTGAAAAGCATGTCTATTTTCAGAAGCATTTCAAAAGAAAAGGGGGTGGGGGGGAATGGAAGAGTTTTCAGTAGGTATTACTGGCTTTCCGTTATCATTATTCATTAATCTCTTTAACTAGTTCTTATTTACACATCATTGCAGGGGTGGGAAGATTCTTTTCCATATTTTTTTTGCTTAGAAGATATATGCTGAAATCTATTCTAATTTCTTCAAGAAATTAGGATCAAGAAAAAGTTCTTCATTGGACAGTTGGTAAGACTCTACCTAATTTCTTTAGCCATTTTTTTCATTTTGTTTGGACTTAAATGAGGATAGCAAATACCTTTCAGATGAGAACCTGGAATAAAGATTACATTTTATATTAATATAATATAATATCTTGTTTTATTTGAATTTTTAAGATTATGTTTTGCATGCTGAAAACCTAGATGACAGATTTTCCATTCGGTAGGTTTAGGATCTTATAGTTTATTGTTTAAGAGAATGGGACATTCCAAAATACTGCCTCTTTTATATGTCAAGGGTTATCTTCCTTCCTTGATTAAATAGCACGTGTTTTGAAAATAAACTTACTTCTCATTGGCTCTGTGTGACTGACCTGTGAAATCACTTTTGTAATCTTTTCAGTATTTCTAAGAAGTACGTAGTTTATTGTGTCTCTTCTTACTTTTTTTTTATGTTTAGAAATATCTTGCTTTCTCCAGGCCTCCTAACTTGCCCCACATTCTACATGCCCACTGATTTTAAACATTTTTGATGATAAAAAAGAGAAAGAAACAAAGCTAATTATTTTATAATTACCCCAATTCCCAAGTAGAGTTATATCAATCAATAACATTTAACTTCATACCATCTGTTGATATTTAGTATTATTACTTGCTTTTAAGGACATATTTTTAAAACATACAAGTGAGTATAACATTTCAAGAACTAACTGTTGAGGAACGCAAGAGTCTACAATATTGTTTATATAACTTCACAGAGAGGATTTCAATGGCAGATTAGACTGCATGGCTAACACACCTACAAAAGAGAAAGCATATTGTTGAAAATGGAATAACCTACAGGGGAAAATAAACTAACATTTTTCCACTTTACAAATTGCTGATCAATAAATCACAATTTAAAAACAGCTGACTAATTATTATATGAGGATCGAAGCAATAAAATCCTCATTTACATATTAGCAGGAATTTATAGCAATAATTTCTGTCATGGGTTTGTCTATGTTTAATGTGATAAATTACACCAGTAATTTAGATTGATTTTTCTAATGCATAGTAAAAGGCATTGCAAAATTTGAAAATACATATCACTTACTATAGAAAAATGCAGCATTAATTTAAAGATTAAAATTAATTGTGAAATATATGTAGTTATTCTTAAAGCATCTATAACATTTTCAGGAGGTGGGGGAGGAGGATAGATTCCTAGGTTTTAGGAATAAATTTTATTAAACACAAAGATACCATTCAATTTTCTTAATATCAATTGAATTATAGATTTTTCAATAGGCCTGAGGGCAGTGGCATTGATATATGTGTTCAAAATGCTTTCAGAGAATTGAGACCACAGTATATACTGTTTCCTGGAAATATGGAGAGAAAAGAGAATACAGAGAATCACAGCTAAGATCAACTTATATGGAGCAGAAGACCCTAGAGCTATAAACTATAGAAACATCTGAATGTCAATTTTGATGAATTTCTGGATTGTGATTGGGGACACTCATAAGAATGAGAAACTACAGAGGGCCTAGTATTTTGAGGGCTGCCACACTTATGGATTTTACCTACAGGAACCCTACCGGGTTTTCATGGTGAAGAGACAAGTAAAAAATTGTCATTTTTCTGGCTGGAGGAGGGAAAATGTAAACACTTTGAGGTGTGGGAAAGCACAACTTGCCACCTCATTAAATGTCTCTCTGGCATGAGGATTATTTTATTTTTAAGAAACAAAAGACTCAGGAAGAATCTTTGCCCTTCCTTCCCCTTTACTGTTTAAAAACGTTTAGATGAGGACCTATTCCAGGAAGGGAGCTATTACTGTAGATAACTATGGTATAATATGAACAGGGTGTGGTGGGGGAGACTTGGCAGAGCCTAGAGATCAAAGCCCATGCTGTATCCCCTTGTCTCTGCATGACCTGCATTCGTTTGCTTTTCCATCTTCCTGTGAGTTGCCTTCCTCCCATTTGAAGTCTCAAATCACTACTCTCTTCTCCTTAGGTCAAAATGGCCTATAAGTCTCAACTGTTGGTCCACCATGTGTTTATGGATCCCCCATATGTATGTACATAATTAAATTTGGTTATTCTCTTCTGTTAATCTGTCTTGCATCAATTTAATTCTTAGACCAGTGAGAAGAACCTAGAAGGTGGGAGAAAATCACCAATCCCTGCACCCCCCAACAGAAGTATGCTCAGGGAATTCTCCTTAACAAAGGTCTACACTGCAAGAGGGAAAAGCATTACAGAGCCTTATCTAGTCTGAGGGTAAGGCAATTACGCGGATCTTGTATGCTCTGGCCTTTCTGTCTCACGTAAGGCAGGGACAGGGAATGGAAAAAAGCTAAGAAACACATGGGAGGGTCACAGCCTGGTTACACAGGCCCACTAAAATCCTGATAATTAATCATGGGACTATAGAAAATTTCATCTCCCCACATCTTATCACGACATCAACAATGCCATAGTGTGATAACAGTGGATACAAATGAAAGGCCTGACTATTTAAGTCAGACTATTTAAGAAATAGTTCTTGGGTAACCCAAAGACAACAGAGAGACAAAAACAAGAATACCAGAGGAAATTGAAACCTCTGGAACCTATACCTACAGCAAACATTAAACACAGCCTAAATCCTAGACATATAAACACAAAACTTCACATTATAGGTTTTTTGCCTCAGTTCCTATTACCTGATACATCATGTCAGGTTTTCAACAAAATTAACCAGGCATACCAAAGACATCATCGCCCCTATAAGAAACTCCACATCCGTCAGCTATCACTCCCCAGTCCTTCCTTTCCATAGCCCCCATCAAACACAAATTATAATTTAAGAATCTTAGAACAGTATATTTTCATTTCCCTTAGCCTATCCATTATCTATATAATTTAATATTTTGAGGTTTGTAGGATAAGGGTGATAAAAATATTCCAAAATGAGATGTGATGATGGTTGCAGATCTCTGTGAATATACTAGACACTTCAAAGTGGTGAATTTTAGAATATGTAAATTACATCTCAATGAAGCTGATATTTTTTAAAAAGCTCACAAATCTACTTTATGTCTCTATAAATTTCTTTGTTCTAGACATTTTAAATAAATGAAGTGATACAGAATGCTGTTTTTTTTTTTTTTTTGGTTGCCTTTTTTCATTTAGCATATTTTCAAAGTTGATCCATTGCTGAAAAAAACCTGTAAAATTCATTTTCATTTAATATGGCTACTGATAAGATTTTCATCTGTCATTTTGCTATTTTTTTACGTCTTTTGTCTATTTGTTCCTCTAATCCTACATTACTGCCTTCTTTTGTGTAAAATAGACATTTTATAGTGTGTCATTTTAGAAGAATACACTAAAAGAACACTTTGGAGTGGCAAAGATTTTTTTAAAGTAGAAAACAAAAGTATAAACCATAACAATTGGCTAAGTTGTACTTTATCAAAATTAAAACTTTTTGCTCTTTAAAATATACTCTGCTACGCAAATGAAAAAGCAAGCCACTGTCTGGAGAAAATACTCATAATCCATATGTTTGACAAGGGAATTATATGCAGATTATATAAAGTAATTCTTAAAACTCAATAATAAGGAAACAAACAAACCAAACTTAAAAATGGACAAAAAAACACTTCACAAGAGAAGCGATATGAGTGACCAATAAACATAAAAAGATGTTCAATATCATTAGCTCTCAGTAGTCTTCCTTAGCAAAGCATGACTATAACGAGATACCACTTTACACACACTAGCAAGTTTAAAATTTTTAAAAATCCATATACTACCAAATATTAGTGAGGATATTGAGCCAATTGAATATTTTAAATATTGCTAGTGTAAAATGATATAATCCTCTTGGAAAGTTGTGTTTCAGTTTCTTATATAGTTAAACATATAATTTCTATATAATTCAGTAATCCCACATCTAAGTATTGAACCAAGAGCGATAAAAATATATGCCTACACAAGGAATTTTTTAGAAATATTTATAGGCTTTTTATTCATAACAGCTGAATAACTATTGAATCAATCAATAGTTATATTCATACATAAATTACTACCTAAATAAAAAGAATGAGCTGCTAAATGCAAAAATTTGGGTGAATTTCAAAACATTACCTTAACCAAAAGAAGACAGACACAAAAGAGTGAATAAACTATAATTCTTCTTAGTTGAAATACTGGAATAGCAAAAGTAGTTTATCTTAAAGAAAACAAACAATTTCTTGCCCAGAACAAGGGTGGGGAATGCAGAAAGGAACTATTTTACCATGCAACATATTCCAATGTAGTTTTTATTTTTTTTCCTATTGGACAATGCTTTCTTTCATAATGACAACAATAATGGTGAGCAGTGATCATGATAGATGTTAGGCACTTTATATATATACGCACAGTACCGGATTGTTCTATTACCAGCTTGGTTAAGATGGGAATTGCATGTCTTTGAATGCCCTTCCTTGTACAAGTCCAGGGTTGAGCTGGCTAGAAGAAAAGAGAAGTAAAACAGTCGTCATGACTCTCTAAAAGTCTTTTAGATCAAGCACAAAGGTTAGTGGAGGGTTCCAGCTTTCTTTTCTTGCCTGGTTTTTCATCTAACTCGTCTTACTGCTTACCAGTGGTAAGGCCCACCACAAAACTCTAGACTGTGAACCTATAGAGGCACTAATTACATAGAGACAAGAGCTTCCCATAAGTCTCTGAAAGCTTCCCTGTCACAGTCCCACTTAGGCAGCTGGACTTGGTTCTTCAGGTTTCTCTGCAAGCAATGATTTTTCTCTAAACACCAGCTGCCCATTCTGATCATTCATTTTCCTAGCTCCTTTGACAACTGTGTAAGTCTAATTCTGATAATGAATCACTTATCCCACATCACTCATAGATAGTCTCTGTTACCCTGACTGTACCATGGATCCCATGCGGAGAGCACGTCTCTCTCTCTCTCTCTCTCTCTCTCTCACACACACACATACACACACACACACTCACAACACTCACGCGCGTCTTCACAGTCATATGCACAATAAAAATAAAAAAACTAAAAAAAAAACTTACGTTTACCTGGAGGTTTTTGTTTTTGTTTGGCAGGATTTTGCCTTAAAAAAAAAATACAAAAGTTTATGATGTAAACGAAATTAACTAAGAAATGAATCAGATAATGATAACTGAGCACATTAACTCTTGCTTATAAGCTTATTTCCTCCATCATTCAATAGCTTTGACTTTCTAACTTGTATTCAATAGGGCTCTAGATATTTTTCCAGAATCAATTGTTACTTAAAGTGCCACCGGAATCCCCCACAGGCAGTCTCCCATCCTTCTCTTATGTTTTACTATCCATATTCACATATGTATTCATTCAAGAAACATTTACCGAATACATATTTTATTACAGACATTATTTAAAAATGACCTCCAGGACTTGAGGACATAATAGGGAGGCAATCATACCGTGTTTCCCCGAAAATAAGACCTAGGCAGACAATCAGTTCTAATGCGTCTTTTGGAGCAAAACTTAATATAAGACCCAGTATTATATTATATTATATTATATTATATTATATTATATTATATTATATTATATTATATTATATTACATTATATTATATTATAATCTTATATATATAAAGACCGGGTGTTACATTATAGTAAAATAAGACTGGGTCTTATATTAATTTTTGCTCCAAAAGACACATTAGAGCTGATTGTGCGCCTAGATCTTATTTTCGGGTAAACACAGTATAACGGAAAAATGAGCTTATAAAGAATCATGTAGGGCCACTGGTTGGCTCAGCTGGTTAAAGCGCAGTGCTCATAACACCAAGGTTGCCGGTTCGATTCCCACATGGGCCAGTGAACTACACCCTCCACAACTAGATTGAAATAAACGACTTGACTTGTTGGTGGAGAAGATGATGGGTCCTGGAAAAACACACTGTTCCCTAATATTGCCCAATTACAAAAAAAAAAAAAAAAAGAATCATGTAGCTGGTGCTATAGAGTCACTAACAAGGGAATGACTAAAGGAGTTTTGAAAGGCAGCCTTGGTAGAAGATTAAAAGGTTGCTAACTTGAACCTTACTAAAAACACCTAAATTTCTATGAGGTTTACTTTTTATGTCACATATATTAATTTTATGTATATAAGTAAAATCTATTTTTGGTAGAAAATTCAGGAATAATAGCAATTCACGTAAAATAAAATTCTTTCCATACTCCAAGCACACAAATATCTATTTCACAGTTATCTAGTGATGTTAGTTCTTTTAATGTTCTGGTCTGCTCACTTGTTCATTTTTATTGAGATATTCATCTTTAATTTTCCTAATAGTTTTTAAGAACTCTAGAAATGACCCCTATAAAATTAGTATAAGCTCTTTTTCTGTAATATAGGTTGCATTTTCTTTCCAAGTTTGTCACTTGCTATTTTGATTGTGATACTTCAGACAGGATCACTACAGAAAACAGATGGTGCAGCTAACAGGTTTAATTTAAAAGAGTTTACAAAGCTATATGCATGGCTAAGGGCCCGAAGAAGGGATAATGAAACACCCAAGGATTAGCGACGGTGGGGAGTTGTTGCCCTCTCTAGTCCTGGAGTGGCAACAGGAGGGAACAATGTTACTGGAGTCCAACCCCAACTGGAACCATGGAAGAGGATCCTTCTGGTCTGCTGCTGGTGCCACTCACAGGCCAATATAATCAAGAAGCTAGAAGGCAGTGGGAGCCAGTGTTGTAATTAATAGAGGTCCGTCTCCAGGAACACAAACAAGGTAGAAAAGAGCAAAGACAAGACACAAAAGTTCTTTGATCTACAGAAGTTTCTATTTTTCATGCAGTCAAAACTAATGCTCTTTATTTTCAGTTTCCAATTTCATCTTTAAAATACCTTCTTCACCCAGAGATCATATAACATTTTTCCTTCTACTTTTAGGGTTTTGTTTTTGTTTTTGTTTGTTTTATGATTTTCCATTTGACGGCTTCTTTCGTTCCCAGATGAACCATAGTTCTTTCTTTAAGAACTTCACTCTTGCTTTTCCTTCTATCTGGACAGTTGTCCCCAATTATAAGCTTAACCAAATCAAAGCTATACTTTAGATCTCTAACAGATCAGAAATCTTATGTCCAGAAATAAGCACAGTGCCTAGCAAGAGATAACTTACTGCAGTCTTGGGACCAAATAATCACTTTACATTGACAGTGTTAAATTTTTCCCGAATGCTCCTGGGAAGCAGCAACACGTAATAAATCTCCCCAGTCTTTTGTGATCCAGGAAATGGTTTAAGGCAAAGAACTACCCTTCCTCAAATGACTTTTATAAGACACTCAGATGACCCCTTTCTTAAATATGGCTGTACCAAACAAAGAGGCTCCGAGTTTCCTCTTTGTCTTATAAATGATTGGCTGAATTGTTTGGACCCACTGAGCAGTTGAGATAAAATACCTGCTAACTTGACTTGATCAAACTTCAGTTAAGCTTCTTCTCTCTTTCCCACCCCCACTAGCCAGTTCCCAGACCACTGAACTTTGACTCACCCTGAGCATTCATTGGAACTTGGAACAATGCCTATTTAACATCTCCTCAGGAATCATCAGATCAGGACTTGCTTATCTCATTTCCTCACCCCTTAGTTTTTCTTTCCTTGTTTCTCCTTCCTAGAAAAGAAAAGCTTTTTCCTGCCTGACCTTTGAATCCAGAGCCTTATTTACTTCTTCCTATAAAAGCCTCTTTTCTGCCTGACCTTTGAATCACTTACAGATCTTACTGGCCCTTTTGGTCTGTCTGAGTGTAAAAGTCCTCTTGCAAATATCCCTCACTTTATTGTTATAGTCCCACTCCCTGATCATAATAATCCTGTTGAATAAAGTCTCGCTCTACTTAAACTTGAATTTGTTTTTTATTTGACAACACTTCTGCCCTTGCTTATCTTTAGGGCTGCTAAAGTCTCAGAAAGGAGTGTTCATTCATTCAATAAACATTTATGGAGCAGCAATTCTGTGCTGATACTTTGCTAGATACTGGGGATACCCTAAAGAGAAAGGCATATAGTCCACTCCCTTAGTGAATTTGCAGGACTATTAAAATGCAGCACAATAAGTGCTATGAGGAAAAAACAAAACAAAACAAAACAAAAAAAACAGTCACTATGTATCTGAGAACACAGAGGAGAGGCACTTATCCCTGAACAAGGTAAATCAGAAGATGTTTTCAGTAGTGTTTGAGGTGATCAAAATATATTATAGAATGTAATCAATTGAGAAATATATATTGTAGGCAGTAAACACTGTTTAAAGTTGGAAATGTCAGAGATGACGATAGCTGCGATAGTCAGCAAAGGCTTCATTTGTAGAAAGGTGAGATGAGCCTTGAAGAATAATGAGGACTTAATGGCATAGAAAGAGTGGTAAATGTTATGGCAGTTTTATGAACACAGGGAGCTGGAGCAGAATGTGTATATTGGGGAGAAAAAAAGAAGAAGAGCCTTAGTCAATATTTGCATTTCTGTACTCACAGAACTCTTTCAGCATCCACTAGAATCCACACCTGTGTTTAGCTTATATCATGCCATAAAAATCACATCTCTTTTACTTGCTATAGTCATGGTTTATTTTCATGTAGGCATCAATTTGTAGATCTAAATGCACTAGAGAGCACAACCATTGCACACATTTTCCACAAAGCAGGACTCAGATGACCGAGGGCCTTATTTTCGAGGTTACATCAAGAACTTTAGTTACAACAAGCAGCAATTCTTGCTTCAGCAATGGTTTGACACCAGACAATTTCAGGCATCACCATAGATGGGACCTAACAATTCTGTTAAGTCCATATGCTGAACTGAATATATTTGCTCTGAGGTAGATTGACTGTTATCCCGAGGATGGAGCACATTTTTCAGAGATTATTTTCTGCTTGTGACAGATCTGCAGTGATGGTTCAACTGACACAGACCTTATGATTAATTTCTCGCATTATAACGTGATTTCTATCTGGGTAATCCAACAGATGGTGTCTCACCTCTTGTTTCATATATTATGAGAAAGTGGACCATATTCAGAGTCTGGTAAAGCCACTGTTGAAATTCTGACACAGACCATGAACACCTTCATATAAGGTCTGACAGTTAAGTTCAAGAACTTGCCACCGTGCCCTTACATTGGCAGCACTGTACAAACAGCTTGACAAGATTTTATAACCTTGGTATATCAGTGTCTCACAGCTGTGTTAGTGTTAACGTATAGTGGTATCTTGCTGAGTGGTGTTCATTATTGTTGTTGCATGTTTTTGTGTGCCGTCGCGAGAATATCTGAGCTTGAATTAGAGCAACAAACAAACATTAAATTTCTTGTTAAACTCGGCAAGAGTGGAAGTGTTAGTCCAAGTTTATGGAGATAATGCCATGAAGACAATGGCAGTGTACAAATGGATTAAACATTTCTCTGACGGGAGAGAATGCATGATTGATGAAGAGAGGTCAGGGCAGCCAGTAATGAGCAGAACTGACAAAAACATTGCAAAAATTAGTTGAATTGTGTGTCAAAATCATCAGCTGACTGTGAGAAGCATCGATAGAGAAACAGGAAAATCTTAACTGAAAATTTTGGCATGAGAAAGGTATGTGCAAAAAAAAGTCTCGAAAGAGCTCACTGATGAACAAAAGCAAAGGAGAGTTGAAGTTTGCCAAGACCTTTTGGAGAGGCAAGATGATGGTTTAGGCCATGTTATCACTGGTGATGAAAAACGGGTGTACCAATTTGACCCTAAAACAAAGCATCAAAGTACACAATGGAAGTCAGCCAATTCTCCACAACCAAAAAAGTTCCATCAGTTCGAATCAAGAGTCAAAATGATGTTGCTAACCTTTTTTTGATATCAGAGGGAGTATTCATTATGAATTTGTACCAACTGGAAAAACAGTTAACCAAGTTTACTATTTGGAAGTGCTGAAAAGGCTGAGTGGAAAAGTTGTACAACCTGAACTTTTCACCAATTCACGGCTCTTGCATGACAACAATGCACCAGCCCACACAGCAATGTCTGTGAGGGAGTTTTTAGCCATTAAACAATAACTGTATTGGAAATAACTGTATTGGAATATCCTCCCTACTCAACTGATCTGGCCTCCAATGACTTCTTTCTTTACCCAAAGGTAAGGAAATATTGAAAGGAAGACATTTGGATGACATCCAGAACATCAAGATAGTAATAGAACAGCTCTGATGGCCATTCCAGAAAAAGAGTTCCAAAATTGCTTTGAAGAGTGTACTAGGTGCTGGCGTTGGTGCATAGCTGCCCAAGGGGAGTACTTCGAAGGTGACTATAGTGATATTCAGCAATGAAGTATGTAGCATTTTTTCTAGGATGAGTTCACACACTTAATTGTCTGGCTTCATACATAAATATTTTAATTCTTCTTAATATTTATTGACATTGGAAACACCTTAACACACTTAAAGTGTTTTGGGAAGTAAACAAGTTCATATTCATTTGCAAATAAAATTGTCCTACCAAATAAGTCAAGATGACCAACTCAGTTTATATTTGGAAGTATAAGTTGATGTGAAGACAGAAATGTCATACATGTGCACATAAATCTGTATGGATGTACACACATATATCTATACATACATATGTTACATACAACTAAGAAAAAACACTGTGCTACTTTCTTAGTTTTACAGATTAGAGAATTATGTTTACATAGACTTTCACTCAGATGCACACAGCATGTTGGAAATTATATGCCAGAGAGAAACCCAAGTCTTCCCAACTGACCTCTCAGATCACATGGAACAAAGGAAAGCCATTCCTTGGGCTTTGCTAAACTCCTGACATCCCAAATTGATACACATAATAAAGCAGTAGTTTTTAAGTTACAGTGTTTCAGAGTGATTTGTTATACAGCAGTAGAAACTAGAACATACAAAGAAAATAAACGTTGCTGCTTGTTCACATTTTACTAACTATATGAAATTATAGATTTTGACATGTTCAGAAACAATATTATATTTCTCACGTGGTTTCTCAACATGATGTTCATCTTTCCAGATTTGCAGGTTTGTAAAAGAGGTTTTCATTTTTTGAAATGGGAGAGAAATCACTCTGTAAGTTTGGATATCTCTTGCTCATTGAAATTTAAATCAATTCCTATAATAATTATGATGCTTAAATCTTTAGATTTTAAACTATATTTTCACTAAATGATTCTTTGCATTACACTTTTATTTTTAAAAGTATAATTCTAGCTCTTAAAATGCAAATTGCAATATTTGCTCTTGTGAAATAAAGAAATGTAAAAACATGGCATCATACAAAACTATTAACATTTTATACATCCTGATTTAATTGAATAGTTAAATACTTTTATAGATCTAAAACTATTTAAGTATATTGATCATTATGTACTTTTCTACATCTTTTCTAAGTTAAATTATAGTTTTAAATGAAACACTAGAAGTAACTTTAACATGGTGACAATTAATCATGTTGATATTAATATTGAATTTATTATCAATTTCTTGTTTGTAATACACATAGGACATAATATGGTAAATACACATAGTATAACATTTTTATTACAATATAGCTAACATACAATATTGTACTAGTTTCAAGTGTATACCATAGTTATTCAACAATTGTATACCTAAACAAGTGATCACCATGATAAATCTAGCAACCATCTGATAATGTACCATGTTATCACAATATTATTGACTATATTCCCCATACTGTACATTACATCTTCATGATTTACTGGTTTTATATCTTGAAATTTGAACCTCTTATTCCCATTCACCTTTTACTTCCCTTTTTAAATTTTTCAATTAGAGTTGACATTTAGTATTATTTTGTATTAATTTCAGGTGTACAGGCATAGTGGTTAGACATTTATATAATTTAAGTAGCAATCCCCCTGACTAGTCTAGTACCCAACTGGCAATATACATAGTTATTAACAAATTATTAACTATATTCCTTATGTTTTACTTTACATCCCCGTGACTATTTTGTAACTACAAATTTGACTTCTCAACGCCTTCCCCCTTTTCACCCTGCCCCTGAACCACCTCTCATCTATCACCCCAATAAATCTAGTACCGTTCTGACACCATATATAGTTATTACAATATTACTGACTATATTCCTTATGCTATACCCTGCATCTCTGTGACTACTGTGTAACAATCAATTTGTACATCTTAATTCCTTTCCTTTTATCACTTATCCCCAACCTGTATGCAATCAGGCCACCATCCAAATGTTCTCTGTATCTATGAGTTTGTTTGCTTGCTTATTTTGTTTTTTACAATTTGAGATATAAGCAAAATCACGTTGCATCTCTCTTTCTCTGTCTGACATACTCGACTCAGCACAATACCCTCCAGGTCCATCCATGCTGCTGCGATAGCAATAACCCATTCACTCCCATGGCCGAGCAATATTCTATTGTATGTATGTTTCAACTACTCTTTATCTATAGATGGACACCCAGGCTGTCTCCACATCTTGACCATTACAAACAACGCTGCGATGAACATATGGATGCACATCTCCCCTTGAAGCAACAGTTTGGGTTTCTTCAGATAAATACCCAGAGGTGGGATCATTGGGTCTTTCTTTGTCTTTTGTTATAATCCTTGTTTTAAAGTCTATTTTGTCTGGTATAAGTATTGCTACCTCAGCTTTTTTATTGTTGTTTCTATTTTCATGAAATATCTTTTCCACATCCCTTTACTTTCAGTCTGTGTGTGTCTTTCAATCTAAAGTGAGTCTCTTGAAGGCAGCATATGTAAAGGTCTTATTTTCCGATCCATTCAGCCACCCTATCATTTGACTGGAGTATTAAATCCATTTACGTTGAAAGTAATTATTGATAGATATGTAGTTATTGCCATTGTATTATTGATTTTATTTATTTATTTATTTATTTATTTATTTATTTATTTATTTACTTTTGTCTTAAAAAAGTTCCTCTAAAATTACTTGTAATACTAGTTTTGTGGTGAGGAATTCCTTTAGGTTTTTCTTGTCTGGGAAACTCTTATCTGTTTTTCAATTCCAAAGGACAGCTTTGCTGAGTAGAGTAACCTTGGTTATAGGTCTTCGTTTTTCATCACTTTGAATATTTTTTGTCTATCATTTCTGGCCTGCAAAGTTTCTGCTGAGAATTCAACTCACAGTCTTATGGGAGCTCCCTTGTAGGCAACTAACTGCTTTTCTTTTGCTGCTTTTAAGATTCTTTTGTTGTCTTTAGCCTTTGGCATTTTAATTATGATGTGTCTTGGTGTGGGCCTGTTTGGGTTCATCTTTTTGGGATTTTCTGCACTTCCTGGCTTTGTGTGTCTATTTCCTTTACCAGGTTAGGGAAGTGTTCTATCATTGTTTCTTCAAATAAGTTTTCAATTCCTTACTCTCTCTCTTCTCCTTCTGACATCCCTGTGATGCGAATGTTGGTACAATTCACGTTGTCCTGGATGCTCCTTAAACTATCCTCATTTTTTAGATTCTTTTTGCTATTCTGTTTGGGTATGTTCTGCTATAAGGTATACTAAATATAAGTATTTTTAATCACTGATTCAATCCTTTGCTTCATCTAATCTACTCTTGATCCCCTCTAATGTATTCTTTATTTCAGGTATTCTTGAATTCTTGTATTCTTTTTTCTGACTTTTTTTGTGTGTGTGCTTTCTATCTCCATTTTTGTTTTCTATCTCTTTGTTAAGTTCTTATTGAGATTCTTGAGAATCCTTATAACCACTGTTTGGAAATCTGCATCTGGTAGATTGCTTGTCTCCATTTTGTTTAGTTCTTTTTCTGGAGCTTTCTTCTGTCTTTTTATTTGGGACATGTTTCTTTGTCTCCTAATTTTGGCTGCCTACCTGTGTTTGTTTCTATGTATTATGTAGAACTGCTATGCCTCCTGATCTTAGTAGAGTGTCCTTATTTAGTAGGTGTTTTGTGGGGCCCTGTGGCACAGTCTCCATTGTCACCAGAGCCAGGTGCTCCCAGTGTGTCCATTGTGTGGGTTGTGTGTACCCTCTTGTAGTTGAGCTTTGGTTGCTGTTTGCATGTCATTTGGAGGGATTGACCCTCAGGTGAGGACTGGCCGTGACTAAGTGGAGTAGCTGTAGTGCAGCAGCTGACCATACAGAGCAATGTTTGCTTTCGTGGGGCTCTAGTGCCTGCCCAGTCTTCCTTTTGGGTGTGTCATCCTTAGAGGAAACTGGGTGATACTCCATCACAGGGTGATGGTCCGAAGTTGGCTGTTGGGTGTGCCAACCCAGGGCCTTCTGGGAGGGAACTCCCAGCAGGCCATGTTCAGCCCAACCTGTGCCCTACCAGGAGCCTCCTGGCATGAGGCAAAAGCAATATGAAGATCGCCATTGCCTGTGCTGGTCTTAGAGATGCCATGAAAAGCCATGCCACAAATGGAGGCTCGTTGTTGCTAGTGCCTGGCCTAGGACTGCTCAGACAGAGGGACATGCCAAAGCCAGATGCTGGTTGTTTGGTCCTTTTTGAACCTTTGAGAGATCTTAATAAAGTCTGCAGCATAAGCCAAGACAGGCTATTTGAATGGAAAAGCCACTGGAAACAGATTAGGTGTGTCTGAAAGTTGGCTGGATCATGGTCTCAGGGAATAACCAGGGTGGAGCAAAAGAATGGTATTAGCCAGGTTGATGGACACTCAGATATGGCAGCCACCTGTGTCTGCACATCGAGAAAGGGGGAGAGCACAACAAAGAAACAATGGCTTCCACCAGCCTCTCTATCTGGGAGAAAGCTGCCCCTCCAGCCATTGCACTGAAGCCAGACAATTCAGTCCCTGTATGTCCCTGGTGCTTTTCATGCTGCTGCAACAGCACTGGGTCTCAGAGAAAGAGAGTCCATCAGCGAGTAAGTTTGTGTGCAGGCCCTTTAAGAGAAGTACTTGGGACCGCAGGCACCCTGCATCTCACTCAGCCACAATCTCCACTGGTTTTCACAGTCAGAAATTATGGGATATCCAGTTCCAAGTCCCTGGCACTGGAACCACTGGGCTGGGAAGCCTAGCATAGGACTGGGACCCCTTGCTACTCTGGGGTGGGGCGGGGAATCTCCACACCTGAAGTATTTCTCCCTAGTTTTAATGGTCACATGCAGTGTGGGACCAGCCTTTTCCATGTCTCCATCCCTCCTACCAGTCTCAAAGTGAGTTCTTCTGTATGTCCTTAGTTTTAGGGCTTTGGTTCAGCTATACTTCAGGTGATTCTCAGTGAGGGTTGTTCTGTATTTCACTTGTAATTTTGATGTTGTCATGAGAGGAGGCAAGCACAGTGTTTACCTACTCCACCATCTTGACAAGAAATAGCCTCAATACACATTGTAATTTAAAAAAAAAAAAAAATTCCGTAGATGCATCACTCACCATATTGAAAATAAATTCCCTTTCTTTTCAGGACTTTCATTCCAATATACATGAGGTAAGTGTGAGAATTAATTTATTTTTTCTATTTTGGATAAAGCATCCTGCAGAGGAAGCCAGAGAATGTATCATGACAGTTGGAGGATTCACATAGTGTTTATTTATCCTTGTCATTTTTTCTCTGAGCCTGAAATGTGTTCTTTGTTCTTCTACATAGTGACTTCCAAGCTGTTGGGCAAATAATAATCTGATGTTTATATAGACTTGAAACTACACTCTGATGCACAAATGAATGGGTCTGAATATCAAACTGATTAAAAATTTGTTTACACTTTCTACTCAAGAGTTTTTAGAACTTTTTACTATCTCCTTGCCAGACACAAAGTTTACACAATTGGCTAGGTAATAAAACCATAGAATATATACTACTGTTCACTTTAGAACTTTCATGACTATATTTATAATCATTTTCATGAACATGGATCCTCCAATAATCTCAGTTGCTTATTCTCATGTTTTCTTGTTTGTTTGTTTGTTTGTTTTTCAAATTGTAGATCTTGAGGAAATTAATTTAATCTTAATTATTTAATTATCTTTCATTTATTGACTAATTGCTACCTGCCATTTTTATAAGACTGAACACAATCCAGAATGATTAGTGCATTGCACAAGTGTACAAGTGATAAAAGACTAATTTAGAGAACTAGGAGGAGTTGGATCATGCAGAGCTTTGCAAGCTGTGTTAAGAATCTAGATTTCATCCCAAAAGCCATGGGAAGCTTTTGAAGTATTCTAGCAAATTTTAGGTTATAAAATTCACATTTATAATACTCTAGCAATAAGAGAGGAAACAACCCCTCAGACGAATACTTAAGAGCCTGTTATGTTAATCCAGGACTCTATCATTCTGGCTCAGTGGGACAGAAAAAGTAACTGGGACAATTGGACATTATCTCATGGAAAAGTGCAAGTGGCAGTAGGTGCCCTGCCTAAGGAGTAGATCTTGTTATCTAGGAAGAAATAGGACTCCAAAGTCACTCTTCTTCCTATATGATAGTTGAGATATATTCACTTTCATCCTTATTTTTGATTCTTCCATATTTCTAGCCCTCAAAATAGTTTACTAGAAATACTTTAAAGAAGGCTAAGGTGGACCTTAAAAGTATTTTTCTCCTTTTTAAAAAATGACCAGTGTTAACATTTTTCCTGAGATTATGATGATCCCGTACTGACATCAGGTATATTCATTACCAAACAAATATCTTCAAAGCTTACCTTACTAATGCTTTGCTTCTGAATAATTTGCTGTAATTATTATCGAAGTGAAAAAATAGACTATTTGCTGTGTGCCAAATATGTGTCAGGTTCAGTGAGATCAGATGCAATACCAATTTGAAGAAGGAGAATTCAAGGCTCAGTTTCATTTAATCACACAAGATCTTACACTCATAAGCAATGGAAGAGGGATTCAATATCAGCTTCTTATCATTGTCCTTGTTTAACCTCAAAGACCATGCTCTTTCCAGTATTTAAGGATGCTTCAGTAAAAGATTTAAAAAACTTTAGTAGTCTGAAATGTCTATAAAGGAAAATGATGGGGGAGGCTATCAATAGTCAAGAGTCTATTGTTTCTAACTAGATGTTATTTAAGGGAGTCAGCAATGAATCTTTCTCCAACTGTGTGAGCAGATAAGTGACAGGTCCATGATCTATATGATCTAGGACTTGAGATGGCTCAAAGAAAGTCATCAATCCTTCTTTGCCCTCCAATTTCTTTATCCCAACAAAGTTCTAACCCTACAAGGAAACAGATTAGAACTTTGATACACCATCTTCAAAGATTACTAGATACTGACAAGAACCTGATCAGAGTCACAGTGGTAGAGCTGACTAGCTGTTCACCAAAGTCACGCTCCATCTTCCAGCGACAAATAGCTCAACTAAGAGCTACATTTTCCAGTCCCACTTGGAACCAAGTGTAGCCATCCATATGACCAGTTTTGCCCATGAAATGGGACTAGAAGGGATAGTTTTCAAGTTAGAGTTTGTAAGAAAGGGTCGGAGTACTTTCATTGTGTTGTTTTCCTCTCGCAGGTTGGGTGCAGAGGATTCCTGAGGCCCTAGTAGCGGACAGATCCACAAGAAGCCTGAATCCCTAAATTACTATAAGGAGCAAATCTATCTACTGATTAGGAACTTCAATATTACACTGTAAACTCGAACTAAATATAAACTTTTTACAGCATTAATCACTCTCAGTTATGGCAGCTAATGTTACCCTAAAACCAACAAAAATAATTAAAACATCACCAATAATAATGAAGATAAAATTGAAAGGAAAAACTATGTGCTAAATAGATATGTGTGTGTGTGTATATATATATATGTATATGTGTATATATGTGTGTATATATATATATATATATATATATATATATATATATGTGTGTGTGTGTGTGTATATGTATATATATGAATGAACAGTTAGATGAATCACAGAAACCTATGAGGGTGATGTAATTCCAGGTTGAATTAAGCTGATTTGCACAATTGAGGGCAAAGACACCTAGATCAATACAAACTGAAGGTTAGGCTTCCACTAAATGTTTTGCTGACCTTTTAGAGTGTTCACCCTGCGCAATTCTCTGTGTAGACATGTCTGGCTACCTGGAGGTATCCAACATGTGAACGAACAACACATTTTTTGTTATTTACTATGTTCTACATAATGTGCTGGAGACACAACATAAAAACAACAACAACAAAAACACAACGATTCAGTTTAAGATCTAACAACCCTGGTAGCCCATCTATAAAAATAGCAGCCTAATCAGAATGCCATTGTGCAGTATCCTAACTGATCCACTCACATTTTGGATGTTTCTCTCCAGAGTTGGCAGTCTACAAGTGAAGGCAAAGGTTAAGAACAATTTCCAGACCCTCCATGACTTAATAGTTCCAACTGTCAGTAGTCACTTATTGATTTAGCTGGCAGAACTGGAATGTGCTCTTTAAGCACTGTTGTTCCCATTTAATCTCTGTGTATGCATTCTCTGCCCTGGAGGTATGTAATGATACCCATCTGTCAACTCCCAGCAAAGGAAGAACTATAATCCCATTTCAAAGACTGAAGCCTGCCATCTGTTAAGGGTTCAAGTGTGCCTTTTTAGATATTTCACTAAGTTAGTAAGGGGTGTAAAGACATTATCTCAAATTTGGTGAGTCGCTGTGAAGTCATAAATTAAATTAAGCACAAGGCTTATGTTCTCACTATGAGACAGTAAGTTTCTTGTCTGGGTATTTGTTGACTGAGCAATTCTTCTGGAAAGAGAATGAAAAATATTTTATTTATTTTATTTATTTAATTGAAATCTCTGTTCATCACTTGTGCAAGACTAAGAACGGTATGATTTTACATGGAAAATTCAGTATTTCATATCAAGTATATGGTTTTATAAAATGTATACACATTTTATATTTGTAAAATTCTTCCAGGTGCTCAACCATCCCTTTTCAGTGAGTTTTTACAATACAAATGCTAGTGTGAAAGGAAGTTACGGTTGTTACATAAAAATTAAAATTCCAGGAAAGTGAAAACTGAACAAAAATCACCCTTAATCCTACTTTTAACCATTTTCTGGTTTTCCATCTAAGTTTTTTTTATATGCATTTGTGCTTGATTAAGAGCATACTACGCACAAATATATGCCCTGTTCTTTTCACTAAAATTTTGAAACTAGTTTATTTTTACAAACTTTTTCTGTTTGCTCTCTTCAAATGTGTCAGGCATGCATGCAACTCACTTGCAATTTCTTCAACCTGGAATGTTCTTCTCTCACCTATAATTATGTTTTGCTCTTTCACTTAGTTTAGATTTTCATTCAAATTTCACTTTCTCAATGCCACATTCCCTCCTTTATTTTTATCCCTAGCTCTTATCAGTACTTAACATGTCATTTACTTTACACATGTATATTCTTTACTACCTGTCTTTTCCCCTGGAATGTTAGTAATAATGTTTTCATAGTGATTTGGGACTTTCCATTGTAGTCTTCTTTCTGGCATAGATAAGGCTTCTTTGTATTTCTTTTTGTTTCTGAAGAAAGTACCATTTGCCAGATTTCATTATTTCTTCCAAAATCTCTTGAAACATTAAAATATTATCTAAGAAAATTCATTTTAAAGCAACTACCTTTAATTACTTGATATATAGGTTATTATGAAATTACAATGATTTCTAGAAGCTCAGATCTTGAAAGGGTCATGTGACATCTGACTGCTACAAAAGAAGAGATTTTTAAAGAGTAGTAATGCCAATGGGTTACTTGGAAGTGCTCAGATTAACCCCTTATGCAATATCAGACATTCCATAAACCACTTGAAATAAACCACAGTTTAAGTGTGCTTGCCACTCAAACCAACTACAAAGCAATTCACCTACCCAAAATTACTAATCTGACTACTCACTTCAAGCTCTGACTTAATGCCAATTCTGGAGCTGCCTCTTGGTTTGCAGATGTTCTGAACTGTGCTGTTGCCAATTAGGACCTCTTGAAATGCTTATATCATGTCTAGTTCAGTGTGTATGCACTTGTGCGTGTGTGTGTCTGTAATGGAACATTTAGAGAGATATATTAAACTACTTGAGTGGCTGGACACAGGTGCTTTTCTAAGTAATTGAGAAACTAGAGATAAAGCTTAATAAATTATAAGATAAAGAAGACTTTGCAGCTCATAAAGATAATTTATTTTGTTTGTTAGTGTGGTTTTGTTAGATTTTATTTTAGTTTGTTTCCTCTTTTTTGGCTAGCAAGGAATTTAATGTTATAAGAAAATGAATAAATGAATTTAGGGAATTCATTAATTCAGTGGTTACCCTTCTTAGGCTGACATTATTTTTAAAATTAGTATTTTGGTGGCACTCTTGAAGAAATCAACAGGGGAAAAAAACCTGAACAGGTCAGCAATAATTACCTCACTATCACTATTACAATATAGCAAAGTTTCCTAGTATCTGGAAGAATAATTTTTTTAAATTAAATGTATTAGGGTGACAATGATTAGTAAAATTACATAGGTTTCAAGTGTACAATTAATAAATTTTCTTTATTGCTTGTTAGACCTGTTTTTGCTATTTTGCTAGAACTGCTCGCTGCAGTTTTATTCTTTTAAGAAGCAAAGTTCTGTCACACATTTTCTTGTAAGTCCATTATCTACATATACCAAGTCACATAACCTGCTCAGAACAACATTCTATTGACTGGTTACCATAGCAATAGGTATAATCAGTTGCAGCAAGAAAATTGAATACATTAATAAAATATGCAAGCAAATCTCTGAGGATTCCTTGTTTACCAGTACCCTTTGGCACACCAGTTGTGGACCCAGTGATACAGTATTAGCCAGTACTTTATTCAAATTCCTTTTTGTGTTATTCGTGCAACACATAACACCGTGCATGTTGTATAAAAGGCATGTGTAGCTTCATGTTCTTTATCACTGTATGTGCCATGCTTTTCCTGCGCTTGGTTTTACATAATATAAATAGAACACACCACCTACAATATCTGCATACATAGAACCTAACACATAGTATGTGTTGAATAAGTCATACGAGCAGATGGGAAGTTTCACCAAGGAAGCAATCTTGTCTCTTTGGTTAATGCAACCTCTTTTCACTAGTTTCTCTGTAACTCTCTACTAAATTGAATTCAGTAGAATATGGGCAGAAAACAAAAGCGAGAATATGGTCAGGGTAAACCAAAGTTCATGAGGCTGATATCAATAAATGGACACAGGATATAATAAAGATGAGATTTGAAGTTTCTAAATGTAAAATAGCCATATTTGGGAATGCTAATTCCATTAGCATTGTTAGTTGACAACTGAATAGTGTTTCATTTAAAATCGTGCAACTCATTTTTCTTTCATAAACTTCTAGGATTTTAAACTAAAACCAATTTCTTCTCTAACTTTCTTTTCAAGGCAATATATAGTATTTAAAGAAACTAAAAGCATATATTAAGTTATTATCTCAACCTCTAATATAATGCTTTATATTATCTCTGATTATTTTATTTTTATTCATACATAAACCATCGAATTTATTAATAACTGGTGTCTTTAACATCACTAATTATATAACATGCTTTTTACGAAACAATTTTTTAATGAAAACAGTTGTTTCTTAAAATTTTCTTATCAACTGTGTCTCATAATCTTTATTATTTTAATGCCTGCATAATATTTCAAGGTCCATCCATGTTATCCCAAATGGCAGAATTTCCTTCTTTCTCATGGATAAATAATATCTCTCTCTCTCTCTCTCTCTCTCTCTCTCTCTCTCTCTCTCTCTCTCTCTCTCTCTCTCTCTCTCTGTTCTTTATACATTCTTCCATGAACACTTAGGTTGTTTTCATATGTGGCTATAGTGAATAATGTTTCAGTGAACATGGGTGTTCAGGTATCTCTTTGAGGTCCTGCTTTCGTTTCCTTTGGACATATACCCAGAAGTATGATTGTTGGATCATATGGTCAGATATGTCTTTTCCAAATGTTTTCTCCCAGTCTGTCATTTGTCTTCTCATCCTCTTGACACTGTATTTCAGAGAACAGAAGTTTATTTAATTTTAATGAAATTCAACTTATCAATGATTTCTTTCATGAATCAGGCTTTTGGTGTGGTACTCCTTTTGTATTATTATCAAAAATTACTGTATTTTTCATAAGAGCACATGCTTTATTATTGATTCTTTCATGTAGATTGAGGCTGCTTTTGTAGCTTAATGCAGACTCTATTTTGGTTAATATTGTAATCCTAATAAAAATATATTTCTCTGTTTGTTATATGTAGAATTATATATATTTATATATACAATATGTATAATCATATATGGAGATATATGTTAGATTAAGCTTATTAATTATGTTGTTTAGAAGTTTCACATTGCTGCAAAGCTTTATATGCTTGTACTTCCAATTATTAAAGGAGTGTACATTTCAAATGGAATTGGTGATATAACATATGTTTCTCTCTGCAATTATATCAGTTGATGGTTAATATGTTTTGAGGATGTATTATATTTTGTATATAGTTTATGATGTGTATTTCATATTGTTCTCTTATTCTATATATATCTACATCTATATATCTTATTGCATATATATATGTATATATGTATGTATATATGTATATATGTATGTGTGTGTGTATATATATATATATATATATATATATATATATATATATATATATATATTCTTATTCTCACTCTCGTTCTCTCCATCTATCATCTAAGATATTTACCTCTCTCTCCAGATATAAATATATGTCTTTTCAAACTTATGCCATATTTAGGTTTAAATTTTACTTTGTCATATGTTAAGAATATTAACCCAGCTGTCTTTTACATATATTTGTAAGGTATAATTTTCCAATCTTTTATCTTCAACCTTTACTACACCTTTTTGACAAATGTGCCCCATTAATTTTATTGCATCCTCTGTCATGTTTAAATCAAACCTGAGAAAAATGGACTTTAAGTTTAACCAATCTTCATTTATTTTAATTATTATTTAAATTATTATTCTTGGCATCTTAATTCACTTTTCATTTATTGTATATTCTTTCTGCTCTTTTTGCTTCACACTCACTTTCTGTTGCATGACCAAGTTTTCTGTTGTTGGACATTTGTCTACGAAATAAAAAAAAATTAGTTATATAATTTATTTTATTGTTTGTAAATTTAACTTATCATTATCTCTGTTTTCTCCCTTAAAAGACAATAATTTTAAAACTCTTGGGTATAGGCCCAAAATAATGTGTGTATTTCCACCATAAAATATGTACAGAGAAGTTTGGCAGCTTTTTTTATAATACCAAAATCTAGGAACAATCCAAATGCCAGTTAAGACTATGATTCAAAGTTTTCTAATCAAAATGTCAAAGTAGGTAAATGCTATGGTTACCTCTTTTAATGCCCACATAAAAATTACAAGTGAACTACAGAGCAACCATCATTGAGAATCACCTGAATTCGTGCTGAACCAAAGGCCTACAACTAAGGACATATAGAAGAAGCCACATCGAGACTGGTAGGAGGGGAGGAGACACAGAATGGGCTGGTCCCGAACCTTTGAGTGACCATTAAAATCCACAGGGATATATCAGCTGTGGAGATACCCTCCAAATTAGCAAGAGGTCCCAGTCCCATGCCAGGCTTCTGAACCAGGGTTCCAGTGCAGGGGAGAAGAAGTCCCCATAACTAATGACTATGAAAACCAGTGGAGATAATGGTGGAGTGAGATGGAGAGCAGCCACAGTCCCATCACTCCTCTTAAAGGGCGCCATGCACAACTTACTCACTGATGGACTCATTTGCTCTGAGCTCCAGTACGTGGCAGCAGTTTTAATGGTGCTACGGACACATGGGGAGGAACTGAATTTTTGGCTGTAGTACAAGGGTTAAAGGGCAGCTTTTTCCTACACAGAGGAGGTGGTAAAAGCTACAGTTCTTTGTTGAGCCCTCCTTGCTTCATGCATGCAGGCACAGGCGGCCACTATATCTGAGTCTCCATCAACCTTATTAACACTGTTCACTTGCCTGACCCTACCGATTACCTGAAACACCACTCCACCCAATTTTCAGACCCACCTACGCTGCTTCTAGTGGCTTTTCCATATAAATGGCCTGTCTTGGTTCATGCAATGGATTTTTCTAAGATCTTTTATGGGTTTACAAAACCCCAAAAAGCAGCATCTGACTACAGGGTGTCCATACCTCTGACTGAACAGTCCTACACCTGGCAATTACAACAGCCATCCTCAGTTTGCAGCTGGCCTCTCAAGTCACCTCCATGCCCAGCATGGGTGGTGGCCATCTGCAAATTGCTTTGTGGTTCATGCCAGGTTGCCTTGGACAGATCCCAGGCTGCAGTTGAACTTGACCTGTGGCAGGTCCCCTCCCAGGAAGCCCCAGGGCTCGCACTCCTGATGGCCACCTTCAGACCAGGCAGAGCATCACCAGGCTGCCTCCAACTATGACACACCCAAAGGGAAAATTGGGCAAGCACCAGAGCCCCACTAAAGCAAATCCTGCTCTGTAGGGTCAGCTGCTGCACCACAACCCCTCCATCGTAGTCACGGCCAGTCCTCACAACCAAACAGCCTGAGGTTCAATCCTTCCCATGGATGCACAAATAGCACCAAGGCTCAAATACAACAGGAGGGCATATAACACACACAAGACACACACTGGGGCCACCTGGCTCTAATAACAAGGGAGACTGTGCCACTGGGCCCACAAGACACCTACTACATAAGGCCACTTTATTAAGACTGAGAGATTAGCAGCCCTACATAATACATTAAAAAACAAAACATAACATAACAAAAAACAAAACAAAACAACAACAACAACAACAACAACAACAAACAGAGCTAGGCAGCCAAAATGAGGAGACGATAAAACATGTCCAAAATAGAAGAACAGAAAAAAGCTCCAGAAAAAGAACTAAATAAAATCAAGATAAGCAATCTACCAGACAAGAGTTGAAGATAGTTGTATAAGGATTCTCAGTGATCTCAGGGAAAACTTTAATAAAGACATAGGAAGCATAAAAATGGAACTAGAGATGGAAAACATAAAAAAGAACCAGTCATAAATAAAAAATATAAAAACTAAAATGAAGAATACATTAGAGAGAATCAATAGTATATTAGATGAAGCAGAAGATCAAATCAGTGATTTAGATGACAAGGTAGCAGAAAACACCCAAGCAGAACAGTACAACAAAAAACAAAATCCCCCTTCCCAAAATAAGGATCGTTTAAGGAGCCTCTGGGACAACATTAAGTGTGCCAAGATTCACATCATAGGGGTACCAGACAGAGAAGAGAGTGCAAAAAATTGAAAACCTATTTGAAGAAATAATGATGGAAAATTTCCCTAAATTGGCAAAGGAAATAGATACAAGCCCAGGAAGCACAGAGAGTCACAAACAAGAATAACCCAAAGAGACCTACATCAAGGCATATCATAATTAAAACGCCAAAGGCTAAAGACAAAGAAAAAATCTTAAAAGCAGCAGGAAAAAAGCAGTTATTTACCCACAAGGGAGCTCCCATAAGACGACCAGATCATTTCTCAACAAAAGCTTTGCAGGCCAGAAGGGACTGGCCCCAAATATTCAAAGTGATGAAAAGCAAGAACCTACAATGAAGATTATCCAAAAAAGCTATTATTTATAATTGATGGACAGAAAAAGAGCTTCCCAAAAAAGAAAAACCTAAAGGAGTTTATCACCACCAAAACAGTACTACAAGGAATATTAGAGGGGTATCTTTAAGATGAGAAGGAAATAAAATCTAAAATATGAATAATAGAATGGCAATAACTACACACCTATCCATAATTACTTTCAATGCAAATGGATCAAATGTTCCATCACAAGATAGATTGGCTGAATGAATAAAAAAACAAGATACTTACATATGCTGCCTACAAGAGACTCACTTATGATCAAAAGACACATACAGACTGAAAGGAAAGGGATGGGAAAGAGATATTTCATGGGAAAAGAAAAAAGCTGGGGTAGCAATAGTTACACCAGACAAAATAGACTTTAAAACAAAGGCTACTTGTACATAGTTATTACCATATTATTGACTATATCCCCTATACTGCACATCCCCATGACTATTTTGTAACTATCAATTTATATTTCTTGATCCCTTCCCCCTTTTCACTCTGCCCCCCAAACCACCTCTCATCTATCACCCCAATAAAACTAGTACCCATTTGAGAGCACACATAGTTATTACAATATTATTGACTATATTCCTTATGGTATACCCTACATCCCCATGACTACTATGTTGCAATCAATTTATACCTCTTAATCTCCTCCTCTTTTTTACCCACCCCTCAAACCCCCTCCCAGCTGGCAACCATCAAAATATACTCTGTATCCATAAGTTCTTTCTGTTTTGTTTGTGTATTTATTTTGTTCTTTAGATTCCACAATTAAGTGAAATCACATGGCGTCTGTCTTTCTCTGTCTGACATACTCCAATCAATATAATACCCTCCAGGTCCATCTATTCAGCCACAGATAACAAGAACCCGTTCCCTTCATGGCCGAGCAATACTCCATTGTACAAGGTCTGACAATCACATTTGGGGACTTGTTGCAAAGATATTGCTAAACTTCTTTGATATCAGAGGTATTATTCATTATGAATTTGTACCAACTGCACAGTTAAACTAAGTTTACTGTTTGGAAGTGCTGAATGGGCTGTGTGAAAAAGTTAGACGACCTGAACTTCTCATCAGCAATTCATGGCTCTTGCATCACAACAATGCACCAACTCACAGAGCACTGTCTGTGAGAGAGATTTTAGCCAGTAAACAAATAACTGTATTGGAACACCCTCCCTACTCACCTGATCTGGCCACTAATGACTTCTTTCTTTACCTGAAGATAAAAGAAATATTGAAAAGAAGACGTTTTGATGACATTCAGGACATCAAGGGTAATACAACAACAGCTCTGATGGCCATTCCAAAAACAAGAGTTCCAAACTTGCTTTGAAGGGTGGCACTGGTGTTGATGCATAGCTTCCTAAGGGGAGTACTTCAAAGGTGACCATAGTGATATTCATCAATGAGGTATGTAGCACTTTTTCTAGAATGAGTTCGCAAACTTAATTGTCCAACCTCATACAGTGCCAGGTGAGTACTAGACTAGTCAGAAGGATCACTCTTAAATTATATAAATGTCTAACGTCTATGTTTTATACCTGAAATTAATATAAAATAATATTCAATGTCAACTGTAATTGAAAAATTTTTTAAATGGGGGAAAGATGAAGGGGAATAAGATATTCAAAGTTCCAGGTGTAAAACAAATAAGTCATAGGGTTGTAATGTACAGCTTAGGGAATGTAGTCTATAATATTGTGATTGTGTGTTATATTGTCAGATGGTTGCTGGACTTCTCATGGTGATCATTTCTTTAGGTATATAAATGTTGAATAACTGTGGTGTACACCTCAAGCTAATATAATATTTTATGTTAGCTATATTTTAATAAAAATCTTTAAAAGCAAGTATGATTTTAAAAGATTTAATATATTCATGCTACAGGACACTATTTAGTATTTTATAAACTACTGCTATATTCACTAAAATAATAAATAATATAATAATAGATGATATACAACAATACATATAATATGATAAATAAAATATTTATTAATAAATAATACACATTAATATTAATAATAATGACAAAGTTCTGCTACATGCAATATAAATTTCTGAATATTTCCATTGTAATTTTGAGCTCTATATACCAAATACAAAAGAGTATGAATCTACTTATATCAAGTGCAAAAACAGCCAAAACTAATCTGTTGTTTTCTCTGGGCAAAGTAGAGTGGGTTGGGGCAAAGTAGGGAGGTTTGTGGGAGTTGGTAATGTTCTTTATCTTAATGTTGATGCTTGTAATAGTCTGTCTTGATCTGGGCAGTAGTTACATTCACAATAATTTTCTGAGCTGTACACTTACAATTCTACACTTACAATTGTGTGTTTTAAAATATACATAAAATTCCTTCAACATGGTGAGAGTAAAATCTTAACTTCAACTTTTCTCCTTACAGGTGCTTCAGTCTATCCTCTTCCCATGTGACCTACAGCCATTCATCTTCCAAATATAAACAACTCAAATCACAGTCAATGCTCTAAATGGGTTGCTCAGGGTTGTTTATTTGTTTGTTTGTTTTTCTGGGATCCATATATCTCTTTTGTGTCTCTAATTCCTTCAGGACTGAATTTTGTAGAAGAAGTCAGTAGCTGATACATGCTTATCATCATGAAATTAACCAGTAGCTTCCTCAAGTGAGTCTTACAAACATTTTTAATGATTTTTGATATGCCAAAATGCTTCCCCAAATGAACATGTAAATTTACCAATATATAAACAATGTAACATTACTTTGGATTTAAAGTATTATCATAAGCTTTTTGGACCATATTATATTCTAAGTTTATGGCTTGTATAGTATAACTCATTTTTTTATTTCCTTTTTTTTAATTTAAAGTTTATTGGGGTGACAACTTTTAGCAAAGTTACATAGGTTTCATGTGTACAATTCTGTAATACATCATCTGCATATCACATTGTGTGTTCACCACCCAAGTCAGTTCTCTTTCCATCACCACATATTTGATCCCCTTTACCCTCATCTACAAACCTCTTCCCCCCTTACACTCTGGTAACCATTAAACTATTGTGTGTCTATGAGTTTTTCTTTATTTGTTTGTCTTGTTCTTTTGTTTCTTTTTTTCAGTTTTATATACCATATATCAGTGAAATCCTATGGTTCTCCACTTTTTCTGTCTGACTTATTTTGCTCAGCATAATAATATCAAGATCCATCCATGTTGTTCCAAATGGTACTATTTCATGTTTTCTTATGGCAGAATAGTATTCTGTTGTATGTATATACCACTTCTTCTTTATCCAATCATCTATCAAAGGATACTTTGGTTGTTTCCATGTCTTGGCCACCATAAATAAAGCTGCAAAAAACATCAGAGCATATATATCTTTATGGATAAATGTTTTCAGATTTTTTGGGTAGATACTCAAGAGAAAAATCGCTGGGTCATACGGTAATTGTATTTTTAATTTTTTGAGGAATCTCCACACTGCCTTCCATAGCGGCTGCACAAGTCTGCATTCCCACCAACAGTGTATGAGGGTTCCTTTTTCTCCACAGCCTCTCCAACACTTGTTATTATTTGTTTTGTTGATGATAGCCATTCTAACTGGCATGAGGTGCTATCTCATTGTGGTTTTTGCTTGCATTTCTCTGATGATTAGTGATGTTGAACATTTTTTCATATGTCTATTGGCCATTTATATGTCCTCTTTGGAGAAATGTCTATTCAGGTCCTCTGCCCGTTTTTTAATTGTATTGTTTGTTGTTTTTTGTTGTTGAGCTGAATGAGTTCCTCATATATTTTGGATATTAGCCCCATATCGGAGGTGCTGTTTGCAAAAATCTTCTCCCATTCCGTTGGTTGCCTCTTTATTTTGTCAATGATTTCTTTTGCTGTGCAGAAGCGTTTTAGTTTGATATAGTCCCATTCGTTTATTTCAGCTTTTCTTCCCTTGCCTTTGAAGTCAAATTCATAAAATCTTTGAACCCAAGGTCCATAAGATTTTCTTCTAAGGTCCTATATTTCCTTCTATGCAGTTTATAGTTTCAGATTTTTTGTTTAGGTCTTTGATCCATTTTGAATTAATTTTGGTACATGGTGAAAAATAGCAGTCTAATTTCATTCATTTGCATGTGGCTTTTCAATTCTCTCAACACCATTTATTGAAGAGGCTGTCTTTTCAACCGTTGTATGTTTTTGACTTCTTTGTTGAAAGTTATCTGTCCATATATATGTTGGTTTATTTCTCAGTTATCAATTCTATTCCATTGGGCTGTGTGTTTGGTTTTCTGCCTATACTGTGATGTTTTGATTATTGTTGCCCTGTGATACAAGCTGAAGTCAGGGAGTGTGACACCTCCAGCATTGTTCTTTTCTCTTGGAATTGCTTTGGCTATTTGGGGTCTTTTGTGGTTCCATACAAATCTAATGATTTTTTGTTCTATTTTTTTTTTTTAAATGCCATTGGGATTTTGATGGGGATTGTATTAAATCTGTACATTGCTTTGGGTAATATGGCCATTTTAACTATGTTAATTCTACCAATCCATGAACATGGAATGTCTTTCCATTTCTTTGTTTCTTTTAACAATGTCTTCACTTTCTTTTAACAATGTCTTATACATTTCAGTGTGTAGGTCTTTCACATCTTTGGTTAAGTTTATTCCTAGGTATTTTATTCTTTTTCTTACAATTGCAAAAGGAATTTCTTTTTATAACTTTTTCTGAGATTTCATTGTTAGTATATAGGAATGCAATGGACTTTTGTACATTTATTTTGTAGACTGTAACTTTATTGTATTCATTTATTGTTTCCAATACCTTGTAGTGGAGTCTTTAGGGATTTCTATATATAGCATCATGTCATCTGCAAAAAAGACAATTTAACTTCTTCACTCCCTAATTGGATGCCTTTTACTTCTTTCTCTTGCCTGATTGCTCTAGCTAGGACTTCCAGTACCATGTTGAAAAGCAGAAGTGATAGGGGACAGCTCTGTCATGTTCCTGGACATAGAGAAAAGGGCTTCAGTTTTTCACCATTGATTGTGATAGTAGCTGAGGGTTTGTCATATATGGCCTTTAGTATGTTAAGGTAGTATTCTTCTATACCCAATTTATTAAGTGGTTTAATCTAAATTGATATATCTTTTCAAATGCTTTTTCTGCATTTATTGATATAATCCTATGATTTTTGTCCTTTATTTTATTTATGTGGTGTATCACATTGATGGATTTGCATATGTTGAACCATCCTTGTGCCCCTAGGATGAAAGCCCACTTGGTTATGATGTACAATTTTTTTAATGCATTGTTGCATTTGGTCTCCTAAAATTTGTGTTATCCTTACCAAGTTTTGGTGTCAAGGTAATGTTGGCCTCATAAAATGAGTTAGACAGTATTGTCTCTTCTTCAATTTTTTGGAAGAGTTTGAGTAAGAGAGATACTAGATCCTCTTTGAATGTTTGGTAGAATTCACTGGTGAAGCCAGTGTTGTTTATTCTCCACATATTTGCCATTTTTCCTGCTTTCTTTTTGCAGTTGATATCCAATTTCAAAGACTTAGGATCAGAGCATATGCTTGGCATGATTTCAATCTTCTTATATTTGCTGAAGCTAGTTTTATGCCCCAATATATGGTCTATCCTTGAGAATGTTCCATGTACACTAGAAAAGAATGTATAGTCTGATGTTCCAGGATGAATTGTTCTATAAATGTCAATTATATCCATTTATCTAATGTGTCATTTAGGGCTGATATTTATTTATTTATTTTCTCTTTGGATGATGTATCCATAGCTGTTAATGATGTATTTAGTTCCCCTAGTATAACTGTGTTTGGGTCAGTTTCTCCCTTTAGTTCTGTTAGTAGTTGCTTTCTATATTTCGGTGCTCCCTTACTGGAGCACAAATATTGGACTGTTATATCTTCTTGTTGTATAGTCCTCTTTATCATTATGAATTGTCCATGTTTGTCTCTTGCTACCTTTTTTATCCTGATATCTGTTTCATCTGCTATCATTATGGCTATACTTGCTTTTCTCTGAATACCATTTGCTTGGAGTGTCCATTTCCACCCTTTCTCTTTGAATCTATATTTGTCCTTATAGCTGAGATGTATCTCTTGGAGGCAGCATATTGTTGGGTTTAGGTTTTTGAGCCAATCTGCTACTCTGTGCCTTTTTATTGGTGAATTGAGTTCATTTACATTTAGAGTGATTATTGATATATGAAGATTTCCTATTATTCTATCTTTGGTTTTCTGGTAGGACTGTGGCACCATTGTTTCTTTGCCTTCTTGTTGCTGTCTATTATTTCAGTGTGGTGGTATTCTCTGATTTTTCTCTCTGTTTCTTCTTTGTTTATCTTACATATTTTAGTTCTGGATTTCTTTTTTTTCTTTTTTTTTTTGGAGTGGTTAACATTAAGTTTGTCTATAAGAAAGTTTCATATTTAGAGTATTCCATTTTCTTCATTATGCTTACTTTTTCCATTCCCTTGTACCAGTTTGGACCTTGCTCTCTTCCCCTTTTATGTTTTTTTTATCTATCTGTCGTCACAAATTATTCCTATTCATGCTGTGCGTTGATTTCTGCACTGCAGTAGCAAGTTGTCCTTCTCCCTTTTTTTTTAAGTGTTTTATTCTTATTTACCCTCTATGTTATCTTTAAGTGTGTAGTATCTTACTTGGTGTAGGGGTTGCCATTTCCTGCCGATGTCTGTCTGTTCGTAATACTATTCACGGTTTTGTATTCTTTTTCTTTTTTGTTTCAGGTCGAATAGCTTCCTTCAGTATTTCTTGATGTGCAGGTCATGTGTTAGAAAATTCCCTCAGCTTCTGTATGTTTGGAAAGGTATTTATTCCTCCTTAATATCTAAAGGCTATCTTTGCTGGATATATTATTCTTGGCTCATAATTTCTCTTTTTGAATAGTCTGAATATTTGATTCAACTCCCTCCTGGCTTGTACAGTTTCTCTTGAAAAATCTGATGATAACCTAATGGGCTTTCCTTTGTAAGCTACCATCTTCTTTTCCCTGGCTGCCTTGAGGATTTTTTCTTTGTTGTTAATTTTTGACAGCTTCAATACAATGTGCTTTGGAGAAGGCCTGTTGGGATTGAGGTAATTAAGTGTTCTATTTGCTTTTTGGATTCAAGGATTCAGTTCTTTCCAAAAGTTTAGGAAGTTCTCATCAACTATTTGTTTGAATATGCTCTCTGTTCCCTTCTACCTTTCTTCTTCTTCTGGTATGCCCATTATTCTTTATTGGTCTTTCTGATAGGGACAGAAAGTTCTTGGAGAGCTCTTTCATTTCTTTTAACTTTCAAGCCTCTCTCTTTTTTCATCTCTGTCATTTCCAGATTTCTATCTTCGATGTCACTGATTCTTTCCTCCATCTGGTCAGCTCTATTACCCAAACTGGCTATTTCATTCTTCATTTATTTTATTGAGTTCTTAATCTCTAGAAATTGTATTGGGTTCTTTTCTAAAATTTCAGTCTCTTTGATGAAATGTTCATTTTGTTCTTTGATTATGTTTCTGGGTTCATTAAATTGCCCGTGTGTGTTTTCTTGCATCTCATTGAGTTTTCTCAGAACTGCAATCTTGAATTCTCTGTCATTTAAGTTGCATATTTCCATGTCTCCAAGCTTGTTTTCTGGAGACTTTTCATTTTCTTTCTGAGCTGCCTTGTTACCTTGGTTATTCATGGCACTTAATGAATTTTTATTTCTCTTCCTAGGCATCTACAGGAGTGGGTTCTGCAGCAGATTGATAGCAAGAGGACTTTTTTTTGCTTTCCAGTAGGTGTTTGTATATTGCTTTGTTTTCTCTCCGTCTGCAGCCTTTAACTTTTTTTCCCACCGTGGTATTATATTTTCTATGCACTGTTCCGGTGTCTCACACAATGGGGGGATTCCCTGCAAGGAGGGCGTTTCCTCTGTGAATAGGTCACCTGGGTCACAGAGCACATCCTCTGTGAGGATGTGGAGAGCTTCTGAAGTTTCAAAGCTATTCCTGCACCAGTTGCAGATCCTGAGAGTTTTAGAGGCTCTGTTTACCCCTGCAAGGATCTGCCCAGATAGGTTGGGGCAGGGGCAGAGTGGATTGTGAGAAGTGGCCCAGAGCAATGGTGAAGACCACCATCACAGTCAGTCCTGCACCCAAGGCTCTCTCCCCTTCATTGGAACTTGTTGGGCTGTGAGTCTGTGGCTTCGGGCCACAGTTCTCAGAACTGCAAATATTCTGTTCTTTTGATTTGGCACTGCTACTGTACTAGCACTGGACAGGTGGGGGAGGGGGCGAGCTCTGCGAGGTTAGGGAGGGGTCTTGGCAGTGAGGGCTTAAACTGCTCTTTTTACCCTTCTTCCCTCAGTCTTTGCTCCGAGGCTTCTGCCATGAGTGTTGGGTTCAGCTGTATCATATATGGATCCCTCAGGCAGGACTGTGGTCCATAAGGGGAGCACTAGCAGTACAAATTCTTCCCTCCCCCATGATTGCAGCAACTACGGAATGCAGGGAGCTTGGAGCCCTGAGCTCTGGTCTGAGTCCTGTTTTCGTGTGGCATGCAGTCTCTGCACTGCCCCCTTCTTTGTTCCCCCCACTCACCCAATTTGCCCACCTTTAGATGATTTCAGTTGTGCACCTCTTAGTCTTGTTTGTCTGCTGCACAGGGAGACCTTTGTGGAATTATAGTTGGGTCAATTTGTTGTAAATTCCAGAGGATATTTCAAGAGGCTCACCTCATGCTGCCATTTCTATGTTATTTTTGTTTTAACTGGCATTTATTTCAATATAAACAAAATGAAATAATGTCTAATATATGTTTATTATTTGCATTTCTTTTTCAGTCATTTTACTGTTCATGTTCTTTAAATATGTTAAGTATTAGCATTGTGATGTTATTCTTATGATTGGAAATAAACATTTCTCATTTTTCAGATATTCTATGTCTTACTTTGATAGTCATAGGAAATAAATGAAAACATTTTGAAATGTTATGAACTCCAATGCAAGATTAAGGAAATCAGACCTTCTGTCTGTCAGGAAGCAAGGAGTGAGGAATGTGTCATTTTAATCATTGAAATCACATATGCTTCTACATCCACAAGGTGCAAATGTTATATATAGTTTATTCACTTCAGAACCTAGTTTCTGTGTTGATGGTGTTTTGTTCAGAAAAGAAGCTAAAATACTGGGAGTTTATACCTCTTTGTAGTCTCACTTTACTTGGTGTAATCTTGGCACTAGAGCATCTGTCAAGTATAACAGCTGTTGTCAGGAACAGAAAATTCTCTGCAACCAAGTTTCAGTCTGCTATTTGCATATGCTGCTGAACACATAGATTGCAGTTTCATTTCGACAGAAGAAAGACAGTTTATTTAACCTGCAAGTATATTCCCTTTTCAGCATATAGAGAAAGGGCAAAGGTTGATTTTCTTATTGTTATTCAAGGAAATATAAAAAGAACAATATCCACAAGAATGTCAGAGCTCTAAATGTTTCCATGTAAGATATGATGTTAAAGTGGATTTTTAAAGCATAGACAACATTGACTATACCAGACTAGCTTCTCTGGTTGTATAATGAGATTAGGTACATGAGGTGCTAATCTTATTGAGCAGCTTCTTCAGAATCACGAAGGAAAAATTGTCTAATAACATGTCTTGTTATGATATTGTTTTAAGATGACATCAAGTCAAATATTGTAAATCAATGCCTCATGGCTTAAACAGATGTACTCTGTGGTACTGCCTTCACTGGGAAACCGATCGCACAAGAGTTTTATTTCTGCAAAGAAGCCTAGAACTGTGGGTAGTAGGAGGAAGAAGAAAAAAAATAAAGAAATCTAACATATTTTAGTAGAATATAAGTTATATCATGTTTTAGTATTCTATTTTTCAGTAATTAAATTTAATCCCCTAAGAGGTAAGAGAGAAACGATATGAGTCACAATAGCTATAGCTATTTCTTTTTTGTTTCCATTTTTTATTATGGTAAAATATGTAACATAAAATTTGCCATTTTAATCATTTTAAGTGTACAATTCAGTGGCGTTAATTTACATTTACAATGTTGTGCAACCATCTCCACTATCTGTTTCCGAACTTTGTCATCATTCCAAAGAGAAACTACAGCCATTAAGCAATAGTTCTCCATTCCCTTCACTTTACAGCCCCTGGTAACCTCTAATCCACTTCCTGTCCCTATTGAAATTTCATAGACAAATTTCATACAAATGAAACTTTGTCCTTTTGTATCTGTCTTATTTCACTTAAAATAATTTTTTCAAGGTCGTCTATGCTGTAGTATATATCAGAACTTCATTCCTTTTTAAGGTTGAGTAACATATCATTTTATATATTTGTTTACCCATTCATCTATTGATGGACACTGGGTTGTTTCCACCTTTGACCATTTGATTTTAACTGTTGATTATTGTGAATAATACTGCAATTAACATCAGCACACAAATACTTGCCGGAGTGCCTGATTTTATTTTTTCTTCTTTTTATTTTTCAGAAAATATTGGGGTACCCTTTTGTACTATTGATGGGATTCTAAATTGGTGCAACCACTACAAAAACATTATGGAGTTTCCTTTAAAAATTCAAACTATTACTATGATGAGATCCAGCAATTCTACTTTTTATTTAGCCAAAGAAAATGAAGGTACTAATCTAAAAGGATCCCTATGTTCATTGCAACATTACTTATAATAGCCAATATATGGAAGCAACCTAGGTGTCTATCAACAAAAGAATGGATAATGAAGATGTGGCATAATGGAATATTACTCAGCCATAAAAAGAATGAAATCTTGCCATTGGGATAACATGGATAGATCTAGAAGGTGTTAGGCTCCGTGAAATAAGTCAGACAAAAACAAATACTGTAGATTTCACATACATGTGAAATCCAAAAAAACAAAACAAAAACAAATGAACAAACACAACAAAAACAGATTCATAAACACAGAGAACAAACTGATCACTTCCAGAGTGGAGTGATTGGGGGATAGGCAGAAAAGATGAATGGGATTTAAAGGTACAAAATTTAGGGTGTAAAATAAGTCATAGGATGTAATATACAGCATAAGGAATATAATCAATAACATAATAACTTTGTATAGTGACATATGGTTACTAGACTTATCATGGTGATCACTTTGCAATGTATAGAAATGTCAAAGCACCGTGTGTACATCTGAAATTAATATAATGGTATATGTCAACTATACTTAAATTTAAAAATATGCTTCACAAAAAGAAATAAAATGTTCTTTCTTCTTTGATGAATAACTTATAGAAACCCTCCCAATGACATTTGACCAATAGAAAAGAGAGTTTTTAAGATTTTTTTTTCAAACATAATAGGTATATAACAGTCTGGCTGATTGAATAAGTTTCAGTTGTGAAATAGCTCATCTACTAAATTCTGTTGCTCTTAGTTTTCTGATACATGTCCCAGGTATCAATCAGGACAGAAATACATCAGGTGGTCATTAACATTATTTTTGCTATTTATTTCTATTGATATTCTACTTCTACTCAGTGTATGAGGAGCATTGGGAATTTCACAGTGAGACCTGAAATTGACTTTTATTTCTAAGTCATTGACTTTTTTGTGTCAGTCAGAACTTAACAGATGGCCTCTATAAATTAGTCTATGAATGCAACTAAAAAATGCTTAAGAATAAAAATAAAGTCAGAAGGTGTTGAGATGCACAACCATGAATATGGTCTGAAATAACAGAAAAGAAAGATAGAATAAAAAAAACACAAATGTACATTCAGCTACAATCTGTGGGTGTTTTTTGTTTGTTTGTTTGTTTAACAGTTTAGACTGAGCTGTCATCTAAATTAACAAGGGACAGCAGATGATTGTAAAGCATTTGAGCTGTACATATACTTTAATGATTTTTAATGAAATAAGAGTGTTCTTTTTCAGTGTAATAAAAGGAAATATCATACTGGGTTTAGAGACCACATATCAAAGAGTATGGAATTTTAGATTAACCCTTAAATGTATAGCTCTTTTTTTATACATGTCAGTGGAAAGTATATGTAATTATATTGTGGGGAAAAAAAGAAATTGCTGAAATCCATTAGAGATATTGTTGTGAAAAATGAGAGCTGACTTCTGGAATGTTTGGTCATGGAAAGGTGAGTCATGGGAATTCCTTTAGCGTAAAGGTGAGCTGCAGCCTTGACCCCAGCCGTTTGATCTACCCAACTTCTTTGCAGAGACCATAATTATACTCTAATACTAATCCGCTCTTGACTCACAGATTGTCAAGTCCGTTTTATTTGGGTGAAGTCAATGTGGACCAGGGATGGACCTGCCAGACCTCTTGGGTCAAGAAAAAAGGAGAGGAAATAGGATATAACGTGTTTTAGTCCCTTGAAATGCATGAAGGTCAGATCTGTGGGAATAAGGGATGATGTATAACATGTATTAGTGAAGGTCATAGTAGTGTGCAAAGTACAAAGATATAGATGAGACATAGGAGAAATATAGGAACCCAGGGCTAGCAGCAAAACAGCTTTTACAATTAATCGTAGGCCTAAACGAAGAAGTAAAGGGAATAATCATCAAGACCCAGAGGGAGATAAAATAGAGTTAGTCACCTTGAGGCAAAGGCAGTTTCACAAGGATAGAATACATTTCACAAGGATAGAATACAGAGAATACATTTCCTGACATGACTTTCTGCCCTCCCTCCAGTTTTCTGTAGGGCTCCTCAACTCGAAGTCAGAAGACACAGGAACTTATTGCAATAATTTGTATAGTTCATCCTTCTGGGGAAAAGAACCGAGTGGAGGAGTAATCTGGAGGGATTAAGAAAAATATCTGGCACAAATCGTATCTGGCATTCTGTTATCCTACGCCTTCCATCCATGCTTTTATTTAGCCCTCCCATCACTACTGACAGTCATGTTATCAATCTATTCTCAATTCCATGTCTCCATTGTCACTTACTTCCATTTTTTCTTTTTACTTTAAGTCTCTGCTTTTGTGATAATTGCAGGTGATGAATGTAAAAAAAGATATTACTTAGCCAAATATATAAGTAAATCTTGGCTACTAAAATGTTACCCAAATTGGTTAAAAGTATGCATATATATTATGAGAATGTTCTTAAGGTTAATGGGTATATTGGTTGCTATTTTAGAGTAGGCCAAATTTTTAGATCCTTTCATAACTCTAGAAACATCTCAGCCTATATTCATAAATGGATACAATCATTACTGAGCATCTACAGATATTATTATATGTGCTAGAGATATAATGGAGATTAAAACACAGTCATCATATTCAAATATCCTATAGTCTATCTAGGAAAACGGGAAAATAAACAGAAAATTTTCAATTTGGTGTAATGGGGATGTGGTGACATGGAGGTAAGTGACTTGGATCCCTCTTCGAGAAGGAACTTGTTCACCAGTGAAGACCACAGGTAGCTCACAGCCTCCAGTTACAGAGCTTTTGGAATCAGCTTTTATTTGTACTCAGTCTGAAGCCATTACACTTCCCAGGCAACCACCAGCCAATAACTGAGCATGGATATGGTGGGTGGAGGGGATGGGGATAGTAGGGTCTGGTCATTTCTGCTCAACATGAGATTTCTCTAATGTTTGCTCTAGACCTCTCCTTTGTGTTGGCTGAGACTTTCTCTCCCTGCCCATTTTTCTTTCCTTTCTTCTTTTATTTTCACAGTTTGCAGGTATTCATTGCTGCTAACAGTTTTAGCTTCAGTTCTGCTTCCTCCTCTTTGATTTTTACTTTACTCTCTGGTAAACTCCTTGCATTCCAAATCCATTTCAGTATGTGCTTTTTAGAAGAATTCAACAATTCAATGAGACTAGGGTTATGGAGTAAGTATAGTGCACTATGAAATCAGGAAGCAATAGTCCATAAGAATCTGATCATACTTGAAATGCCAGACTTCATTACATGTATAAATTTCAATTGTTTTATTAAAATCAGAGCATCTCAGGTCCAGAAAAGGTTTATGACATGTTTTACCAAATGTCTGCTGCTTGAATTCCCTGCTCTGCCAAGGAATCACATAGGATATGTTCCTGAGATATCATCTTTCCTTTTTAGATAATTTAACTGATATAAATTCAACTTTCTATTGTCGGCTTACCTGTGGTTTTAATGCCTGATACCTAATTTTTGCTCCTAGGACCAAAAAGAGTAATATGACTGCTCTGACAGTTGATTGAAGGCAGTGATTATGTCTACTCACGGGAGCTCTAAGATTATTCATCCTTTGCTTCTTCAGCAGTATTTTTCATGTGATAGTCTTCAACACAGTGCCTAAAATATGTTCTATTATTATTGTATAATTAATCAATTGATAATTGGGATTTGAATTCCTTCAATATTATTGTCTCTCCCTTAAGTATCCTGAGTTTATGTTAAGACTTACTCAATTCTGGATCTCAAAACTAAATTTAAAAACCTGATATGCCTAATCAGTTTACAAAAAGGAGTTTTAAAACCTCCCTTTTCTCCATAACATGTATAAATTAGTGTGACATAGAATTAATAGCTACCATTTATTGTGCACTTATAATCTGCTTAGAACTGTGCTAAATACATTATATACTACCTCATTTAATCCTCACCTTGATTTTTATTTTTCAATTAAGGAAACTGAGGCCAGAAAAGCAAAACATGTGCCAAAGATCACATAGTTATTTAACGGGGGCACCGAGAAGAGACACCAAAGTTGTCTAATCTCACAGCTCATACTTTTAACCATTATTTTGCATGTATTGTCCTTGTAGATCCTTGGCAATCTCATTAAAATTGACACATGTTGAGTTTGCTGTCAGTTTTATTTGTCTTTTTCACAAGTGCTTTACATTGCCTCTTTTCTTTATTTATGCAATTATTTTGTTTTGTTAAAGTTTAACTTGCATGATACTCAGGAACTGGACTGAATCCATTTATTGCTGTTTGACCTGCTCTAAGAACATTGATTTACAGAGTATCTCTTTCACAGTTTCTCCATACAAAAAAGTGGGAATAACAGTATTGATGCCTCTAGGCCTGTGTAAGGGCTAAGATATTTATCCACTTTGTTTATTGATGTAGCTTAAGCATGTAGTATAGAGCTTGGTCCATAGTAAATGCTCAAAAAACAATAGTTGACTTGATTGCTACAATTTAAAGAGATGCTTTGTATGTGCGCTTAACATAATAACTTGGATTAGCACAATATCTTTTGCTCTCAGTAATGGTAAATATTATTATTAACTTGAACTTTGAAAATGTAAAGGACAATATGTGTTTGTTGCTATTTTTAAAAATTAAATTTAATGGGGTAACATTGGAGTATTAATAACATTATACAAATTTCAGGTGTACTTCTTTACATTTGTATATTTTGTTGTGTGCTCCCTACACGAAGTCTAGTCTCCTTCTGTCACCTTGTATTTGACTCCCTAATCCTCTACATCCTCCCCTCACCCCATTTCACCTCAGGTTACTACCATTCTATTGTCTTTTGTTATTTTTAATTTTTCCTGTAAGTCAGCTTATTGGGATGTTGTGATTTTCAAATTTTTTCCTGCAACATATTTATCATTGCTTCTATTTCCATGTTACTAGACGATGCCTCTTATATATTTTTTGAGATATTTATAAAAATATAGCAATGGACAGGTCTTAGAAACAGAAATCGGTAACAGAATAAAATCTCTCCTCCAGGCTAGAAGTAGACTCTGAATTTGGGCTTCAATTTAGATGACTGTTTATTCTTTTACACTTCTGGAGATTTATAACTGACAGGGGGCCTGATAAAACACCAATATCTTAAACCTAGGAGCCAAGCAATTTTTAGCAAATTATTACCTTTCCCTCACTGTCTCTTTTCTGACCATTCTCACCAGGTCCCTGAGTGTCAAAAAGCATCTGGTAGGAAACTGAAGACTTGTCTCCTGTGATGTCTTTTGACCTTATTTGCCATTTGCAGTAAAGATTTATCAGCTCTAAATTGAAAGAAATAGGAATTGATTGTGAAGGCAAACATCAGGCTTCTAACCTGAAAGAGAAGGAAAACAGCCCTGACTTCAAGTGAAAATTTTGTCCAAATGTTATACAACACAAAGAAAAAGACCTGGATTGTTTTCTTATTATGTTGATCATTCCAAATCAGTGATAAAATTAAAAATATCTTTCTTCTTCTTTTCCTACTTAACTGATATTAGTGAAGGCTATGCTAGTCACAAAAACTAATAGCTTTTAAATTTATCTTCCTTTTTTATTATCCTATTATAATTTTTTTTGAAGATTTAGAAATGGCACTAGAGTCTCATTTTAAAAAACCAATACAGAGGCATGGTTAAATAAGACAGACTGGCTACATGAATATATCTTCTCTTCTTCCTAAAACCTATTAAAATGGCATAGAAAAATGGAAAAGAGAATTAACTATCCAGGACAAAGGCAATGAAAAATGAAACAAAAGCATAGGAAGATTTCAAATAATATTCAGAACAGAGAATGGATAGCATTTTCATAAAAAGCTCAAAGAGACAGGAATTTAAAAGTTAAGGATTTGTCAAGGATTTCCGGTGAAAATCAAGTTTTTAGATGGCCTAAAAAAAAGAGATGAAGAAAGGTGCTGGGGGAAAGTGGGCTTATTTGTAAATTTGTATACAAAAAGCTGAGACATTCAGATCCACACCTACATTGTAGGGAGCCAGGTAATTATGTCTCTCCCATCCCTAGATGAGAATAGAATTAAATTATTTGTAGAAATTGAATCAGTAGTCTCTTGATACTGGGAAATCAGGTTTAGTGGAGTGCAAATGTGAGGGGCTGGATTGTAAACCAGAAAATTTAGGAGGGAAGTTACCTCACTTGCATGGTAACGTTATGGCTCATTGTTAAGTACTATCTAGTTTCTATTAAGTCCTAGAGCAAGCAGCCAAAAGCTTTTTCTCAAAAGGAAAGTAGGTATGTAGAGGGAATGGCAGGGATTTGCTCCAGAATCCCAAGTCTTCACTGTGATTCATCTACATGGCCCTGCCAAAGGCTCCAAACTTCTGATACTTCAAGCACCATTGAGTCTGCTAGATTATGTGATACAAGTGGCACAGCCTTCTCTTGTTCTAGGCTCCCCTCAAAGCTAGCAGCTTTTAGGGTCAACTGTTAACAGGTCAGAGTAGCATACTCAATGAGGAATAAGTTGCCTCCAAAATTATCCTTACCTTTCATCACTTCTCTAATGCAGTTAAGAGCAACTAGCCAATCCCATTATACTGGTTAGTTAGAGGAAAAAAATATCTTCTAAGATACCCAATACATGGTCAAACAGAAACTTGCCTTTTATAAGTATTCGATTAGGAGTATTCAATATTTTGTATATATTTATTGTCACACCATAGACTGTCAGTGTCTCCTTTACCATTGGAAATAGAATTATTAGTGTCTTTAAATCAAATCAGATTAGAGAACCATTTACAGGAAATGTAGAAACAATTCAGACAACTTCCAGATAGATAGATAGATAGATACACAGACAGACAGACAGACAGACAGAGACAGACAGACGGATGATAGGTAAAGGTATTTATTGCAAGAAATTGGCTTTACAAGCTTGAGGGAAGCTGGCAAGTCTGATATCTGCAGGGCAGGCTACAATACCGGAAACTCCTTAACAGAAGCTAAAGCCACAGTCCACAGTGGAATTTCTTCTTCCTCAGGGAAACCCCAGTTTTGCTCTTAATGAGTTTTACTGATTAGATAAAGCCCACCCAGATTATAGAGGATAATGCCCTATACTTAAAGTCAACCTCTATAAAATACCTTCACAGCAATATCTAGGTTAGTGTTGGATTGAATAAGTGAATACTATAGCCTAGCCTAGCAGACAAATAAAACTAATCAACACAATACATAAAATGAATAATGATATTAGACAAAATATGAAAGAGTGGTGACTGGAGTTCAAGTATTAAAAAATCCTAGCATTGTTTTAGATGTGGTAAAGCAAAATCAGCATTTATAATGGAATAAGTTAAAGGTTCTTAAATTCTTATAATTTAGAGTAATCATTAACAGAATACTAAACAAAGGTACAACTAGCATGCTGATAGAGAGTGGATATGGAATAATAATAAAACAATAGATTCACCTAAATTAAAGAAAGAGAAAAACGAACATAAACTAGGTAACTCAATGACCAAATAGTAAAATGATGGAAATAAGTCCAGGTATATCAGTATTTTATTAAATGTAAAGCAGTAGATTCTCAAATTAGAATAAGTTATTATAAACCTAAATAAAAATAAAACCCTAACCACATGATTCTTATAAATGACATTTTAAAAATAAGAACAGTGAAAAGTAAAAGATGTAAGAAGTTATATCATATGAACTCCAACCAAAAGAAAGCTAATATAATTATAATAATATCAGTCCAACTCAACTTTAAAGCAAGAAGCATTAATAAAAATTAAGAATATTCAAAATGATAAAGGAAAATATAATATTTCTAAAGATGTATATACCCAATAGTCTATCCTCAAAATAATGAAAATAAAACTTGATTAAATCAATGGAGAAATAAACAAACCCACAATGAGAATGGCATATTATAACATACCTCTCAAAGCAGATGATTGAAAAACATACGTTTATAGATTATAGATGATGTAATACAGAATTGTACACCTGAAATCTATGTAATTTTATTAACAATTGTCACCCCAATAAATAAAAAAAATAAAAAAATAAAAATAAAGAGCTGTACCACCAAAAAACAACAAAAAAACAAAAAAAAGAAAGAAAAACATATGAATAAGCATATAGCAAATCTATAAAACACAATTACAATTCTTGGCCTAGTTGATGGTTGTAGAATATTTCCCCTAACGAGTAGATAATAAATTTACCAAAATTAATCACATGCTTGGTTACAAAGCAAGGTTCAACAAATTCCAAAGAATATAAATCTGAACACGAAGGAATGAAGGTGGAGATGAATAAAAATAAAAAATTCTGAACAGGTATTCAGTTTCAATTTCAGACATGAAAGTCATCATTACCATTATTCCAACAAGGAAAAGTTAAACAAACTGAAAATAAATAACTTTTTCCAACAGAAAACTGAGGCCACAGGGCAAACTGTTACCTTGAAAATTAGAGAGCCGGATGAATCCAGAATCCCAGCTGATATCTTTTCACCTGGAACAGAAGCCACTAGAGCTGTATACTGGTAGAAACATTTAAATGATAATTCTGATGAACTACTGAAGACTGAGTGTTGACTTGTATGAGAATGAGGGGCACATGGGCAATACACACTTCTGTAGGTTTTACCTCCAGTAACCCCACCAGGTTCTCACAGTGAATAGCTGAGAAAGATCCCCCTTTGCCTTTTAGCAGGAAGCAGGAAAGAGTGATCACTGTGAAATAGAAATTGTTGTCCATAACAAAGTGCTAAACATCAGGGTTAAATTCTTTATCCCTGGGGGAAGGGATTTCCTCCCACTTTCAGCACTCTCAAGCCTTCCAGTGTTATGTGAGGACTGGAGAAGCTAAACACTTGTGTGGTCACATCCTAGAGACTTAAACCCACTAAAAAAGCTGAGGTTTAATCCTAACATAATAGAAAGTTTCCTGTGCCCCACACTTTACCAGCACACCCACAGGAACCTGATATAATAATAGTGAGTTACAGCTGAGCGTGTATTAGACACAATGTCTCTGAGGAGAGTACTTAGGGATAACTGAAGTCAAGAGCGGAGGCAAAAAAACAATGGTATTAGAGGACTTTGAAGCCCCTGGCATCTACAGTTACAGCAGATATTAAACACACTTAAGGCCTATTTACATCAATCCCTGTTACCTGATACATAAAATATATAATATCCAGTTTTCAACAAAAATTACAAGACATGCCAAAGGTAAGGGAAAAAAAAAACCAAACAGGTTGAAGAGACAAGCATCAGAACCAAACTCAGATATGACACAGGTTTTGGAATTATCAAACAGGGTACTTAAAATAATTATGATTAATAAGTTAAAGGCTCTGATGAAAAAGTAGATTATCATGTAAGAACAAATGGCTAATGTAAACAGAGAGAGGAAAACTAAGAAAGAATCAAAAAGAAATGTTGAAAACAAACAAACAAAACACAGGAAGGGAATTAAAGAATTCCTTCAAAGATCTCATCAGTAAACTGGACATGGCTAAGAAAATCAGTGACCTCAAAGGTAGGTCAATAGAAATTTCCCAAAATAAAATGCAACAAGAAAAGAAAAAAAGAAAGAAAGAAAGAAAGAAAGAAAGAAAGAAAGAAAGAAGGAAAGAAAGAAAGAAAGAAAGAAAGAAAGAAAGAAAGAAAGAAAGAAAGAAAGAAAGAAAGAGAAAGAAAGAAAGAAAGAAAACAAAAAGGAAAAAATGTCCAAGAAGTGTTACATAACTTCAAAAGGTTTAACAGATTCATAGTGGAATACCAGAGAGAGAGTGAGAGAGTATAGAACACAAGAAATGTTTGATATATAATGATACTTCAAAGTACAATGACACAGTGCCATTCTTCAAGCTGAGAACTTTCCAAAATTAATGCAGGTACCAAATCACAGTCGAGGAAAGTCAGAGAATTGCAAGCAGAATATAAAAGAGGAGTGGGGTTGGGGAGCTGGGGTGGAGAGAGAGAATATGGAAAGAAGGAAGGAAAAGAAGGAAGGAAAGGAGGGAGGGAGGGAAGGAGGAAGGAAAGAAGGAAGGAAGGAAGGAAAGAAGGAAAAATAAATAAATCTAGGCATATCATATTCAAACTGAAGAAAAGCAATGACAGAACATCTTGAAAGAAGCAAAACGAACAAACAAAACCCTTAATTATAGAGGAACAAAGATAAGAACACAGCAGACTTCTCATCAGAAGCCACACATGTGAGAAAGAGAGTGGAAAACCACGTTCCTTCTAACTAGAACACTTCTACCCCTATCCATATCTTTAATGTTTACTCTCTCTCATCTCCTTCAGGTTTTTGCTCTAATACCACAGTATTATGAATCCTTTCAATCACAAGACTACTTAAAAACATAACCCTCTATCCCCCATTGCCCCAAGCCCAAGCACTCTGTGTTCCAATTCCAAGCTTTAATTTTTCATTTGAACTTATTTCCATTTATCATGTTGTATATTTTAAATATTGTGTATTATCTTGCCATGTAAGAGAAGCTCCATGAGGGCAAGGATTTTTGTCTGTGTTGTTCACTGCTATAGTTTAGAAGACTGTCTGACATGTAAAAACTGTTTTTAAAAAATTATTAAATAATGTAATTAATTACCTGTAACAGTCAGAAATAAAAGGGTAACCTATTCAATACTGATGATAATAATTGTTAATACCTAATATGTGCCAGGTCTATAAGCTAAGAGCTTTTTCATATGTTTTATCATTTAATTCTCAAAATAACTCAATGAGGAAGGGATCATGCCAAGTGGGTCCTCTCAGTGCAATGGGTTAGATAAATTCCATGTCACATGACATGGGTTATGGAATAGCTCTTAGGAGAGAAAGGTTAGTTCAAATAACCAAAGGTCAACAGGCAGAGATCATATGATTCCCTAATCTTCCCATTACCTCATATCACAGCCAGAAGGTCTGGTAAAGGTATATTTGAAGAATCCTCTCCTCCCTTATCAAATACCTTCTTTCTAAGAAAATGTGAATGTGATGTCATCAGTGGGGAGATACACAGGTTGTTTGGTTGTTTGGCGATCAAAAGTCTGCATTTGGGGTGTCAACACTTAACAGAGTTTTCTGGGAAAGACAGCTGCCCTCTAGTTGGTGAGTTTAAGACCACTAGAGACCTTGGAGTTTAAGACCACTAGAGATCTTGGATCTCCCTGTCAGGAGAAAAAGCCTGGAGAAGCTGAGCTCCAGTGCCATTCATCAAGCTGAGAAAAGAATAGCCATGTTTCACTCCTCTGTGCAGATTAATCGAGATGTGGTCTTGGGAACAGATAGAGAAGTCAAATTGTTATGCAGTTACAATAGGGCCCTCAGAATACCTATGGCAAGCTCTAAAGCTGAGATGTCTCAAATTGAGACTGGCTCTGGGTTTTTGTACTCTCAAAGTAATCAGTCATTATTAAAAGTTGCCCCAGGAATAGGCATAGGCTTGGGTAATGAAGCTCCCTTGGTAGAGAGTAATTTCCAGAAAGGGGTTGATCTGAGAATTGTCAGCAACTTAACTTGCAACTGGAGAAATAAATGCCTCAGTTATAAAGTTGGGGATTTGTCCAATGTTCCACAACAGACACTACAATCTCTGTTGACCTTCTTAATCAAAATGTGTCACTAAAATTTATGATCCTAACAACCTACAGTTGATTCTCTAATCTCTTGATGCAATGATTACTTAAAATACTGAGAAACTAGAAAGGCAATTACAGAGGAAAAGAATCAACACTGTAAAAGGTCTATTTTTGTTAAATAATAAACAATACAATCATTTGGGAATATTTTTATAATACAATGCTTCCAATAGCTCAAAACACAAAATTTTATTGAGAATTATAAATATTTAGAACCAAAAAGTAACCCTAGAATCTCAAAAAGCGCTACGCTCTAATAATTTATTCATTGCTTAAATTAGAGGATGAATTATTATAATCTATTGTATTAATTTGTCTTCAGAAAGTGATTCATAAGGAAATTGCTACTAAGCAATCTCTTCAGTTACATAAACTAAATTATTGTTGTGTGATAAATTTGTGTAGGCAAGAATTTTAAACAGAATTCTGTGGGAATTGAACCATTGAGTTATATATCAAAATGACTGATTATTTTATAGTGAAAAAGCATGTGAAGCTGGTTTAATGTTACTATTATTTCTACTAATTCATGAAACACCAAATTATACTTGTAAGCTATTTGATTTAATGACATTAAGCAAGTGACTTAATACTCTCCTCTTTGCTTCAATTTCTTTATATTACTGAGATAATGATTAAACCAACTTCTCTTCTCCTATTGGGCAGTCAACAGGAGAACATAAATGTAAAGACTTTGCAAATTGAATAAAGAAATGTAATCAAGAAATGTAAAGTGATAGTAGGAGCAATACTTTAAGTAAGTCATAATGTTGACAGCTGGAAAAGTCTGTATGATGTAAAGCTAGAAACTAATTTTCTTATATCTTTATTTTTTTTTTGAGCAGGTTTAGGTTCAGAGCAAAATTAAAAAGAATGTAGAAGTAGTTCCCATATATTCCCTTCCCTGACACACACAGAGCTTCCCCCATTATCAAAATCCCCCACCAGTGTGGAACATTTGTTATAATTCATGAACTTACATTCATACATAATAATCATCCAAAGAAACTAATTTTTAATTTAAAAGAAATATTTGAGTCATATGTGAAGCCAGATGAATTTAGTCTTTCTAAACTACAGTTTTTTCATATGTAAAATGGGATGGATATCTATCTAACAGAACCAAGAAGAAAGAGAGAACAGAAGTGAGAAGCACTTCTTATTCTAAAAATATTACACAGTTGTATCAAGATTATAATCATCACTATTTCCATCACACTAACACACAATCACCATCATCATCAACATTCCTGTCACCATCAACATGATTATGTTATCACTATGCTCCATTAAATGTATAAAGAAGAGAGGGAGTGCCAAATTTTACTCTATGCAACCAAATTGTGATTTTCTTTTTGTCCAATTAGAAGTAAGGATGATACAACAGATGGTTTGTAAGTTAATAAACAAATAACCAACACATAAATATCTTTAGTGAAACAAATTAGGCATAGAACAGAAGTTTGTGAATAAGGCAAGGTGAGCCTGAGCTGAATTTTTAAAATTTAGGCAAAAATCTGATATATAGTAATTGTATTCTGATTTTTAAATAATTATCAAGTTCATATTTAGAATAATTAAAATTTTCAGGAGAAATCTTTATAAATTGAGACTTATTAGGTTAAATTACTATTAAGATAAGTCAATAGAACTTACTATTTGTAACCCATTAGCCATCCAAGATAAACATCTACTTTTGTTATCTATAAAAAGAGAATACCTTTAATATCAAGAGCATTTCAGTGTTGGCCTCAGTAAAATTTCTCAGGATTCTCAGAAATGCTTCTCAACATTTTACATGTCAAGAGTTCTTTTTACAAACATGTTTTTTGTTGATATCTGAAGTCTTCTTTTCAAATAAAGGTCATAAATACATTGGTCCCAGTATTTCTGAGAGCTGCAATGTCCAAAAGATAATTAATTCCCCTTACTTATATCTAGTAGTCAGTCTCCATGATGGCCCCCATTAATTCTTTGCCTTACAAATGACTTATTGAATCAGGGCTGTGTCTGTCTCTGTATAATCAATATAATATGGCATAAATGAAGATGTGTGATTTCAGAAGGTAAGTTATAAAATGCAATGCATTGCAGCTTCTACTTTGGTCTCTCAGATCTCATTCTGGGGACAGCCTGCCATGATGCCATGAGGAAATGGAAGCAGTCCCATGGAGGGGCCACTGTAGAAAAGCTAATACCCCCAGCCAACAGGTATTATTACCAACTTGCCAGCCATATGAGTGAGCTACCTCAAACGTGGCTCCTCCAGACTCATTCAAGCCTTCAGATGATGGAGTCCCAGCTACCCACCATCCTCCATCCTGGGGGTTAAGCACGAATTATGAGAAAGTTTTCAAATAAATAAAGTACAAAATGAAAAAGGAAAAATTATTTCAGCTACAGCAGTGAATTTAAAAATAATAAAGAAATATTATAAGTAATCATATGCTAAAATTTCAAAGCCTATGCAAACTAGATACATTTCTCAAATATATAAAATGATTATGTTTACACATAATTTTCTCAATATAAAGAGAAAATATTTGATAAATTTTAACCTATATATGATTAAAATAACTCTATTATCAAAGGAGGATTAGACGTTAACTTCCTTACAAGTTTACTTGTTCAACAAAAAACTATAGCAAATAATATCTTCAATGAAGAAATCATAGAAATATTCACTTTAAGTTTTGAAATAAGATGATGATCTGCCTTATCACTAATTCTGAGACTTCTGTCCAATATTGGGAGGAAAATTTATTTAAAAAGAGAGAGATAATGATAAGAACAAAAGAGAAGAAGCCATTATTAGTTATAAGTACTATAATTATCTCTCCCAAAAAATCTATAAAACAGTAAAAATTATTAAAACTTACAAAAAAGTTAGCTAAGTTTACAGGGTATAAAATCAATTTACAAAACTTAACATTATTTCTTACAATCACAATAACCGTCTAGATATAAACACATGCCATTTACAATAACAATAAAACTGTAACACATTTAAGACTATACTTAGTAAAAATGCCTTCAGGCTTCTGTGATGAAAATTTAAAAATTCCATTAATGGATAAAGACTATCTGAGTACATTGAGAGAAATTACATGTTCTGGGATGAGAATGATTTAATAAATAATATGTCAGCTCTCCCTATCCACCGAGCATAAATGAATCAAGAAGATTCACTAGAGTTAAATGACAGTTTTATTCAACAGTCTTAAGATTTGCAAATTTGGAAACACTACCAGGTAACACCCCAAGTGTTCTGAAAAAAAAACAAATTGAGAGTTCTTGTAGGAGAAAGTACAGCCTTGAGAAGAATCAGTCCTGCATTCTTAGTCTCTGTATTGGTTCCAGAGGGTGATCTTCCAGATGTCAGATAGTCTAGATAATGGATGTCAGGTGGTCTGGATAACAGATGCCAAGACATCTAGATACATGAACATCATTTCATAGATAGATATAGATATAGAGATAGAGATATACAGATATATAGCTATATGATAGATATATATAGATAGATAGAGATATATATACACACACACAGGCATTGATGCACAACTGAAAAGTTCAAAATTTTAAGTCCTCAGACTAATTAAAGTAAAATTAAATCTATTCCTCATGTTTCAGCCCATTCTGACTTAAGTAATTTTGTTAGCTTGGCTATGTTGATGCTAATTTGTTTCTTCACTCTTTCCTCATCCCCAAATTAATCTAAAATTAAATGCAACCCAAACAGAAATACGTCTGTATCTTTTCCAGCAATCTGTTAAACTCATGCTAACATTTTTATGGAAGAAGAAAGATTCCTGGATAACTAATTAAACTCTGAAAAGAATGAGCAAAGGACAGGGATTGACCCTGGCAGATATCAATTCATATTACAAAGCCACAGTAATATAAAACTGTATGATACTTGGGTAAAACCAGACAAATATCCCAAAGGGACATAAAACATTCCACAAAAATCTAAGTAAATCTATTAGGTAAAAGATATAGCATTTGAATCAGGAGGGCAAGACATAATTTTGAGTAAAAGGTGCTGGGAATATGGGCTCTCTGCATGAAGAAAATCCTAATTACACCACACAGAAAATTGGATTCCAGATAGATTGAAGACCTAATTATCTTATATAGAAGAATATCTTTCAGCACAGGACTCCTAAATAAAACCTTGAAAGTACAAACTATAAGGCAAAAATCGCTAAGGATAAAAAATTATAAAAGTTAAGAATTTCTTTCCAATGAATGATGCAATGGGCAAATTATTTTTAAATGACAAATTAGAAAAGACATTTACCATATATAAAACAAACAGGGGATAATGTGTAGGATACAGAAGTAATTCCTAGAAATCAACAAGAAAGAATTACTAATAGAAAAATAGTCAAATTATATCAATAGACATTTCACGAATGTTGAATCCCAAAAATTAACAGCATATGATTTGATATTTAAATGTATTAGTAATTAGAGAAGTGCATATTAAAACAACAATTAGATATTAGTTTGCACCTATCAGATTGGAAAAATAAATAGAAAGTTTAATAAAAACCAAATATTAACATTCCAAAGTGATACTAAACAAGTGTATAATTTATGATCCAGCTTTCTACTCCTGAATATACATTCTTGAGAAGTTTTCATTCCAGTCAAAAGGAATAATTATTAAGAGTTATTTGTGGTAGTAAGAGGTTGCAGGCAATCTTGTTAACTGTCACAAATGATAGATTTTAGTGGGTGCACATTGTAAAATACGGGGCAGATCTTACAAGCAATAGACTAAATAGATCTTCAAATATATTCCCGAGTTAACAAATAAGAAAAATAATGAGTTCTATTGCACAATTACATTTACATCAATTAGATTCACATAAAAGTTCAATGCAACTTTTACAATAATATATAGAAATAATACCCATTAAATATAATGGTTCCCTAAGGAAGGTAAAAGAATGGACCTGAGGCATGGGGATAAAAGAGAATGCAAATATTTATTCATATTTCCATGGATTCACACATGCATGCATATATACATACATACTCACATGCAAATATACATGCACAAAACAAGAAAAATCTATGTGAACTAATGATGGTAGTGTGCTATGAAATAAGGAGTATATGAACACAACACTACATGAGTGTAAAAATTAACAAATAACTCATCTAAATCCAAAATAATATACAAAAAAGGGAAAAGAACAATCTACAATGTTTTACATTCACTCTATGCTCAGATAAAATTTACTCTTGATCATTTTTTGAGTGATCAAATAAAATAATGACATCTGCCTTAAATCTAGAGTAACTTGCCAAACCAACTTGCAGTTTCTCGGCAGGCTGATTGTCATAGTAATGCAGATTTCTTTTTAAGAGAAAGATATTCTGGAATTTAAAATGCTAAAAGAATATTTATGTCATAGGCAAATTTTCACAAGACTTATACTTAAATATTTTACATCTCATTAATACATCAATAATCATTAATTTTTTCCTACATTTTATATATTACAATGGGCTGCACCATAATATGTGATTTTGTGTGTGTGAGGGTAGGCTTTCTTCAATGCCATCTTCAGTCATTTTATTTATTAATTCCTTTTATCATGTAAGAACAATAGCATCTACTTAAATGTAAAGAGATATATTTATGTATATTAGAATATACTATCAGATAAATAACATTTCCTTTAGTATTTATGTAACAAATATATATCACATGATAGAGTATATGGCAAGATTCACTTCTTGTTAAAAAAAATACACATTCACAAAGACTTCTTCTCCTTGATCATGATTTCACTATCTGGTTTTTCTACTACAGATTTCAGCCCCAAAGTCATATCCTTTGTGAGTCCTTCTCTGATCACCAAATCCAAAATAAAACCCTCATCATCCCAATCTTAATCGATTTTCTTGATAGTATGTGCTATTTGAATCTCTCTCTCTGTCTCTCTGTCTCTCTCTGTCTCTCTGTCTCTCTGTCTCTCTGTCTCTCTCTCTGTCTCTCTCTCTCCTCCTCTCCCCCCTCTCTTTCTCTGTCTTCTTGCATATTGTCTCTAGAATATAAGTGCTATGGAAACCCTTACCTGACTTTTTTTTTTTTTGCTATATCCTCAACTTGTAAAACACTTAGTACATGACAACCATTCAAAAAACTTTTGTTGAACAAATGTAATAGTAAAGGAACAAGTAAATGAATTAGATTTGACACAATTTTTAAAATTGACTCCTTTGGTGCTGTTGTCAAATAACATACACATTTTAGTTTTTAAAAAGTAAAGCAATAGATGCATTTGATTGAAAATCAGGAGACTTTAGAATGATATGAAATAGTCCTCTGCTCTACTCCTCTCTTCCCCTAGTCCTAAATACCAATGGCAACAATTGGGGGCATTTATGTTTTTAATTTTTCCAATAGTCATTTTCATATCTTCCAGTATTATGCTTGTACTGGTATATATGGGTCAAACTTTTACATTACCTATTGATTTTCTCCTGAGATAAAGATACTAACTTTGCTCTCTAAACCCTACCTTTAACAAGTAGCATTCTGTCACAATGATCACCAGTGAGCTCTGCAATTTCAAAAACAATTCTTAAACCTTGATTTTTTTTTCCATCAACTACGGACCACATCTTTGATTTGCTAATCTTCCTTCCTTGTCTTCCAACCCATCATCTATACATTTACTTTGATTCGACATGGTTGATAACACTGCATTTTGTGATTTAAACACAGGTTAATTCTATGAATAAAAACATTAATATTTACATGTTTATGATGATATAGTGTTTACCGCCAAGCCATGTACAAACATTACAACCTTTTGTACAATTCCAAGGTCACACAATGTCAAATTGGAAAATAGTCAAATATTTTTAACCCTCCAACTAATGCCTTGATGCTACCTCATATTAATCATTTTGCACACGCTAGCAGTTCCTTTTTTTTACTGAATATTTTCCACCTAGAGGTGTCCACTTTCCAGCACTGGCCTAAAATGGATGCTACTAGTTCTACTGCACACCTGTATTTCTGACGCAAGAACTAACTACTTTCTCGTTTCACCTAGTGTTTTCTTGGATTACAAGAAAACTGTCTTCTTTCTTGATTAATTCCTTCTTTTTAAGAGTTTATTCTCAATTAAATGACTAAAGAAATGTTAATGGGAGGAATTTATTTTAGTTTATTTTTGTTTCATTTTAGCTTTTCTAAGTCTGGAATGTCATTTTCTCACTCACATTTAATGGTAGTTTGTCTGGATATAAACATCTAGTTCAACTTTTTTTCTCCTCAGAACTCAGAAAACCTGTTACATTGTTCTCTTTTATCCTGATATAGATAATGACAAGTCAGACACTAGTGTGATTCTTGATCCTTGGCAAGACACCTGTTTTTTCTTTTTAAAAGCTTTTTGGAAATTTTTATTTTTCTCTGGGGGAATCCATCTGCTCTGTCTTATTCATAATCGTCTCCTCTTTATTTTCTCTCATGTCTGTTCACTAGTGAAGTATAAAACCTCTCTTAATTTTTCTACCCTGGTACTGGGCTGTTTATTTTGCAAATCCACTTTAAGTTTCAGTGACCTTGGTTGTAATTTTTCCTTTTCTGTAGCACTGTGTTATTAAGAATACAATAAGATTTTGAATCTAAGGATATACTTCAGTGTTTTCTTTTTAATTGCTCTTCTGTTTCCTGAACTATATCTTTTTTTGGTGCCCTTCCCTCCCCCACCTGATAGTTTATGTTTGTCTGTCTCATTTACATTCTTGCTTTCTGTAATTATCTGGAGATCCTGGCTGGAATTTTCATATTTAAGAAGTCTGCTTTTCCAATTCTAAGTAGTTGAGTGGAGCTTTTTTCATAGTGAATGAATGAAAAACCTGCCATGCCCAAATGCTGAGGTCTTCACCCTGGGGCACCTATGACCGTGCTTCCCCGAAAATAGGACCTAACCGGAAAATAAGCCGTAGCATGATTTTTCAGGATGACATCCCCTGAACATAAGCCCTAATGCTCTTTTGGAGCAAGAATTAATATAAGACCTGGTCTTATTTTCGGGGAAACATGGGATCATGCTAGCTGCCACAGTTACAGTGGAGATTACTTTAGGAATTACTGTTTGAAACACATAGTCATTCTTATTTGTCAGGACTTTTACTGAATTAGCTAAGCAACCACTTTTGAAAATTCTCCACTGAATTTTACCTTCTTTCTATTAAACTCACAATAGAAACTTGTTACATAAATCATGTGTCCACACTGAACATAAGAGATAAGCACATTGTTCTGGGCCCACTTAAAAACACGCTACTCTTGTTGACACAGAGCAGCAAAACAAAACATCAAAGCAAAGATATAATTATACATTTGTAGAGTGGTAAACTGGCATATGTGTTGTATATCAACATGTTGTATAACAACAAATACAGTATTACAAATTTCCTTCAAAAACTTACAATCATTTTAAACTTACAACAGTGGGTGAAAATGCCTGTTTTCCACACTCCATTGAACATTGTGCGTATCAAACTTTTAATCCTTGCATTACCTCAATCATATTTTATATTGCTCATTTTTATTTATTCAACAAACGGTTGCTTCCTATTTCCAATGTCTCATTCTTAGAATTTCTTGTTCATTTATAAGAACTTTTTATATATTAAAAAACTACGATTTTGTTGCAATTTTTTTCCTGTTTTATAATTTATCTTCTTACTATTTATGACATTTTTGTTTTTTAACCATAGAGAAGTTTTATTGCTTTTAGCCAAACTAATCAATCAAACTAATTCTTGGACATTCAGTATTCTGAGATTGACTTTTGGGAAAATATCTCTGTCTCAGATCTGATGTGATATTTGTAATTCTCAACATGCCTCCTTGTCTTTGTCAAAGTTTTGCTGTATTTCACAGGCATTTGCTATAGCTTAAATGTGGAGGTATTAGCAATTTACTTATTTCATTAAATTGGTAGTTGGTTTTTTTTTGTTTTTGTTTTTGTTTTTTTTTATCTGCTTCTTTTCTTTCTTTCAATTTTATTTTCTTTTGGTGTAATGGGAGGTAGAAACATTTTAAAACTTTGAGCATAGTAGGAAATAGTAGCAAAAGTTTGTTTATCTATTTTCTCCTCCTCTAGCAAAATAATTAAAAAAGGAATTAAAATCCAGATAGTATTTTGCTTATATTCACATTAAACATATATGTATGTATATGTATTAATCTAGGAGAAAATAAGATCATCACATTGCATCTCCCTCTCTAGGAAAAAGGTATATATTTACATTCATTCAAGGCTTCCTCTAGGTTTCTCCATGAAATTTTAAAATATGCATATCCTAGTCCCATGCCTATGTATGCCTTAAACAACACTGATGCACCTTAGATTTGTATTCCCAGCTCTGTATAGTCCTCTGAATTCCAGACTCATGCATTCAACTGTCAACATCATCTCTACTTGGGTAACAAATAGGCACCACAAACTTCTCAAACATGATAATCCTTTCCACCCAAAGCTGATACTCCTCTAAACTAACTCAGTTGTTTCAGCTATAAATCTTGGGCTCATGGTTGATTATTCTTTTTCTCTGACCCATTATCAATTTAATCACAAAACCATGTAGGCTTTATCATTAACATATATCCAGAAGCCTGCTCTCAATATCTCACTATTTCCACTCTAGACCAAGCTTCTTTTCTTGTTCGCACTGATCTCCTAGCTACATCCTTGACATTCTATGGTCTGTGAGCCACACAGAAGCTAGAAGAAGCTTCTTAAAATTTCAAGGCAGATTATGTTACTCCTTTCCTCAACTTTCTGATGACTCTCATTTCATTTAGAATAAAATTCAAAATAAGAATATTTCCCTTGCAGAGTCATTGCTGTTGTTATTTCCTCCATCGGAAACATCATTTTCTGCAATACTTTCATAACTTGTTTCCTCATCCTTCAGGTCTCTACTCAAATATCTCCTCTGGTGATACAATGTAAAACATCATTCCACCCATTACTATCTCACGTTTTACCTCTGCTTTTTTGTTTTCGTCATAACATTTATCACTCCTGATACAATTAATAGTCATTTGCTGTTATTGCCTAGTTCCTCTGATGAAATTATAATTTCCATGCTAGCAGGGAATGTTTTTGTTGTTTACTGCTTTGTCCCAAAAACCTATAACAATATCAATGGATCCTCAATACATATTTGTTGAATAAACATATCCCAATATATCTTTTTAAATTTATTTCTACAAATGTAGTCTTTGATTTGTTTTTAAGTTTTGTTTTTGTTATACTACAAGGATACTTTCTTCCTTTTTTATAATTTGTGATCACATTGTCTTTAAATTGTACATGAGAGGGCTATATTTATATTACCTGTGTAGCTAGTCAAATGATTGAATTATTTTGTTTCTAATATTTTAGTTGAATGTCTTAGCTATCCCAGTATATAGTCATCTCACTGCCTCTTGCTTCTCAATTTCACCATTCCTTATTTCTTTTCCAACACAAATTTCTTCTCCTGAATTATTGCTTCGAGTAATTTGATTTCACTGATTGACTAGTGAAATCAAAATAACAATCAAATTTAAATGGCTAATAGTTTGACTATTTATCAGTAAATTTAAAGAAATAAGCAGGTTGCACATAGCTGAATAGTGAATATTGGTAAATTATGTAGCAACAAAAGCGATGAAAACTTTATATTGAAAACCCTAAATATGAGTCCTGCTTTTATTATGACCACTTGAGTGATACTGGTAAATTGTTAATAAATACTTCTAGACAAAGAAGCTGAAATCACCAATGGTTATTTTTTTCTTGAAGATCTGATCATGACATGACTTTTTTAAAATTAATTAATTAATGTATTTATTTCACTTATTTTTTTAATTGAAATTTATTGGGATGACAATGGTTAGTAAAATTACATAGGTTTCAAGTGTACAATTCTGTAATATATCATCTATATATCACATTGTGTGTTCACCACCCAGAGTCACTCCTCCTTCTATCACCATATATTTAACCCTATTTACTCTCTTTTAGGTACCACCTCCCTCCCCCAGAACCCTCTGGTAACCACTACACTATTGTCTGTGTCTATGAATTTTTGTTTCTTTGTTTGTCTTATTCCTTTACTGCTTTCAGTTTTATATCCCATATATCAATGAAGTCATATGGTTCTCGACTTTTTCTGTCTGACTTGTGCTTAGAATAATAATCTCAAGATCTATCCATGTTGTTGCAAATGGCACTATTTCATCTTTTCTTATGGTAGAGTAGTATTCCATTGTGTATATATACCATATCTTCTTTATCCAATCATCTATGGAAGGACACTTTGGTTGTTTCCATATGTTGCACACCGTAAATAAAACTGCAATGAACATCAGAGCACATATATCTTTATGGATAAATGTTTCCAAACTTTTGGGTTAGATACCCAGAAGAAGGATTGCTGGGCCATATGGCAATTGTATTCTTAATATTTTGAGAAACTTCCACACGGCCTTCCATAGTGACTGCACCAATCTTCATTTCCACCAATAGTTTATGAGGGTTCTTTTTTCTCCACAGTCTCTCCAACACTTGCTACCATTTGTCTTGATGATAGCTATTCTAACTGGTATGAGGTGACATCTCATTGTGGTTTTTATTTGCATTTCTCTGATGATTAGTGATGTTGAGCATCTTTTCATATGTCTATTGGCCATCGGTATGTCTTCTTTGAAGAAATGTCTATTAAGGTCCTCTGCCCATTTTTTAATTGGATTGTTTGTTTTTTGTTGTTGTTGAATTATATTAGTTTCTTATATATTTTGGATATTAGCCCCTTATCGGAGGCATTATTTGCAAATATCTTCTCCCATTCGGTTAGTTGCCTCTTTATTTTGTCAATGGTTTATTTTGCTGTGCAGAAGCTTTTTAGTTTGATATAGGCCCATGAATTTATTTTAGCTTTTACTTCCCTTGCCTTTGAGGTCAAATTCATAAAATCCTCTCTGAACCCACGGTCTATAAGTTTAGTACCTATGTTTTCTTCTATGTAGTTTATTGTTTTAGGTCTTATATTTAGGTCTTTGATATATTTTGAGTTAATTTGTGTACATGGTGACAGATACCAGTCTAGTTTCATTCTTTTGCATGTGGCTTTCTAATTCTCCTAGCACCACTTATTAAAGAGGCTGTCTTTTCTCCATTGTATGTTTTAAGCTCCTTTGACATGACTTTTTACAAGTCCATGTTCGTTATTCTGAGAGTAGATTTATTAACTGAATCATTATTTCTTACTACAGACATCAGTTTAATCTTTGTATAGATTGAAAATGCGATTACTATATTATTTTTTCATTCTGTAAACATGGTATAAAGAAAAGCCTTGTATAGTCATTTCCAACAACTAATTTTTTAATTATAGAACAGTAGAAGAGGAAATATAAAGGCCATCTTTGTACTCCTCTTTGGAGAAAAAGAAACTAAATCTCAGATAGCCATACTGAATTATTCAACTATTAGGAAACAGAGAAAGGGTTAGAACCCTGCTAATCTGTCTCTGAATATAAGAATTGTTGCATTTCACTCAGGAACATAAATTTTTTGTCAGAAATCTGTGGGGCATTTTTGCTTATAGATCTTATGGAAAACTCAAGTTAAAATACCCAAAACTAAAGTAAACACCTTTCCTGGAAATGAGGTTTTCCTCATTTAATTTGTGATTCCATCAATTATACCATCATCCTCTTGATTATCTATACCACATACTTGGGAATTGCCCCACACTTCTCCCTCTCCCTGAACACCAACGAGCCACAGCTGATGGCCATCCAACCATAGTTGATGGCCATTTACTACCTGAGCCAGCACCTTTCCATGCGAGGCTGGGAGCCTGGAAACTGCTCTCTGGGGGTGTGTCCCCACAATATATTATCTGGTAAGAATCTTAACTCTTTTGTATGTTATTAAAAGTTGTCTCTCATATGGCTCCTACTTAAGTCTCCAGCCATCCTTTCTCAGCCTAGCTGTGGGTTATCTCAGTTCCTACATGCCAGGTGCCTGCAGGCATGCACCTGTTATGCTGCTTAACTGCTTGGAGTGTTGTCCAACGCCCCCCCATTTTCTCAATCATGACATTATTAGGCAAAACAACTCAACAATTAACACACAACTCAAATATTAAATATCAAACTAGCATTCCTTAAAGGAAAATAATTATATATTGTTATTTTTGTATATCCCAGCATCTGGTGCAATGTTTGACATATACGTATATTTAATGACTTAATTAATTAATCCCTTTGACACACTAAACACCAAAAGGCCAGGAGAGGATATACTTGAAAGTTTCCAAATGTCGACCATGGTAAAACAAAAGAAAAAAATCGAACAAAGGAAAAGAAGTAGTTATACGGGCATTTTGGGATTTTTCTGATGAAATTATGTCTGTGATTCAAATTAATTGCATAAGTAAATTCTTTTTCTATCTCAGCAGTTATCCAAGCATTTAATATTTAAAATCGGGAAATATGGAGTGATAAAATTATGCAAACACCAACATAAATAAATATAACTTGAAACAAAAAAGAAAGTAGTTGCTATGACTGTAGTAAAACCAGAGGCTAAGTAAGAAAACAATGGGATTTTTATGCTCCCAGGAAATTTGGTGATTTGTGAGAATTTTTAGGTAAATAATTCGCTTTAAATTAGTTCACATGATGAATCTTATGTGGTCATTCTGTTCTGGTGTACACAAGAATCAAGAAGGAAAATAAAGAATAATCATATTCACTATTTATGGTGAATAGTGAATTATTCTATGTGTTTATTACTCATGAATCATTAGAGTAGGATAAAAAGAGAAAGAGCTAGATAAGAATAGTTAAAATGATTCAATTTCTCCACTTCCAGAAAATGTTATTTAATGTTCGGTTTTTAACTGAAAACTTTTCTGCACTGTTATTTAATGTTCACTTTTTTTCAACTACCTCTTTGTCAAGTTTGATAATTTCATCCTCTTCTGACTTCAAAAACATACCAAAATAACCTCTTCAGCACCATACTCACACTTTGAAAGTAGAAAAAAAGATTCTAAAGTTTACGTGGGATGAATGTTAAAAAGGTTCTAATAAGAATATCTGTGTTCAGATAGCTATTATATTTGCTTGATACTGACTTTTCCCCCTTTTATTCCGTGTTGCCTTGTTGGCTATACAAAACGTACTTCCTTCATTCTTTCCTAGGTTACCAGCACAATGAGATTTGTGCTGATGAGCTCCTTGAGAGAAACGCGACCATAGATGTGGTGCAGAAAGGTCAGTCTTGAGTTTCTTTGAAATATTTTGTTAAATCAGCAACAGCAAAGGTCATTTGAGCTCTGGGTGAGGTTGTTCCATTTATTTTTCTGCCAACCTAAAGATAGTTCATGTTTGTAGAATTGTATATTTCAAATGATCTGATTTCAATTTTTAAGAACCGTGTACATGCAACACATAGACACAAAAAATATAAGCTTGTGAGTAGTAAATAGCAATGTTGTTTGGTATATGATGGTAAAGTTCAGTGAGGAAATAGTTGTTACATCCTCTAACATTTTAATATAAATGTTTTGTGAAATTATGTGATACTGAAAAATCAGGCACCATGGACTCACAATAAAGAACACAGGTTATTGATGCAATCATTAAAAAGTACTCAGAAGCCATTTAGATTAATTTGTTTACTTTGTTTATAAAACAATCCATTCACTGATATTAAGTAACTGTATTTATGCCACTCTCTCAAAGCCTACAAAAGCAACAGTATTAAGCATAAGCAGTAAACCTCCTGACTCTTTTAAGAGATCATTTCCTGACCACATTTCTTATTTACAATAGAATGCTACATAAATTCTCTTTTGCCTCGAGATGTTTAAGCCATCTATCTCCCTTTATTACTTAAAAACCCTACAGATTTTTGTATAGCACGGATCATGGTCCTGTGGACCTTAGAGCCTTGTCCATTTTATACTCCCCACCCCCAAAATTATATATCAACAACAATAGTATACAATTTGCAAAACATTTTTAATCTTTCTTTTATTTATAAAAAAATCTATGCATTCTATTTAATAATTACATTCTAAAACAGAGGCACTTTTAGTTTCCCTAATTGAAAAATAAACACATAGGACTAGTTGTAATCACGGCCAGTTGTCTCAGTCATAAAACAGGGAACATGACCATCATGCTCCTTGAGAGCAGTGACCAAATTTGACCATGGGTCAACCATTTTTTGTCCACCCTCCTAAATGACTAAGTGGTCTCTATCATACAGACTTTTGAAACAAAAGAAACTACACTTGCCGCAGCTGAAAAAGCAGTGAAGGAGTATCAGAATATTAATGAATATTATTATAAGTAGAATGACCCTAATTGAGACTAATTCACATCTCTTGAATAGGAACTGTTCCCTGCCTTATAATTAATTACCAAAGGTCCACACAGTGAATAAAGGGGATTTTTCCCTTCTCTCTAGCCATCATTCGCTAAAATACCAAGTAAACTGAAATATAAACATATGCGTATTAAGTTGAACATTTTAAAGATATAAAATGTATCAAATATGTTAACCTCCCTTGTCTTGCAGTCTCCATCTCTTTAAAAAATGCTTTAAGAAGTTAAGAACACATAAACCAACCTGGTCATCCATTTAGGAAAAAAGGTATCGAGAAATTGTATTGAAAAGAACATAGAAAACTAGAGCTAAATTCAGCAGGGATCAATGTCTCATTTCAGTCTTAGAAATAAACATTATCTATACCAATAAGCTCATTAAAATTTATGTATTATAGAAAGGTAACTTACTGTGGGTGTTCACGTTACTCTCAGTAGCCCATGTGTTGTAGAGTTTTAACCTTTTGACCTATGAAATCAAACTCAGACACCTGTTGGGAGGTTGGTACTAAATAGTCATGAATTCCTCATTCAAAATAGCGTATTTCATAGTCTTCTAATGTAAAGAAGTTTCAACTGAGATTTCTACTCCTTTCTCGCTTCCTTTTTTGTTTGGCTTTCATGTAAGTCTATAGAATTCCTTCTTCAATACTATGAAGAGCAGTAGAAGGGAGAATATTTGAGAATAAAAATTATTTAAAGTGACATTTTAACATCTATGTGGGTTCGATGAGAGCGTTTGTGATCAAATGGAATTTCAGTTGACCTGAATGCTTTAGATCTTGAAAAATCATACAATTGGGTTATCTATTCTGTGTCTTGCATTTTCAAATATTATTCAAATATTTGCTCTTTCTTGAGTGCATCTTGTATTTTGTAACCTCAGCCTACTATGGCTAAATGTAATCTGGAAATACTGCTCTAAACTCAAGAAGCAAATGCTTAAATGTTTAAAAAATATTTCCAATTCTTGACTCAAGCCTTCACCTACCTCATTAACCAAAATGTCTCTAATATTCTACTTTGACGATCTCACGGTCCTGATTTTTTAAGAAGCCTGGGGACGAAGGCATGCTTTCTTTTTTGGGTTCAGCCTCCATGTTCATCTAGGAGAACACAGGTCAATATGTAGCTGCTGTGCTACTCAGTGGTTCACTCACCCTCCCACAGATGGCACTGTCCTTTCCTAAGGCCATAATTCTTTAATCCAAATCTGGCATAAATGACTATGTCTCTGTAAAAGCAAAACCACATTCTCTTGGTGCTAATTTTGGCCACAGGATTTCACGCTTGGACTGTAGTTCTTACACGCTGCCACCTTGCAGGGTGGCCCCCTAGCAGTTTACTAATCATGGCTGGTTTCAGATGATTCCCTTTCAAGACATCCACCACTAGGACCATTTTCCTTTTAAATCTTTACATATTAAGGATCTGATAACTTCCCCTTTACTTGGAAGATGAGGCTTTCAGACAACTCTCTGAAAGAAAGCAAACTCATTGCTTCTGGAAAAGTTTATATTCATCACTGAAGGGGATTCCAAGGTTATTTTTTAGCATATTTCTTTCTGGGAAAATGACAAAGAAATTATCCTGTCAGAGCAACCTACATCATGAAGAAATAATTATAACTGCATTGATTGGAGATCTAATAATTCATTCAGTTTCACAGTGAAATAACCCAAGCAAAATATATTTACTATGATTAATGTAATGGAGCCTGTAATCATTAAAGTGGCATTAAACATATTAATTTAACTACATTAAAATAAATTGTAGTCACGAAATGCTTATAATATTCTGAAATTAGATACCTATTACTTGATTTCAGGTGCTGAATGGACATTTATCATTGTATATTTTGCATATTGCCCTTGAATATATTCATTTTGAATTTCACATGTTAAATGAATCTAGATCTTGAGGTGATGCGATGTATGTTTTTAAAAATATGTTGAGAGTGTTTATTATGTGTCAGGAAATTAAGAAATAGTAAAATGATTCTTGTTTAAGTGTTTAGGTGTTAGAGATACAACAGGGAACTAAGACAAAAATCCATGCCCTCACGAAATTACATTATAGTTATTTATACTTTTTTGCAGTGTGTCCCTATAAAGTATATTCTGTGGTCTCTTATGTGACCTTGAGTAACTCATATCTCTCCATCCATAAATGCTGTGTAAGTAAGAATATATTCTAAAGTGTAAGTCATAAGTTGCTTTCAATGACTAGAATTTGAGACCAGATATCTTACTTAAATTTTAGAATCAATTACAAAGGAACAATGCAACTATTCAAAAACACTCATCTTACAGCTATTTTATTAGTCATTCTGATGTGGCACCACATCTCACAGAAGACAGCTTTATTTTCTTCAGAAGAAAGTTGAGGAGACTAACACAGAAATGCCACCAAGTACGTGACTGACTGTGTCAAACACACAGTGAATACCATTTTGAAATATTCTCATTGAGGAATTACAAAATTTCTTATAAATGTTAACATCTTCCACAGGAAGTAACATTTATCAGTTTCTTAAAAATCTTTGATAGATAAATATATTGCTGCATGAATAAGGTGAAGGGGATCACAGATTTTAAAAGTTCATATTCCAATGCAAGTGGCTCATACCCACTTCTTTGGTCTGTTGAGAAACAGAGAAATAATTATTGTTTAAAGGAAGCTCAACTAGTTCCACCTAACTCCTTATGCTGTTTGTTAAAGATCTGTCTTCAGCCCTATGACTAAATATAAATGCAAAATAAGGAATTTACTCTAACAAGTTCTCAAACATATTTTGCTAAAGCTGTGATTCTTATGACAGCATTAAGATCCAAGAAAATAAAAATCAAGTTTGTGGCCTTTCAGTATTATTTGTTTCCCGAATGATGACTATTTATATTTGAAAAGTTCTGTACTAGAGATAAATCAACTTAGTCTTATAATGTTCAAAAAGTGTAACTGGGGTCAAAGTTGGGAGCTTTATAAAACACTGTAAGAAAATTTACCTGGAACGAGAAAATAGGAGAAGATTACTGGATATTCTCTCAGTGCTGGGCTTGTACCTTTGATTAACTTTATAATAACTGGTCTATTTTAAAATTCTATTGGAGCAGAGGTTAATTGGAAGATTTTTGTCTGGTAGAGATGCAAATAATTTCATTATGCTATAGCAGATAAACCCCAAAATTATAGTTTATTGTAACTAGTTTTCTATCAAACTCAGCTTTCTTATTTTAACATTCTTTTACTAATCTGCCTATAAACACCTAGCTTTTCAAATGCTCTTTAGACTGGTTTTACCATCTTTCTGGCTCATTAATGTAATGAGTTCAATGCAATCTTGGACATATGTTCATGTTATATTTGTATAAAAACTATATTTTTCAATCTTTTGATAAATTATACTTTGAAAGAGTTAGACCCTTTTTACTTCCTACCCTTTCTTTGTATTTGAATGGGTCTTGCAATTTTTTAAGAGGCTCTAAATGGATATCATGGTATAACTGAATGAATTCTGTACAGAAAGCTTAGTCCTGCCACTGACTACTTATGTAACCCTGAGTAACTCCTAACTCCTCATCCATAAATGGTGAGATTACAGTAGTTGGTGTGTAAGTGTGAATTCTAAAGAGTAAGTGATACGTAGCTCCTTATGGGCACAATTTGAGACTTATTTCTTAGAACATTAGTTGCAAAGGATAAAAACAACCATTCATTGGATATTAAAGCTTCACTTCCTCAGCACAAATACTGTAACTGGAGCAATTCAAAATATATTGGCAAAAGCCCTACACAAATAATTTTATGAATCTGTCCATATTTTTATGCTACCTTCTCCACAAAACTTACCATGATTCTCCAGCTTGAAGCAATGTCTCCCTTCTTCAATTGTACTTTATATATCTCTTACATGTTATATGATTTTTTTGTGTGAATGTCTTTATCCGCATCTATTCGATTGTAAGTAGGAAGAAGTAGAACTACCTACTTCCAACATGGCAGCACTTCTCAGACGGGGGAACTTGGTACCTATTATCTATCTATCTATCTATCTATCTATCTATCTATCTATCTATCTATCATCTATCTATCATCTATCTATCTATCTATCTATCTATCTATCTATCTATCTATCTATCTACCTACCTACCTACCTACCTACCTACCTATCTATCTATCTATCTATCTATCTATCTATCTATCTATCTATCTATCTATCTATCTATCTATCTAATCTATGTATCTATCTACTCTATCTATCTATCATCTGTCTACATACCTCTCTATATAAATTAATATAAACACTGGGAGTATATAAACTGATATCAATAGTGGCTATCCTTCTAGGATATTACGAATATAAGTTTCTCTCATAATCATTAGAAAATAGTAATTTTGATTTGGGTTAAAACAAAATAAAACTGAAAAAAGCAAATAAAACATCAAAGGCCTGTCTTATTACACAAGGTAAAAATCTGAACTTCATAGATGTCATATAATGTCCTTCACCATCTGGCTCCAACCTACATGTCCAGACTGAGCTCCCATCATATTTTCCAATAAATCCTGTTCCACAGCCCCAATGGAATTTTATGGTTACCTGAACATATACTTTCATACCTTTATATCTTTAATCATATTGTTCTCTTAACCTAAAAACACTTCTCACCACCTTCACTTGAAAAAAAAAAAAAAAATGAAGTCAACATGAAAGGCAAAGCCAAACTAAAATGTGCTCTTCTTTGTGAAGTTATTTTCTGCTCCCAACTTTAAAATTATGACAAGTCCTAACTGTTAATTGAGAGGGGTTGTTTTTTTGTATGTTTTTTTAAAATTTTTGAATCCTATAGCTTCTCCAGAGTAAGGAATGTCTTATTCCTCAATATCCTCTGTGATTAAAGTAATAGATAATAATAATAGCAATAATGATGATGATAAATGAATAAGTGGATGAATAAAAGACCTGCCTGTACACTAAGAATTGGCTACCTACTTTCTGTTTACTATAGCCTGTTTACATAATAACCTTCTGGCCATTTCCCATCTCTAATTTCTTATTATAATAATAGATTATCCATTTTACAATGTACACGGTCACATCCTTTTTCCTTCCTTCTTCATGGTTTCACCCTTGTTTAGTAATTCACAAGTTTTATACCAAATCATTAGGTTTTCAGGTTAGTACTCTGGTTACTTTATTGGAATTTTGTTTCAGAGGTTTTAATACCATTTCCCACTTGTCTGTATCCCAAGGACGTGCCTCATATGTAGTATTTCTTCTCTGACACCATTTGCTTGATTGTGGAATGCATAGTATCCTAGACATACAAGATCTTCAAGTTCTTGGTTCCACGAAGCTACAGAAGCTGCACTCACTCAAGTACCTTCCTCCCATCCAACTTCCCAATAGCACTATTTAAGTTTGTTAAGCTTCCTTCTGTGTAAGAACAATGATTCTCAGTGGCCATGGAAGATGAAGGGAGTGTATGAGATGGTATTCTTCAAGAGAAGAAATATCAATATTTGCTAACCTATCAAATCCAATCCTTATTCTGACATATCTGTTTTGTTTTTAATTTTCTTTCTCCTGGGGAAGAAGTGGTCCTTAGTAGCTATTAGAAAATTAATATGATGGTAGGTGCAGATATATAGAGTACTTGACAAAGAAGTAAATATCCTCTTTGGATAATGAAGAAAAAATGATAAATGAATTAAACTGGATGTGGCCCCTGATCAGCCATAGAAAGGTTAAGATTGGGTCTACGGGTCTTTCTTAATTGGATTATGTTAGAGAATATTGAAGCTGAATTACAAATATTAGGATGAAAGGTGAGGAAACAGAAAGGAATAAGGAAAACATTAAGAAGTCCACCTTTCTCAAATGTTAAAAATAATAAATAGAATTAATAAAGTATCTGCTACTTACTAGGAACTTTATATTCAGTATGTCTACTTGTCGCAACTACCAAAGAAGGTACTATTTTTATTGTACAGATATATGAACCGACCTTTAGAGAGGTTAGGTCTCCAGGCCAAGGTCACACAGAGAGGGAAAAGCAGAGCCATGATACAAACTCAGGTCCGTTTCTGTTATTCTCCTTTTACGCTGTCTTTTCATATAGTACCAGCTAAATTCATGCTAAGATTGATGGAACCCCTAACCTGGTGACCTTCAGACATGGTGACTGTAATTTGGGTCACAAGACATAACAGGAAAAGAAAGTAGAATCTGTAGAACATTTTAGTGAGAATGAGTCAAAATTGACTGGTTAGTGATAGGAGAAATATTGAAGTCAGATGACTACTTAAAGCCATAAAACCATAGACATCTCTATTTCCAGGGCTAACTTAATATTTTATACGCTTAGTCATTCATGGATTTCTGTGGCTTGCTGCTTGGCTTACCTTAAAGTGCTACAAAGTCGATTGCCAATGATTCTTCCCATGCACTAATACCTAACAGTTATTGAATTTTGCCCTGGGCCAGGGACTATGTTAAGCACTTACATGGATTATCTCATTTAATGCTCACAAGAGATTTATGAGTTGGATAATATTATTAACCTTATTTATTGTCTAAAGGAGGCTCAGAGCCTAAGTAACTGTCTAAGACTCTACAGACAAAACTATTTTGAAGGCACACTATTGAATCATAATACCATCGGGTTAAATCACACACTTAGCATTTCAGATATAAAGATGATGTCACCTCACTTGAAAAGAAATGTCATTTATAAAACAAATACAATAAAACCATCATTTTATGAGCAAAATTAGAACATAATTAACAATAGTTCAGCAAAAATTATATGCTTAGAAGGTTGTTTTTGGTGGAATTTTTTAATTTTACACTACAAACGCTAGAGTGGTAAAAACCCCTAGCTACTTAAGCTAAGGCAGTTTTACATGAAACTTACATGTACTGGTCAGTAACAGTGTATAGTCTCTCAGCATGATTGTGCCACTTTTAGAGTTCCCATCAATGACAATGGTTGTATCCATAGCAACAGATGCTATAAATGCACTGAATGGTTATAAACATTTCAGACTTACTGATTTCTTTCATCCAGGTTAAAAAAAAAAATAGTCTTCCTCTTACTTAAACAAATAAACATAAACTTCTATATCAATATGAAAAGTTCAATATTTTAAGATCTGATTTTTGTTTGTTTTATATATAAAATATATATAATACTTTCAGGATTTTTGAGTAAAGATATTTTTCCTTTATACTAAAATTCACCTCATTCAACCTCAAATTTTGTTTGTTAATTTCAGATATGCATGATTGTGTTGACTTTTAAAATATTAATGTGGATTCAATTTCTGACATCAATTATTTTCACTGGTTTCTTGGGGTAGATTAAAAGTACATCACAAAACTGTAATTTTGGTGCTACTGCCAATTAGCCGTGGTACTCACTTACAGACCCCAAATTAGAATGTTTTCTTAATAGTCTTGTTTTGAAAGTCATATTTCTCAAATGGTGTTATTTAGTTACTGAAAATGTTATACATCATGATGCCAGTAACACATGTTGATTTCTCCTTTCCATCTTTCAGAGGCTGTCCACTTATGAGTAAATAGTGACACATGAGAACACCGGGGCTCTGGAAGATTCTGGGTCCCTCCCCCCCACTATGTCAGAGAAAAATTTCATCAACAGTGTTCTTCTTGAGAATCCTATGATGTCAGAGACCCATTTGCAACACCTCCAGAAATTCTTGTATTGTGCTAACTGCTTGGCTTATCTATGTCTAGACATTTTTATTTTTTTAATTTCTAAATATCTAGATAGAAAGGAGAGTTGGGGATGATCGGAGACAGAAAGGGGAAAGCATGTCTTTACATCTATGTAATGAATTCCTCTATGCAGAGGCAAGCAGCATTTAAAATGTTTATCTGTAAAGCCATGGCTGTACAGCTTTCTAAATAGCATCTCTCTCTCTCTCTCTCTCTCTCTCTCTCTCTCTCTCTCTCTATATATATATATATATATATATATATATATATATGTGTGTGTGTGTGTGTGTGTGTGTGTGTGTGTGTGTGTGTGTGTGTGTTTTGTGATAGGAAATTACTTAATATCACTTTGATTATGGCTTTTTTTAAATGAGAATTTCAGAGGAAGGAATGAAGAGAGAGAGGGAGCAGGGAGAGAGAGTTTTCTCTACCCTCAGGTAGCCTAATAAAAAGTGAAAACTGTGGAGCAATAATAAACCTTTACTGCATTCATCCCATGTCAAACTCATCCCAATTCAGGGAAAGAGGAAAAGTTCTACAATTTAGCAGAGACAGGAAGGCCATGGACAGATAGTAGGCATAGGTTAGTTTCCCTGGTTACATCATGGCCGTCACAGACCTCAGGGATCAGAGTATGTGAATCTGGGTGACTGTCCCACAGCAAATGATTTTAGCAGTAATTCAAGGTGGCCAGCACTGAAGAGAAAATTCTCAACCTTACCAAGTCCTCCTTTGCTATCAACTTGCACTTTTTGGTTTTTTTTTCTATCAATGTACAATGATTCCTTTTCTATTTGACAAGAGCTACAGTTATACTGTTTTTAAGTATGGGCTGATGGGTATGAAAATTATGAATTAGAAAATAGGTGTATGAGTTAATGAACTATAGGTTAACTAAAATTCTTGATCAAAATTGGGGACTGAAATAAAGCTTGGGGAAAAACTATAAAAACACAAAAGTGCAGGGTGCAGAGGGTGGGAAACCCCGAGAGAGAAGGGACTACACTGGAAGCCCATCCTGGGTGAGAATTTGACAGATCCAGATTCTTGTTCATAGTTTGCATGTCAAACTCTATGAATCCTCCAGCACCCTGAGGACCAGAGGGTGCAGCCCCCACGTAGGCTAAGTATAAGCCCATTTCATGAATTTTATAAGATCCCCACTGCTTAGCACTTTGCAACATTCTAAGGAGGCCTTACTGGACTCTTACCCAGCTCAACATCTTAATCTAGACAAGAATGTAGTAGCAAGGTACACACTATGGTCCATGTTTACTAGAGAAGACACTGGAGCTCCAGAGCAGTTCAGTATGAGCCAAGATTGATGAGTTCAAAGCACTTTACCTGCACTGTACAGCCTCTAAACAATTTTGTAGGTGTCGCTAAAGCTGGAGACAAGGACTCTTTCATGCTTTCCAACCTTGAAAAGGAATTCATTTTCAATTAAAAAGACATTGTATGAATATATTTATTCACTTATGTCTATTCTTTAAAACACATATGCACTGCTGATTTTTTAAAACAACAAGTCACTCAACCCCCTACACACATCACTTTCTTCACTGTGGCTGTTAATATAGCTATATACAAGGTGTGACCAACAAATATAGGGAATGCTGCTGCCGAGTGCCATCCAATGGAAAGGCTGGGATCTTCAATACAGGAAGTAGAGCAAAGAATCTTAGTAACAGTGTGGGACAAGTATCAACTTGTTCAGTGCAGTAAGTCGGGTAAGAGCTACAGTTGAGAAAAGATGTGTTTTAAAGTGTGCCATAAATCATGGATCACAAACAATGCATTAACATGAAATGGTCAAATGGTTTCACCATCCATCATGACAATGCTCCATGTCACACACCGCTTCTTGGGTGGCAATTTCTGTTAAATGAAAACATTACGATGTGTCCTCATCAACCTTATACACTGGATCTGGCACCATGTGACTTCTGGCTCTTTCCCAAAGTCAAAATGACCATGAAAGGTAAACATTTTGAATTGATTCAGGACATCAAGGCAGCCATGACAGCGCAACTACAGACACTCATGAAAGAGGACTTCCAGAACTGCTTCAGAAAGTGGCAAGAACGATGGGATTTGTGTTCGAAATAAGGGGAATTAACGACAATGTGTCTTTTACTGTAATATGTTTTTTTATTTAAACATTCACTATATGTTTCTATCACACCTGTATAAACATATAATTAAATGGAAATTTGAACATTCATGCCAGATACAAGTTGATGTTAAATGTCAAGTAGAAATAGGATACAATATTTGCATAAATATAATTGTATGGGCTATCTTGAGAAAATGCTAATTTTTATATTGAAAGATATCTATACATATATAATACATATATGTTGTGTGTGTGTGATGAAAAAAATTGCAGCATCTGACTTATTTCATTTAGCGTAATGTTCTCAGTCAGATGGAGAAAGACAAATACCATATGATTTCACTTAAATGTGGAATCTAAAGAACAGAATAAATGAGCAAACTAAACAGAAATAGACTCAGAGATAGAGAGAAAATACTGATGGTTCCTAAATGAGAGGGGGTGGGGATGAGGGAGAAAGTGAGGGGATTAGAAAGCACAAATTGGTAGCCACAATAATGGCACGGTGATACGAAACACAGTTTGAGGAATATAATCAATAATGCTGTAAAGATTTTGTAGGGTGTCAGACGGGCACTTGTCTTACTAGGGAGACCACTCATGGACAGTGTAAATGCCTGACCACTGCATTGTACACCTGAAACTGAAGCTGAATAATATTGAATGTGAACTATAATTATATATATATATATATATATATATATATATATATATATATATATATATATATGGTCACAAGATGTGGAGTACAGCATAGGGAACAGAATCAATGGAATTTTGACAGCTATATACGATGTCAGAAGAGTAGCAGTTGGGGGAGGGGGGTTATCACTTTGTGAGGGTATAAATATCTAATTATTGCACTGTTTTGTACACCTGAAACTAATAAAAAAAAATTTTAAAAAAAGAAAGAGATTGCAGCAGATACTGGGGGACATGAGAAGATCTCATTGATATTTGAGAAAAAAAATTTTTTTTAATTAGATAACTGTGTCCGTAGTGTTCAAATGTGGTAAAATGGTCATCACATTGTGAACTTTAAATATCTTACAATTTTATTTGGCAATTATACCTTGATAAAGCTGAAAATGTTGTAAAATGAAACAGGGATATAAACTGAAGAAAATGGGTGTCAGCGAAAATAAAAAGAACAGTCAAGAAGTGTCAAAGACTGAAACTTTATGCCTCTACACTGCTATTTGCCTGTTATTTCAGCCATAGATTGTGAGCTCATGATAGTCGAGAATGAAATAGTTTATTTTTTATTTTGTGGCCCTCTCCTCCCACTTTTACCTCCAACACAGTGAGCGACTAATCGATCAGATGTCCACTGTCTAACTCTAAATACATGCTCAGAGAGGAAGAATGGCTATTGTGTAGAAAAGAAACATCATTAGTCAGTGCTTTCTCAATATATTCAATGATATCTAGCAAATATTTGAAGTTCTAAAACATCTGAAATATCAAAGAATGTAGAAGAATAGTTATATGGGTGTGTATATATATATGTATATATATATATATACATATATATATACACATATATACATATATATGTATACATGTATATGTATATATGTATATATGTGTATATATGTATACATGTATACATATATGTATATATGTGTATATATATGTATGTGTATATATATATAGATATATATATAGATAGATAGATATAGATATAGATATAGATATATATAGAGAGAGAGAGATGTTTGCAGAAGACAATTAGAACACGAAGTTTCCAGTAAGATTGTTAAGAAGGAGACTTCAGTCAAGGTTAGTACAGAGAAAAATTGTTAATAACATTTTTACTTATTTTTTAACCAAACACAAGAAAGGGTAGAACTGTAATTTTTCCATAGAGTATTTTTTAAATTTTAATTTTAATGTACTTCTTAAACTCTTAATTAACAAGACACCTTGTCTTACTGCCATGGAGTATTGTTTTTCTAAAGCTAAGAAGTAGTTGTCCATTCTATCAGTATTCTCATGATCCCTTGCAAACTCAGAGCTGTTAACTGAGCAAAACCTCAATGGCCTCAGGGGCCTCTCTCAAACAGGGATGCAATTCTACACCCTCACATGGCACTAGCTTTCAGCTAAGTCTTTATTTTGGATGGCGTGTTTTTCTCACTGCTGTGGGGGGGTGGGGGGGAAGATACATGCACACACAAAGAAAAGCAGCTAAGACTGTTGCATGGCTTGTTATTCTCCAATATTTTCTGACTGCACTAGTGTCTGGTGCTTCTCCTTTCAAAAGAAAAATAAAGTTGGGGTGGGGTAACCCTCAAGTTGTCTAACTTTCTTTTTATAATGTTTGAGATTTTGAAGTAACCAGTGGCTGGAAAGCAAGAAAGCATTGTCTTCCTACCTGTAGATTTTGGGGACCCTGATGGTCTAAAAGAGTTCAAGCACAACTTGACCCTACAGAGCAGTCAATCTATCCAATATAATACTTGTTTGTCAACCATAGGGAGAGTATTGGGCTTCTCTTATGTGCAAGTGACAATTTCTCCCAGTGTAGGTTGGGTGAGGTGCTTAGAGAAATGCCTCACTATAATTTTCACAAGTGAAGAAGCATCATGACATACAGAGAGAATGCCCAGTTCTTGCCACTAATCCTATCACAGGTGGCAGCCTGCTCCTGTGAGACTCTGGCTGTTTGGAGGTGGTTGTTGGCAGGAAGAAAGGGATAAATAAGGTGACTTTTGCAATTCCTATCTAGCAGAAATTTTTCCATCAGCCGAATGAAAATAAAAATAGGAACACCGATTCCTGTCAGATGTAGTAGGCATCTTGGAACAATGAGATTAAAGCAGTACATTCATTAATACCTAGATTCTGTCACTGTCATATGACCAGGTCCTCAGTTCCACATTTCCAAGGGGTTAGGAGGACAGAGCCATCTGAGGTAGATGCTAGATACTAAGCTAGAGAGGACAATTGGGCAATCTAAAGTGTTACAATTACTAGTCTGTTCCATAGACAAGCAGCGCAGTAACTGAGTGCATGTTAGACAGGCAGAACCTCAGCCCTCATCCACCTGCAGGCCTTATGGAATCACAGTCTGTATTTTAACAAACATACTTCTCATGTGATTTGTATGCACACTAATGTTCAAGACTCATGAACTCATGGTATTCAAAGAACTGGGCAAGCTCAGACATGGTTTAGAGAGTGTTACTTTGTAGCGAGGGGACCCAACAGGCCAAATGCAGTGAGGTAAGAGGTATAAAGGACAGCAATAATTCTGCAAGTCAGGCAGTCATTCCGAGTCCACAGGCACGCTGTTGCCTGACAGTAGGACACCTGCACCCTGAAGGCTGCTGGGGTCAGTGTGTAGAGCACCTCTGGAAGCTGTTAGAATGAGTTTTGTGTGAGCAAGAGTGACTCCACATTGAATGAGCTAGAGTAACTCCATTTTGGACATGTGCAAAGAACTTAGCAGACAACACCCAGGGAGCGGCCTGGTTGCCCTGGTAATTGGGTGTAACTAGCTACACCCCGAAGGTCTGCTACTGAAAATATGAGGACGTCAGTGTGCTGGTTGGCTGCTGCAATAAGGTGATGTCAGGAAGGCACTCAGAACTGCATAAGAACTGAGGACTTTAGCAGCTCAGAGAGACAGTCTTGAGTGAGAGTGGACCAGGCTGCCACTCTGCTCTGAGAACTCTCCACTCTGCTCCACTGCACTCCAACCTAACCTCTGCCAGACCGACCTCGCAGACCAGCCACCTTTCTTCAATCCACCAAGACTCTGATTGATTTTGGGACTGGTTCATTGCTCTATTTTAGACTTGGGGGTGGGGGGAAGATACCACTAAACATTTCAGATAAAATGATTACCACATTGCATCTTGAACTGGGCTAATTTTCCTAAGAGTGAACACGAAAAGAAAGACTAATTTTTGTTATATAACTGGGTTTGTTTTTTTATAATAAAGAATATACAACTTGATTTACAGAACCAATTTTCCAAGAACTAATCACAGAAATGTTTATTACATTGTAATTCATAAAAAGTAATTTATAAAACACAGTGAACACATTTTCAAATATATCTTTACAAAATTCTACATTCCTAAACTACATCAGTTTTAAAGTTGGATGAAAATTATGTAAGTAAATTATCAATTTCTTCATGCTATGTTAATTTAGTAGTCCAAATAAAGGGAGAGACATACCGTATTTCCCCGAAAATAAGACCTAGCCAGACAATCACCTCTAATGCGTCTTTTGGAGTAAATAGTAACATGAGACAGGGTCTTATATTATATTAGGTCTTATTTGACTATAATATAAGACCAGGTCTGTATAATATAATATAATATAATATAATATAATATAATATAATATAATATAATAATGCCTGGTCTTATATTAATTTTTGCTCCAAAAGACGCATCAGAGCTGATTGTCTGGCTAGGTCATATTTTGGGGAAACAGAGTAAGTGTATATTTTAAGCCTATTCATTAAGATAAAGTCATCACACTGAGATTACATTGCAGGATTGTGTGTGTGCATGTATGTGTGTGTGTTTGTATGTATGTGCACGTTTGTGTGTTCAGTTGATTTCCTATGCCTTTAAGAGTGTTACACTTCTTTATACACATCATCTATTTAGCCCTGATGGCATCCAGTATGGTTTCCTTGTATTTATAAAGATGTGCTTTTAGTTCGTTTATATAAGAGAAGGCATGTTGTTAGGGAAACATGCATAGTCACTCAAGTCAGAGCCCATAGGTTCAAGTACTAACTCTATATCCAAGCTGTGAGACTTCAGGTAAGTGGTGTCTGTACTTGGTAGGATGATATTAAGATTTTAAATAACATAGACATGTACAAAAACCATATCTTAAGTTATAAAATATATGAATATCACTAATATATAACCAACAAAAACCATGGTTTTGGAGAATAGTTAATGATAAGGGGAAATGTCAGTGATAAAAAATAGTATACAAAACTATAAAATTTTAATTTTAACACATATATTTATGGACTCCAGATGTGTCACAAACTTGCCCATCATGCATAGTTGAATAATTCATTCCAATTAGTTTACATTAAAATTAACATTTTGCCTTTTCTCTTCTAGTGCCCACCAGTTTATGTCTTAATCCTCAGCCTTAATTGGAGACTTTTTGTGTTTCAGTTACCTCTGGAAAACCCCGGGTCTGCCTCATGTGTGAACACAGTCTGTCAAGTCAGTCTGTCAATTAGGTAACCATGGTGTCCACCCTTTGTTTTTCTACAACAGATTTTCCTAAATGCTGTTCTTTCTCATGAATCTCCTTGAGAAAATTCACTATTGCCACTACACCTGTGTGTTGGACATTTTTTCCAGACCCTCCACAAGATGGCAGCCGTGGAGTTGGCAGAGTGGCTCTGGGTTCCAGTCTAAACTGGGCAGAGTCAAGTCTATGCCTCAAACCTGTGCCACACATTGTCATCTGTCCTCAGTGGAGCACTAATTGAAATTTCCTCCTGAAACAGTTCCTCCAGGTTTTGGCCTTACTGGCTCTCCTCAGTGGGGCTCAAAACCAGTTCAAGAAGCCAGACAGAGCACAAGTTTAAATCCATATATATATTCTTCATCCATATGCATTTTTACTTAATGCTGTGTACCAAAAACACATAAACAAACAAAACCCGCTTCCTCTCTAATTCCACCTTTGTGGAAAATTTTAAGCCCTCATGGTTATCAGCTCTGCAAAAAGACATAAGGCCTTTCCACTATCCCTTAACCCTTCTGGATGGATTAGCCTACAATTTCTCCTAGAATATACTTATGTCTATTACCACTGGTCCTGGGTTGTGAGACTATCTTCTTTGCCATGTTGTTATTTTTTGACATATCTAGAAGAAACATTCAAATTTAAATCTGTGATAACATTCCAGTAGAAAAGGGGAGTGATCTCAGAAAAAAAAAGAGAGAGAAATCCAAGTTGGTATTTCAAGCCCTAATATGTACCCATGTAACTTAAATGCAAGTGAAGATGCATACCTGTATTTCTATTTATAACTCTGAGACAGCATCTTCTTTTCCGTTTTTATTTTTTTTAGTACTGTAAAATAGAGTAATTCCCCATGCCTTCTGGATTTGTTTGTTTTGAGATCTCTCTAAAAATGACTCCACTGAGAAAATTTCATTTCCATGGAAACATGTCCAAACAAAATTCTTCTTCTTCATTCTAGTTCAGAGATGGGGCTCTAAATTCAATTTGCTCTAAAGGTCATTTCATTTCAAAACTCACTAAAAAATAAATATATTATACATTTCCTTTTGATATTTTAAATGTTGCAGTTGACTCTTTGAAATACATACTTTCCATTGGGACGACAATCTTCTAAATAGTAGCTTTTGAAAGCCTCAGAGTTAGAATCTATAATATGACTGGCTCATGAATCTTTAGATCCATGTAATGGCCTTGGTTCTTGCCTAAACTTTTACTGGGGGATGTCACAAAAATGATCAAAGGACAGGAATGTATGGTAGCCCAAGATACCTTCTGTGTTAATATTAGCCAATAATTTTGGAGGACGACTTTGCTTTCCAGAAACACACTTCCTAATCACATCTGTTCTGTCTCAGTAGCAGCATTAGTGAGTCTTTTAGATTTTGCCAATTAATTATGTTTTTTTAATTAAAAAATATAGTAAAACTGAATGGTACCTATCAGTGTGGATTACATTAAAATGTCTTAACTGTTCATTTCAAAAGGAATAATAAGGTCAACTCCATTAGTATGGAATGTGAATTTGATAAAATTATCACTAGCATGATGGAGACAATTAAATGCATTAATTCCACAGTCAAAGTAATAAGGTTTGATTCAACTTCTGCTTCACCCATTTTCTGTGTGTTCTTCAACAGATTTCTTAGATTCTGTCAACATTAATTTTCTCATCTACAAAATAGAGATTATGATGCTGCCTACCTCACCAGGGTACAGTAAAGATTAAACAAAATATTATATGTAAAAGATCTAACACATGATAAATACACTAGAAATGTTTACTATTATTACATAAAGTACCTTATATTTAAGAGTTAATATTTAGACTACATATAATCTGAGTGGCTTTTATACTGATAAAATGTAAAACTTCATTTTTATAAGTGAGGATTTGTAGTATATGGATATTCTTAATACATCAAAATTTAATAAGGAAGACTATAAAGAAGAAAATTATATTAATAACCATTGAAAATTATCTTCTAGTATTTTTGCAATTGGTATGTTTAATTGTTTAAATTATCAATAAAACAATGATTTTTTTCCCTAAAACAAATGAAACTTTCAAAGTATAAAAAAACCTTTCGGGAGGGGGTTTCACACAGTGTGAGAGATATAAATGATAAACGTCTAAGTATTACTTTGTCTTGTGCACCTGAAACTAATTAAAAAAAAAAGCCTTTCGTACATGTTATCATTATATACAATTTAATCTATCATTTATTATGACCTTACTTTCCATGAAGTTTACATAAGATTCCTTCCCTTTTATTTAAAATGCTATCAGTTATACCATATGCAATAAGTCAAAACTGTTTCTCAAAAAAAAAAGAACTCAAACATAAAAATGTTGCTCAACTTTTTAAAAACAATGTTTACTTTACAGTTCTATATAGAAAAGCCCTGTTTTCTAGTGCAATTGTAAATAGTCCATGTGACACCTATGCATTTTAGAAAATTTATCCTCCACTCACAAACCAAGCAAAATAATGGATAGTACAATGTAAGTTTTAAAATAAATTTGGAGATTAAAATAAATTGACAGTCATTGAGAAACCTCATTTAAGTCTTCATCACTTACATATGTTATAAAATGTTGATTAAATGATGCCTTATGATTCCTCCACCTGGCTCAATTGCAGCTGAGTATGAGTATTATCCACTTTTCAATAGTTTTTACAAAATGTCAGAAGCCATTTTGCATATTAATTATTACATTGGTGCAAAAGTAATTGCGGTTTTTGCAATTACTTTTATCCTTTTAAACCACAATTACTTTTGCACCAACCTAATAGGCGTGGCCTATTTGAAGACAATGTCAGGACTGTCTCCAGAATAGATAATTAATGATTTTATAAGACCAGAATAAATGCTGTTTGATCAATAACATTAAGAATCATTTGTTTGTCTAGCTGCCTCATTGTACTGGTTGAAACAGGTACTTCTAATATAATATTCAGTTTAAGGTCAGGAGAATAAATGAATCTTAGTAGAATTTACCAGTTTCTATTTATTGCGTTAAGAAGCAAGTGATAAAGAAAAGCGAATGTGTAATGCTTCTTGTCCCATGATGTTATCCCAATTATTTCATTTTAAAAATCCTGTAAAAGGAAGTAATGGTTCATGGCAGCTTACTTATTTCCCTCTAGTTGACTGAGTAAACTCATTGAATGTGCTCAGTGACCAGTCTTAAGACTCTTCTTTTACCAAAATAGCCCTCACACTATTTCCTTCCTGATATGTATATGTATATAACTCATACATTATTTGTACTAGCACTTCTAGTTCCCTAGATTTATTACTTCCAACCCAGACTTTTGTGCAGCCCTATAATAATTTATTTTACAGACATATTCATCATTCTGTTTCCAACAACTTTCACCAGTCCTCTATTATCTATAGATTTAAGTTCAATAGCACCTATAAATTGAGGTCTACAACCTACACTCCAATCCTTGCCACACCATCATATGCCAGACCAGTCTCCTTATTGCTCTGAACAAACTTTGTGCATTCTCACTCCTCTATTTCTACACTAATTTGGTTGTCCTTAAAGATCTACCAGTTTAATTGTTATCCAGCCCTTAAGAGTCAGTGAGATCATAGTAACCCATTGTAATTGGCACTACTTATCTTTTCTACTGTCACAAAATATCTGGGGTTTTATATCTTTATAGCATACATATCTCAGTTTTCTAAGTAGATAAAGAATGTCTTGAGGACAGGTATTTCTTTTGACATTCTACGGATAATCCAAGCAAATATATGAGACTAACAGATAACTCTGTGTGGTGTTATTATAATTTTTCTTTATCTATTAGCCTATTTGTCTATAAATTCCTTAATGTCTACAGCAGCAGAGATTGTTTAAAAAAAATAGACTTCAAAAATTGTTCAGAAAAAAGGAAAGAGTTTTTCATCACAGGAGATACTTAAAAATTTAACATGAATGGACATTTGTCAGATAATCCTGCCCTGGTGTTTAGACTAGATCTCAAAATTCCCATTTAGATAAAGAATCTTATCTTAAGGCATTATAAGGAGGGAGGGTCTCTTTTCTCAAAAAGATCTGAACATTAGCCTTAATTATCAGGAATTTAAAGCAGAAGCCAATGAAATCACACTCCTCATTAGCATTCCTTGACATTAAGTTAAATGTAAATATGACTAGATTTTTTCTGCAGTTTTTTTTCTCATTTCTTAGATCCAGAATAAATATTCTACTGAAGAGTATAAAGGAAAACCCCTTCTGGAGTGGAGGAGAGAAATCATTGAAAAATCGTAGATAGGTAAATTGGATGCAGATCAGTGTTCCCTATAAACCTTAAACTACAGGTATCTATAGAAATGTCACCTGAGAAAACCTAAATACTGACAAAGGCATGGAAATCAATATATAATGTCAACTATAGCTATATATTAAGCTCTTTAAGGTCAAGGACTTTGTCCAGGTCACTCAGCACTTTATATTCAATATCTTAGACAATTTTTGACAGATGGTAGGCATTCTTGAGCATTTATTGACTGAATGAATAGAGGATTATGAATGAATTTTACGTTCTTTAGCTGTGAATATTTTTATAACATTAAAATTTTATTAATATTTATCAAGAATTTAATGATGTGAGATTTTAGTGATATATATATATATATATATATATATATATAGCATATATATAGTGATATATATATATATAGCATTTTCTTAATTTTTCTTATTTTCTTATTCTTATAGTTCAAAAGTGACCATGGGAAAACTTCCATTTTTATATTATAGTGTTTTCTCTTCCCTTCTGTCAATCATACCGTTGCTTACCAGTCACACCTTGATTATGCTGGACCTTGAGTATCCTTTGCATGCAACTGTCATATGTTTTTCTCTCTTTGGCCTGAGAGATTAACAATTTTTTAAAATTAATTCTCCCTTTTTTATAAAATATAGCTAATCTTGCTTAGCAATCATTTAAAAAAGGGGGCAAAAAAAGAAAAGTCCTTTGTTCAAATAACCAAATTCTTGAAACCACTTCAGGTCAATAGGAGGATGGAATATGCTAAAGAATCACATGATTGAAAGAAAGGGAACAAAGACATTAAGAGAAAGGGCTCCATAATAAATCTTCTGGCATATTTCAGAGAAAGGAGCAGCTGGATCTTCATAGCAATAAAACATATTTGAACCTATTGGTAAAATATGATAACAAGTGCTTGCAATATGTTAAAGAATGTGGTCAGTCAGCAAGCATATGTTTCAAAGTGCTTGAAATATTTAACAATAGGATATAATGACCTGAAACACCACATTTATGAGTCAACAATAATAGCTGTATTTTAAATGTTATCTTTTATTTAAGATTTAAGAAATGCAACATTCAGAACATTATTTCTCTATTTGTAAATTTTGCTAAAACTTTTTTTCTTTTGGGAATGATTTTCGGATTGTCTTAATTAAAAGGTAAAAATTTTACGAGCTTGATACCATTTGACTTAATGCAGTGGTCTGAATATTTCAGCACCATTATGAAAAATGACCAAACAAAGGTAGGTTTACAAATGTAAATGCCAGAGCTAATGATCGTGGCACAATTATGCTATATGGCTCAGTAACTAAGCAACAGATTAAAAACTGAGGTTTAACATCTAATTCTGATTTTGTTCTGAGGGCTAGCTTTGTGTCATCAGCAAACTATGTAATACTAAGTTACCTTATCCAGGTGAAGGGTAAAAAAAAATGTGCAATAATAACCTCATGATATTTAATTTTGAAATTGCTTAAGTTTTACATTAGAATATGTGGAATGCAGGTGCTATGTTAAAGTATCACAACATTTCACAAATATATGATGAAATTGCATATAAGACATTTTGAAAAGCTATGTCTTTATCTTTCTACTTCTCTGTTCACCAATCATTACAATAGCACCATCTATCTAAGTGCCAACCATGGAAGAGGCTGCCTTTTTTCTGTGTTGTCTTGCTCTTTGGTTCAAATGCTGCCAAGTTGAAAAAATATACAATTTCAAACTGAGAAAAAGATTTCAAACTTTACACCTTTCTGTTCTATTCAGAATGAAATGGTAATAAAGGAATTAAAATTGGGATCTCAAAAATATTCTGAACTCCCATGTTCGCTGCAACATTATTAATAATAGCGAAAATAGGAAACAACTTAACTGCAGAAAAATGAATGGATTAAAATATGTGGCATATATATGATGGAATGATATTCAGCATTAAAATAAAACAGGAAAATACTGCCATTTGTGCTAACATAAATGGACCTGGAAGACATTATGCTGAGTGAAATAATCTTCATGATCCCACTTATGGAATACGAAATATTCCATATGAATATGAAATATGAGTTAAACACAAAGAAGCAGAGAATGGTGAGTAGAATGGTGGATGCCAGGGGCTGGGGGTGAGGGAAATGGGAAAATGATGGTCAAAGAGTCAAAGTATCAGTTATGCAAAATAAATAAGTTGTGGAGATCTACTATACAGGATAGTGCCTGGAGCTAACAATACTGGATTGTATACCTATAATTCTACACACACACACACACACACACACACACACAAACACAATAACAATAAAAGGGGTGGGAGAAAGCTTTAGGAGGGATGAATATATTTCTGTGGCTTTGATGGTAGTGAGAGTTCCATGAGTGAATACTTGTCCCTGAACTTATCGAGTTATATACATTAAGTATGTACAGCTCTTTACATGTCAATCATATGGCAACAAAGTGGGTTTTAAAAAAACAAAATGAAACGGTGATGATACCAACAAAACTCTAACACCGTATTTTCCCCAAAATAAGACCAGGCTTTATATTAATTTTTACTCCAAAAGATGAACTAAGTCATATTTTCAGGGGATGTCTTATTTTTTCATATACAACAATCTACATTTATTCAAATATAGTCATGTCATCTTCTGGAACATCATCATAAAGTACTAAATGCATCCATCTGGCTGACAATCTTAACTGGGGCTTATTTTCCAGGTAGGTATTATTTTCAGGGAAACACGATAGCAGAGAATATGCTAATGCCATTAAAATGTTAATAAGTTTCCACAGATGCATACATATACATCTGCTTCTTCAATTTCTCTATTTGAAAAATCAAAACGAGAGTTAAGTTTTTAAAAAACTACCTACTTGATGTCATAAAAATGGTGGCGTGAGGTGAGCCTCTTGGAATCTCTCCTGGAGTTGACAACAAATTGAACAACTATAATTCCACAAAGGATTCCTTGTGAAGCACACAGACAAGACTAAGAGGCGGGACTGAAATCATCCAAAGATGCGTAAATTGGACGAGTGGGGGAGGATTGAAGGGGGGAGGGTGGAAACGCTGGCCCCACGGGAGCAGGAGCATTCCAGAGCATTCTTTGCTCTGAGCTCCCTGCATTCCAGAGCTATCACAGTTGCGGAAGAGGGAAGTATGTGAACTGCTAATGCTCTGCTTATGGCCTACAGTCCCGCCTGAGGGATCAGCATGTAACACAGCTGAACCCAAAGCTCACGGCAGAGACCTCAGAGCAAAGACTGAGAGAAGATGGGTGAAAATGGCAGTTTAAGCTCTCACTGCCAAGCAGAGGACAGACGGCATAGGCACAGAGCCTAGCTGCCCCCTCCCCACTCTCGCAGAGCTCACCCCACACCCACCATCCCAGTGCTAGAAGCGGAACAATAACAGGGTCAAATCAAAAGAATAGAATATTTGCAATTCTGGGAACTGCGACCCACAGCCACAGAATAACAATGCAGCTAGTTATGGTGGAGGGGAGGGAAACTGGATGCAGGACGGGCTGTGCTGGTGGTTGCCACCATTGCTCTGGTCCACCTCTCACAACCACCCCGCCCTGTCCCCACCTATCTGGGTGGGTCCGTGCAGGAGTAAACAGAGCCTCTGAAACACACAGGATCTGAAACTGGTGCAGGAAGAGCTTTGAAACTTCAGAAGATCTCCACATCCCCCCGCAGATGATGTGCTCTGTGACCCAGGTGACCTGTTCACAGGGAAGAAGTCCTCCTTCCAGGGAATCCCCCCCCCCCACTGTGTGAGAAGCCAGAACAGTGCAGAGAAAATATAGCACCACAGCGTGAGAGAGAATAAAAGTCTGCAGTCAGAGAGAAAATAAAACATCCTACCAACACCAACTGGAAAACAAACAAAAAAAAAGACCTCTTCTTATCAACCTGTTGCAGAACCCACTCCTGTAGATGCCTAGGAAGAGAAATAATAATTCATTAATTGCCATGAATAACCAAGGTAACAAGACAGCTCAGAAAGAAAATAAAAATTCTCCAAAAAAAATGACCTTAAAGACATGGAAATATGTGACTTAAATGACAGAGAATTCAAGATTGCAGTTCTGAGAAAACTCAATGAGATGCAAGAAAACACAGACAGGCAATTTAATGAACTCAGAGACACAATCAAAGAACAAAATGAATATTTTACCAAAGAGACTGAAATTTTTAAAAAGAACCAAAAAGGATTTCTAGAGATTAAGAACTCAATAAAAGAAATGAAGAATGAAATAGCCAGCTTAGGTAATAGAGTTGACCAGATGGAGGAAAGAATCAGTGACATTGAAGATAGAAATCTGGAAATGACACATATCGAAGAGAAAGACTTGAGAATTAAAAGAAAAGAAAGAACTTTCTGACACCATCAGAAAGAGCAATATAAGAATAATGAGCATACCAGAAGGAGAAGAAAGGGAGAAAGGAACAGAGAGTTTATTCAAACACATAGTCGATGAGAACTTCCCAAACTTGTGGAAAGAATTGGATCCTTGAATCCAAGAAGCAAATAGAACACCTAACTACCTCAACCCCAACAGGGTTTCTCCAAGGCACATTGTATTAAAGCTGTCAAAAATTAACGACAAAGAAAGAATCCTCAAGGCAGCTAGGGAAAAGAAGACAGTAACCTACAAAGGAAAACCTTTTAGATTATCATCAGATTTTTCAGCAGAAACTGCAAGCCAGGGGTGAGTGGAATGAAATATTCAAATTATTGCAAGAGAGAAATTATGAGCCAAGAATAATATATCCAGCAAAGATACCCTTTAGAGATGAAGGAGGAATAAGACTTTCTCAGACACACAAAAGCTGAGGAAATTGTCTAAAACATGACATGCACTACAAGAAATACTAAAAGAGACTATTCGACCTGAAACAAAAAAGCAAAATAATGCAAAACCATGAGTAGTATTACAAACAGACAGAAGCAGTTAATGGTAATTCCTACACCAAACAGAACACTATACACTTAAACATAACATACATGGTAAAGAAGGGAAAAACAAAACAAAACAAAAAATACCCACTAAAATAAAGAGGAAAAAGACAACTTGTTATTGCAGCACAGAAATCAACTCACAGCATAAATAGGGATAATCTGTGACAACAAAAGCATAAAATGGGAGAGAGTAAAGGTTTGAACTGACACAGGGAATGGAGAAAGCAAGCATACTGAAGAAAATGGAATATTCTAAATATGAAACTTTATTTTATATAAACTTAATGGTAACCACTCAAAAAAAAAATCCAAAACTGAAATATATAACATAAAGAGAGAAGAAATGGAGAGAAAAAATCATAGACTACCACCACACTGAAATAATAGACAGCAACAAAAAGCCAAAGAAACAATGAGGACACCATCCTACTTGAAAACCAGAGATAGAATGATAGGAAATTCTCATATATCAATAATCACCCTAAATGTAGATGGACTGGACTCACCAATAAAAAGGCACAGAGTAGCTGATTGGATCAAAAAACTAAACCTCACCATAAGCAGTCTCCAAGAGACACATCTCAGCTACAAGGACAAATATAGACTCAAAGCGAAAGGGTAGAAACTGACACTCAAGCAAATGATATTCAGAAAATCAGGTGAAGCCATAATGATATCAGATGAAACAGACTTCAGGATAAAAAAGGTAACAAGAGACAAAGATGGACATTTCATAATGATAAAGGGGACTATACAACAAGAAGACATATCAGTCATCAATATTTATGCCCCAATCAGGAAGCACTGAAATATACAAAGCAACTACTAACAGAACTAAAGGGAGAAACTGACCAAAACACAATTATAGTAGGGGACCTAAATATATCATTGACAGCTATGGATAGATCATCCAAACAGAAAATAAATAACGAAATAGCAGCCCTAAATGACACATTAGATGAAATGGACATAATTGACATTTATAGAGCAATTCATCTTAGAACATCAGACTATACATTCTTTTCTAGTGTACATGTAACATTCTCAAGGATAGACCATATAGTGGGACATAAAACTCGCTTCAGCAAATTTGGAAAGATTGAAAACATCTCAAGCATATTCTCTGATTGCAAGGCTTTGAAATTGGATATCAACTGCAGAAAGAAATCAGGAAAAACCACAAATATGTAGAGATTAAACAACATACTGTTAAAGAGAGATAGGGTCAAAGAAGAAATAAGAGGAGAGATCAAAATATACATAGAAACAAATGAGAATGAAAATAGATTCTATCAAAACTTTGAGGATGCTGTGAAAGCAGTTTTAAGAGGGAAAGTTATATCATTACAGGCCTATCACAAGAAACAAGAAAAATCCCAGATAAAAAACATCATGTCACACGTTAAAGAACTAGAAAAAGAAGAACAAATGAAACCTAAAGTCAGCAAAAGGAAGGAAATAATAAAATTCAGAGCAGAACTAAATGACAGAGAACAAAAAGACAATAGAAAAAAACTAATGCAAAAAAGAGCTGGTTCTTTGAAAAGATTAACAAAATTGACAAATCCTTGGCTAGACTCACTAAGATAAAAAGAGAAATGACACAAATAAAATCAGAAATGAAAGAGGGGAAGTTACCACGGATGCCACAAAAATACAAAGGATAATCCAAGAATACTATGAAGAATTATATGCCACCAAATTCAATAACCTAGAAGAAATGGACACATTCTTAGAAACATATAGCATTCCTCAGCTGAATCAAGAAGAATTGGAAAATTTAAATAGATTGATCAACAGTAAGGAAATTGAATGAGTCATCTGAAAACTTCCCAAAAGCAAAACTCTGGGACCAGATTGCTTCACCAGTGAATTCTACCAAACATTGAAAGAGGATTTAATGCCTGTCCTACTGAAACTCTTCCGAAAAATTGAAGAAGAGACAATACTCCCTAACTCATTTTATGAGACCAACATTACCTTGATACCAGAATCTGGTAAGGATAACACAAAAAAAAGAAAACTACAGACCAATAACCCTGATGAATACAGATGCAAAAATACTAAACAAAATTCTAGCAAATTGAATACAACAATGCCTTAAAAAGATTATACAGCATGACCAAGTGGGGTTCATCCCAGGGGCATAAGGATGGTTCAACATACACAAATTGATAATGGGATACATCACATAAACCAAATAAATGACAAAAATCATATGGTTATATCAATAGATGGAGAAAAAGTGTTTGACAAGATACAACGTCCATTTATGATTAAAACACTTAATAAAATAGGTATAGAAGGAAAATACCTCAACGTAATAAAGGCCATATATGACAAACCCTCAGCTACTATCATAATGGTGAAAAACTGAAGCTCTTTGCTGTATGTCCAGGAACATGACAGGGCTGTCCCCTATCATCTCTGCTTTTCAACATAGTACTGGAAGTCCTAGCCAGAGCAATCACACGAGAGAAATAAATAAAAGGCATCTATTTGAGAATGAAGTTAAATTGTCACTCTTTGCAGATGACATGATGCTATATGTAGAAAACCCTAAAGACTCCACGAAAAAGCTACTAGAAACAAGAAGCGAATGCATTAAAGTTGCCAACTACAAAATCAATGTACAAAAGTCCATTGCATTCCTATATACTAACAATGAAATCTCAGAAAAAGAAATTTTAAAAAATCAATTCCTTTTACAATTTCAACAAAAAGAATAAAATACCTTGGAATAAACTTAACCAAGGATGTAAAAGACATATACTGAAAACTGTAAAACATTTTTAAAAGAAATTGAAAAAGACAGAAAGAAATGGAAAGATAGTCCGTGTTCATGGATTAGAAGAATCAGCATAGTTAAAATGGCCATATTACCCAAAGCAATATGCAGATTTAATGCAATCCCCATCAAAACCCCAATGACATTTGTTAAAGAAATAGAACAAAAAATCATCAGATTTGTATGGAACCACAAAAGATCCCGAATACCCAAAGCAAGACTAAGAAAAAAGAACAATGCTAGAGGTATCACAATCCCTGACTTCAGCTTGCACTACAGGGCAACAATATATATGGTATTGGCAGGAAAACAGACAGACAGACCAATGGAATAGAATTGAGAACCCAGAAATAAACCCACATAATTATGGACAGGTAATTTTTGACAAAGAAGCCAAAAAACATGCAATAAGAAAAGCCAGCCTTTTCAATAAACGATGCTGGGAGAATTGGACAGCCACATGTAAAAGAATGAAACTAGACTGCTGTCTGTCACCATGTACCAAAATTAATTCAAAATGGATCAAAGACCTAAACATAAGACCTGAAACAATAAACTGCATAGAAGAAAACATAGGTACTAAACTTATGGACATTAGGTTCAAAGAGCATGTTTATGAATTTAACCTCAAAGGCAAGGGAAATAAAAGATAAAATAAATGAATGGGACTATATATAACTAAAAAGCTTCCACACAGCTAAAGAAACCATCAACAAAATAAAGAGGCAACCACCTAATGGGAAAATAATTTTGCAAACAATGCCTCCGATAAGGGGCTAATATCCAAAATATATAAGGGATTCATACAACTCAACAACAACAACAACAACAACAACAACAACAAAAACACAAACACACCAATTAAAAAATTGGCAGAGGACCTGAATGGACATTTCTCCAAAGAGGACATACAAATGGCCAATCGACATATGAAAAAATATTCAACATCCCTAATCATCAGAGAAATGCAGATAAAAACCACAATGAGATATCACCTCACCCCAGTTAGAATGGCTATCATCAACAAGACAAATAGTAACAAGTGTTGGGAGAGAGAGGCTGTGGAGAAAAAGGAACCCTCATACGCTGTTGGTGGGAATGCAGACTGGTGCAGGCATTGTGGAAGGCAGTGTGAAGGTTCCTCAAAAAATTATGAACAGAATTATCATATGACCCAGCAATCTCTCTCCTGCGTATCTACCCCCAAAAAATCTGAAAACATTTATCCGTAAAGATATATGTGCTCCAATGTTCATTGCAGCTTTATTTATAGTTGCCAAGACATGGAAACAACCAAAATATCCTTTGATAGATGATTGGATAAATAAGTTGTGGTATATATACACAATGGAATACTATTCTGCCATAAGAAAAGATGAAATAGTACCATTTATGACAACATGGATGGATTTTGAGATTCTTATACTGAGTGAAATAAGTCAGACAGAAAAAGTTGAGAACCATATGATTTCACTGATATGTGATATATAAAACTGAAAACAACAAAAGAACATGACAGATAAATGAAGAAACAAACACTCATAAACACAGACCATAGTTTAGTGGTTACCAGATGGTAGGGAGGAAGCAGGGTGATAGATGAGGGTAAAGGGGATCCAGTATATGGTGATAGAGAACTAACTCTGAGTAGTGAACACACCATGTGATATATAGATGATGTATTACAGGATTATACTCCTGAAATCTATCTAACTTTACTAACAATTGTCACCCCAATAAACTTTAAAAAAAAAGAAAAAAAAAAACTACCTAGGAGTTTAGTGTGAAGAGTAACTAAAGGTGTTCAGATTCTAGGAGAATGCCTCAGAGATTAACTTCTTCTCCAGGGCCAAAACCTTTATTTCACCATTAAAAATAAATAAATAAATAAATAAATAAATAAATAAATAAATAAATAAATGGCAGTATATGTGTTATCAAGCTTTATGGGTGCTAGAGTGGTATTTCACAGGTTCTGCAAATGTCTCTATTGTCTATCCATAATTGGAGTCATTGAACCACTTGGTGGATCCGGGCATTACTAGTGAGTATTTAACAATTTTAATTTCAGCATTGTAAAATGACTTCATATAAACTAACATTGTTTCAGTATGTATCATATGCTGACATCTAGTCAAGTAGGTGAGATTTTTAATTCCAGTTCCTGTCCCTCTAGTAGATTACAGATATAAAGTACATTATGCTGAAGGAACAAAACAGTAAAGTTACAGAGAGTGGATTTGTTTTCTTTGTTAAATCTTGTCTTTTGTTGTTCATTAATGTCAATAAATGTATCCGTATTAATACCAATCACTGAGTTTAAAGCAGAATATACCAAGATACATGAGAGGCAGCCACTTCAGCCAAGGAGCAATCAGGGAAACGCAGAGAAAGACACTTAAAATAAAATAAATGCTGTAACTAAATTATTGTTTTAAGTGTAGTGGAAACAGAGACGGAGTACCTAACTAGAAATTAGGAAATGGAGTAAAGCTTCACGGAGAAGGAGGCATTTTAACTCTTATAGAATCAGAATAGCTCCGAGAAGATAAAGTAAGTAAAGGAAAGAAAATTCTAGACAAGAGGAGCAGTGTGTGGGAAGAGTGTGGTATTAAGTTTTGATGCTGTTTTACTTTAATTTTTGTTTGTTCATAGGAGAAGAAACAGGAAAAGCAGTAGAATCAAGAGATGTGAACGCCAAGAGCTATTATAAGTTTACAAAGGGAGAAACTTTAGGAAAGATTAAAGGAAAGGGCACATCTAAGACTGCCAAGGGATCCTTTGTTCCAGCAAACTGGCCATGTGACGAACAGAGGGTGAAGAGGTGTGGAAAAAGCTTATGACAGAGACAAAATAATTAAGACATGAATCCCAACAGAATGAATTGATCCAGAAACTTTACCCTGACGTGTAGATGCTTCAAGCTGAGTGGGTCTGTAAAACTCTTGGTAAATAACAAAGACTCCAGAAATACAGAAGGATATTCATAAAACAGGAATCTAAAGTATCAAACAGTGAAAAGGACTAGAAGGAACATTAAGAAAAATGAATTGTCAAACATGAATTGTCAAAATGGAAGTACATGATTCCAATGTTACAATTTCTGATGGAACCTAAATTCTTTTGGGTTGACATTTAGAGTATTTTTAAATTTTCACCAAGAACCGAGATTCAATCACTAAATCCCTAATTCTACAGACTTTATGACCTTAATTCTTGGCTATATTCTGGAGGACTGTCTGACCTCCTGTGTCTCCGTTCAATCATGCTCAGGCTGGGGGCAAATTTCAGTGCAATCTCCTAACGTGGTTCAAGACAGGCTGCTAGGGTTCAATAAATATTGATTGATAGTAATTGAGACAGTAGCACTTTTTTCAGATATGTTATCACTCTGCCTTCAGGAAATCACTGAGAGTCTGCACTAGTCAAGACAGTTTCCATGGCAGCAGAAATTAAACGCCAGAAAACTTGAAGCTACACAAAAGTCATGGGACAACATCACTCTAAACCTTGCATCATTCATGACTTTTTGTATTATCTCAGTACAAAGAACAGCCCCCAAATTTTGAATATGTTTACACTGAGAAAAGTTAAAACTCTGTGATGACTATGCCATGTTTTTCATGTGATTATAACTTTCAAAGCTAAATTACAAATTCTTGGAGTAGGGGAAAGTGAGGCACATAGTCCCTTTTCATGGTTTAGCCTCAGGTCACAGAAAGGAGAACTTTTCTGGACTTCTTGAGGCTACATTGGAGAGAATATGTCTAGCCTCTCTCTAAGTACACTTATTTGCACTTTCCCTGGGGTAGAGTGGCCAATCTTATCGGGCAGAATTTGACATATTCGCTGGGTTACATCACTAGTGGTTGAGACACCATTCTCTAAAAAGGCATCTCTCATGCTCAGTTCCTTCCTGAACTTTCTGTCTCTATCATCCTGGATGTTTTCATCTGTGACTGTGCAGATGCCATCCTCACTACTGTGATTGATGGCACTAAATCTGCTCTGAAAAGGGACAGTTTTCTAGTTTTCTCTCTAGTTCTCTCTCTAGTTCTCTCTCTCTCTCTCTCTCTCTCTCTCTCATCTCTTTACACACTTCTAAGAACATAAAGAGAAAGACAAATCTATTCCTGGTTTTATTTCATCTTTAAACTTAAAACAAGATATTTTTATCCAGCTTTTCCCAGTACTTTCCATTGTTGTGATACATTAATAAAATGAGCAATCTACAATTCTGATGCATACCCATGATCCGAACCCCAGAGTGGGAGGGGTGAGTGGAATATCTATATTTTCCATTCAAAATTAAAATTTTTGATCAAATATATAACAGTAGCAAAAATAGCTAACTTGCCAGGTATTCCTTTCAGAATTTTATACGTATCAAGTAATCCATTCATCAAAACAATTGCATGTGGTAAGTTACTGTTATTATATCCATTCCAGATACACAGACATTGAGGCACAGAAAAGTCCAGTAACTTGCCAAAGATCCATAATCAGTAACTTTGAGACAGAAGTATAAACCCAGGCAGGACTCAAGAGCCTAAGTTTTTAAATGCTACATAATGAAAAGACTAAAATGTACTGAGATGGTGAACCTTATAAAATTTTGAATAAAAAAATTCAATATATACCAAATATTTTGAATTTTTCAAATTGATGAAGTCCAGACAAATGGAAAGGTCTCTACAATGATGGTTGAGTACTTTTGAAAAATACACAGGATGCAGGAAGATAAAAGATGAGCACTGTTCTTTCAAATGCTATTTACCTTAAAATAGATTTGTTTCATGAAGTGTTCTCTGAACCTTTGGAGGTGATATTATGAAGTAAGTTTGAAACTTCTGCCACAGTTTCTTGTTTTGGTAAATTATTAAAATAATGTACCTCAGTAATAATACCGGCAGTTACTTTACGAAAGGAGAAAATTTTAACCTTAATATCCATTGTCACTAGTAAGTATTTAAGGAAATATGAATTCTGCTACCTTCTTGGAGAATATTAACAAGTATTTCATTTTAAAAACTTTAAAATTCCCTGGAATTCTGCTTCTAAATATTTACTCTAAAAAAATAGAGATGTGTAAATTATTTAAGTACAAAGTAATTATTGCCTCAGTAATATCTAAAATACTAAACAATTGGAAACTACCATCTAACAAAGGAATTGGTTAAAAGAAACTATTACATACATGTAATAGCAGACTATGCAACAATTAAACTAGGACTGTAAAGGATACTCAATAACAATGTATACTTAGGGTTTTTTAAAAAACAAGCAAAAAATGTTATATACCCACTAAATGATCCCAACACTTAAATGCAAATTTGTTTAAAAATAAGAAACACAAACAAAAAAATTAGTAATCCTTTAGGTTGAGTCTTATGGAATATTTTTACTCCTTCTTAGTGTTTATTATAATTCTATAAAGTTTCTTCAACGTATATTTATTTTCCTTAGAATTAAATTAAAATTTGTATAACCTGATAATGAGTTGCCTCTAAACATAACATTAAAACTTATTTCAAAGCAAAAACTACACCTGTAAAATTGGTTTTATCCTTTTTGCTATTATAGTCTACTAATAAACTGTGGTATAAACCAATAGTACTGTGAAGTAAAATTGTGTTATTATAAATATAATGCTAAGAAATAAGGCAAGAGTAATAGATAAAGCAGCAAGACTTTGTGCCAATAATAATCTTTAAATATTCTAAAATAAAAGTCAGTGAATAACACTTTTCAAAAGTGGAGGGATTTAGTATGGACTAAAACTCAATCTTTAGAAAAAGAAAAGGATAAGGGGGTGATGTCGTAGAAATGGCGGCAGTGAGATGGGCTCCTTGAGTTCTCCCCTAGAAGTTACCACAAATTTAACATCTACAACTCATCAAAGGATTCTCTGCTTATCACACAGAACAGCTAAGAGACTCACATGAGGATTATCTGAAGGTGGGAAAACCAGGCGGGTAGAGGGAAGAGGGAAGAGTGAAGGGAGAGGTGTGGAGACCAGGCCCGCATCCATGGCTGTGGAGATGCGGAGGCCCCAGGACGCAGACCAGAAATCACAACAGCCAGGCAGTGGGTTCCCCCTCCTTGTGCCCCACAGTCCTGCCTAGAGATCAGCGTAGAGGATTGCAGTGCCCAGTGTTGGAAGCAGAAACCTCAGCTGAGAACTGTGTCTGGGATCTCTGGGTCAGACAGACAGGAAACTCCATACCTGGGACCCTCCCCCTGCTCTCCCATAGCGGTCCTAGGCTCGTGGTTACAAGTCTTAAACTGGTCCTTGAACAGAGGAGTAGTGTCAGATTACAGAGGCGCTGTGGCCCTCAAGAACTGAAAAAAGCCGGTTTGCAGCTGTGACTTAGGAAGAGGCTGGGCAGGAAGATGAAGATACCTGCATACCCAGCCCCCACCTTTTCTGGGTGCCTCCCAACAGGGCAATTACAATTGTTGAGACACACACACGGGGCAGCAGCGGGTGGCAGAGTCAGCTGTGGGCTTTCAGCAGCTTAGAAATCTCATGCCCTCCACACCTTCTGACAGAAGTGCCCTAAGGCCCAGGAAACCTGCGCACAGGGAAGAAGCCCACCTCCCTGTGGCTGGCTATGGTGCTCCCAGCGCGTGTTGTGCAGGAAACAGCAGAAACTGAACTGACTTTGTAAAAACTACCATCCACATCACATGGCCCCACCCATCAGAACTGCATTGCCAGGGTCACTCTGAGCACCAGGTGGCCGGCTCTGCCTCCACAAGATGCAGAGGAGTCTTTGTACAGCAGAGGACAACCTGGAGATAGCTTGGTGGGTTTAAGCCAAGACTGGATATATATTATATATATATATATATATATATATATATATATATATATACACACACATATATATCGTGTTTCCCCTAAAGTAAGGCCTAACTGGATAATCAGCGCTAATGCATCTTTTGGAGCAAAAATTAATATGACCTGGTCTTATTTTACTATACCATAAGCCCAGGTATAATATAACATAACATAACATAATATAATATAATATAATATAATATAATATAATATAATATAATATAATATAATATAATATAATATAATACTGGGTCTTATATTTAAGTTTTGCTCCAAAAGACGCATTAGAGCGGATTGTCTGGTGAGGTCATATTTTTGGGGTATACACAGTATATATTTTCCCCTTTCTCTCTCTCTTCTTTTCTATTTTTTTTTCCTTGCTCTACTTTTCCTCCTTCTTTCCATTTTTCTGTATTCATTTTTTTTGGGGGTGGGGTGTTGCTATCTTTTGTTTTGTTTCTTTTTTTATTTTATTTTTATTTTATTTCTGATATTTTTGTTTGTGTTGAGTGTTGGTTGTTGGCTGTTTTTACATGTGAGTGTATGTGGTTTTTGTTATTGTTTTGTAGTTGTGCTTGTTGATTTGTTTTGTTCTGAAATCGCCCTGCACCAGGGCCCAGCCCAAGCATCACAAGAATCAACACCCAGAGGCCAACTCCACACCAAACCAGAGCATTACCAGGTTTGACCTACAAGTGACACACCCAGAGGGAATTCTCTACAGGCACAAGAGCCCATAGGGGCCAAGCCTTCTCTGAGGGGTAAACCCTCATACAGTAGCTCATACACTGTGGGCATAGCCAATTCTCACAGCTAGTCAGCCTGGGAGTCAATCCCACCTACTGACAAGCCGAAAGCAATTAAAGCTCAACTTCAACAGGAAAATACCCACAACACAAGGGACACCTCTGGAACACAGGCATAGGAGAATAGGGAGACTATGCAAGTCAAATATAAAGGACACATACTACGTAAGTCCACACTGCAAATACTGAAAGACCTAGGGGATCTACCTAATATACCAAAGCAAACACAGAGAGTCAGCCAGAATGAGGAAACAAAGAAACATGTTCGAAACAAAAAAAACAGAAGAAACATACAGAATTGGAACTAAATGAAATAGAGGTAACCAACCTATTGATGTAGGATTTCTAGTGTCTGGTGCCCAGGGTCATGGCCTCATGTACTCGAAGAGGACATGGACCCAGAGAGGTAAATTGAAGTAGTTTATACTTTCATTGCAGAAGAGGATAATTTATGAAAGCAAAGAGTTACAGCTCCCGAGCGGGGATGCCCACACTAGCTAAAGCAAAAGACTTCTGTTTCATACTTTTTCTTATGTATATATGTGTATCTAAGGAGAAAAGTTGACGTCTACTGGTACAGTTTTACCAAATTCTCAGCCTTAAGGAGGCTTCTGAGAAGGCTTTTTGAAACAAACCAGCTGTCCTGTGCTAATGATGTTTCCCAGGGCTATGGCCTTGAAGATATGATATGACTGTCCTTATCCATTCTACCAGGGAACTCCTGACTGCCTGAAGTCATGCTGACTAACCTGCCTCAATCCCCCCTCTGAAGACGAAACCCTAACTGCTGTTAGGGAATAAGTGCGATGATCACTCTGGCTACTTCAGGTTGAGGAGAGGCTTAGAGAGACCGACAGCTAGGGCTTGTCCAGGCGTCTATCTAACGGTCCCTGGTAGATGAATGAGTCCAGGTAAGGATATTGTTGTCCTGAAGGTCATCATAGCCAACCATTAGATGGTCTGCAAGTTGAGATGTATTATAGGCAACAGTAGTAGGAGTAGGAGGTAATCCTTAGCTGGGCTGAATAAATGTATATCGCTGTTGCAGCTGGGATCCAAAGCAAGTTCTCCGTGATGTCTAACCTGATGAGGCATTTGGGGTAAAAAGAGAGTTAATCGTCTGAGAGAGCAGGGCCCCTGGTGCTGTAAGTTAGGACATAAGACTAGGTAATCTTTTCACAAATGAGAAACTATCCAGCCGGCAATTTGACATGTACATTAGCATAGCTCATAGAAGTGGTAGAGCTACAGTTTAAGCTGCTACTGGCCGGAAGATTAAAACACTGGTTGGAGCGGCCAATGAAATTAACACATTGATCAGCCGGAGTTACAGCTCTTACCTGTAGGGAAAGCATGCTTATGTCTTTTTGGGTACTGATGGGACTCCAATTGTAGATATCGGAATAAGATAAAGCCTTATTAATAAACTGAAAGAGGGTATAATTCTTTATATGACTCAAGGGGGTGCAGACCCCCACCAGACAGGAGGTGAAAGTTTGCTCTACATTGGTTCCTCTAGTGAAAGAAAGGTCTGACACATTCATTATATGTTTGGCTAAATAAACCCATACATTTTCATTTTTTTGGAAGAGTATAGGACTATCTTGAACTACCATATTTCCCTGAAAATAAGACCTAGCAGGACCATCAGCTCTAGTGTGTTTTTTGGAGCAAAAATTAATATTAGACCCGGTATTATATTATATTATATTATATTATATTATATTATATTATATTATATTATATTATATTATATTAATTATATTATATTATGACCTGGTCTTATATTATAGTGAAATAAGACAGGGTCTTACATTAATTTTTGCACCAAAAGATGCATTAGAGCTGATGGTCCAAGTAGGTTTCATTTCAGGGAAACACTGTATAGATAAAACTTGCAAGACTTTTCATAAACCTTCTATGACTTTTCCAGTCCCTCTCATTTTGTCTCTTCTCACTTATTTAAAAATAACCATGTTTAGGACAAACTACTTTCTTTTAGTTCCTTCAAAAATATATTTCCCTACCTTATATCTTTCTTGAAAACATATACCATTTCCTGTGACAAGAAGCTGGAAATAGATAAACTCAGACCTATCCAATAGTTGATATTTTAGTATTGCATTATTTTGAAACACCTAGATAGTTAATAATTTTTACCATTTAATACAACTTAGTGAAACCAAAATCTTAAGTTACCACGTATACCATTTTCTATAAAACAGCTCCCATCAGTGAAGAGCGTCTAATCTGGGTTGTCTAGGGGTATTTTCTTGTAAATCTGCTCTAGCAGTATAGGTCTGCATTAAGACTTGGTGGTAGTTATGCGTTAATTCTTCCTCCATCTTAGGGAGGAATGTGGCTGGGTTGAGGGTGGATTAGTCCTTTCCATGTCTTGGGTTTTTGGTAAGGAAATAGAGTGGGGTCCTTAAGATGAATGAGGGTAGCTGTAAAGGCATGACCAATTACCCCATGTGGCCCAAACATCAGGGTTAATGTGGGCTTCTATTAACAGGAGGCAGCTAGGAATACTTCCAGGGGCTAGGAGGCTAATAGCTCTCATCTCAGTCATAAAGTCCCTTCCCAATAGTGGGGTAGGGTTTTCTGGCATGATTGAGAAAGAATGGGAAAACATTAGATTACCCTATATGCAGCCTAAGGACTGGGAGAAATATTTAGTAATTGGCTTAGCCATTACTTCATGGACAGTAACATGTAAGAAAGTCCCTGGGTTGGAGAGGAGGACGAAGAAGGTGGCTCCTGTGTTTAGAAGGCAATCAATAGATTTTTCCTTCCACTTCTAGGGTTACCCAGGGCTCAGGTGCCCCGATGGTTAGATGGGATGAAGGAGCCACTGTTAGAAGCCCCGGGCCTCTTTAGTCCCAAGTGGGAGTCTGGCTGGACTAGGCTGTCCTCGGGGGTGGAGGCCACTGGGGACAGTCTGACTTCCAATGATCCACTTTACAGATGGGACATGACCACGGCAGTCTCTGGGTTAGCTCCAATTGCCATGGGCATTCCCTTCACCAGTGACTGGACTGCCCGCAATGGTGGCAGTCAGATTTCCCCTGGGTACTCTGTTGGGTTGTAGCCTATAAGGCAGCCACCAATACTTCTGCCTTCTTTCTTATTTTTCTCTCATTGCCCTGGGCTTCCTCCTGATCCTGATTGTAAAGGACAGTGTTGGCTACCTTGAGTAATTTGTCCAAGGTGCCTTTGGGGCCAATAGCCAATTTTTGTTATTTCCTGTGGCTATCTGAGGCAGCCTGAGTTATAAATTTGTCTTTTAGAAGAATTTTCCCTTCAAGGGTGTCTGGCCTTATAAGAGTATATTTAATTAAGGCTTCCCTGAGCCTTTTTAAAAAGGCTGAGGGATTTTTCTTCTGCTTCTTACTAATAGTAGATAGCTTTGGATGGTCCTCTGACTGGGTGTCTACTGGGTGTCTACTGGGTGTCCTCCTCTGGCTAGGAGGATCCCATTGGAGGTTTCTTTGAATGGGTCTCCTTTAGAGAAGGGAGACAAGAAATCACAGCCAAAAGAGCTGGATCAACCTTACACTTTAGGCAGAGGTCTGGGTTGTCCCTTAGAGAGAAAAAAGCCTAAACATATGGAACTTCTGACCATTTGCCTCCCCGTCTGCAAAACAGATCTGGTTGCATGATGGTATTGTAGTTAATACTTCCCTCTGAAGGTCAAGTCTCCCGACCTTCTAATTTGTGAGGCCAAACCTCAGAACAAAAGAAGACCAGGCACCGTTTCTTCAGAGTCTGAGGGTCAAATTTGTCCCAATGTTTCAAGATGCAATTCAGGGGGTGAAGGTTAGTGAGGGCTGATTGCGCATCTGGAAGAGAGGGAGAAAAGGAAGGCATACTTTTGTAACTTGTCTCCTCAATCAACCTCTCTATGGTGTCCTCTAGAGGCCTGAGCCAAGGAGACTGCATGACCAGTTCTGAGACTGTGAGGAAACATGGTGCACCAGGGTTAGTCGTGCTTACCTGGGCTGCCCAACACGTGTCCCCAGTGAGCGCCTGCCCAAATCCATGGGTATCCCTGCCTGGTTGCTTGGTGTCATCCCACAGGCCAATAAAGGTAGTGGCCGATAATGAGGTGTTTTAGAGTAGAGGGGTGTATGGCCCCATTCCGGGTGTCTCGAACATTGATGGCATGAGCAATGTAATGGTGGCCTTCTAAATAGAGGTAGTGAAGGAGAGACTACATGCTCAAGGTCTGTAAAGAAGGTACATTGCTTAAACAAAAGGTGTGGAGGGAAGCCATGTTGTCCAATATGTGAGGGGGGAGTGCAGAAAGAGGTATTGGAAGCTCCAAAAGCCTTCAGACAAGGGAGCTTCCTTAAGGAAAAGCAACTCTGGAATATCTCGGTTCTCCCCAAGGACTTTTTACAAGGCCATTATCACCCTGATCCCAAAATCAGACAAAGACATTCCAAAAAAAGAAAACTACACGCTGATATCCCTAATGAACATAGATGCAAAAATCCTCAATGAAATATTAGCAAACAGAATTCAGCAATACATTAAAAAATCATACACCACAATCAAGTGGGATTCATTCTGGTATGCAACGTTGATTCAATATCAACAAATCAGTTAAAAAAAAAAGTTTTCTGGAAAAAAAAAGAACACGGAAGAATTTAAAAAAGGGTAAGGTGATATAGAAAGGGTGAATAAATTATTTCCCTTCTTTTCACACTTAAAAGTGGAATATTATTATTCCATAAAACTACCCTTATTTCTATTCATTGAATCAAGCAATTTGCTTTTTCCCCTAAACTTGCTTCGGTAAAACCTCCCTATGAATAGATGTAAGGGTCAAGAGTTAACAGGAAAATTTTCCATTTACAGAAACCTGGAGTGCAGAAATACAGACATCCATTTTTGACATATATATATACATATAGATATATAATATAATATATGTTATATAATATAATTAATATAATATAATATAATATAATATAATATAATATAATATAATATAATATAATATATAATATCTATATATAGTATAGTATGCAATATATAGTATAGTATGCAATATATATAGTATAGTATGTAATATATATGTATATATATACATATATATGTATTAGAGAGAGAGAAATATTTGCAAACAAGTTTTCTTGAATGGATTTGTGAGATGAAACAAGGAAATTTATACTAAAAACAGGTATAGTATAATTGTGGGGACTATGAATTAAGTGAAATAGTAGAGTCAGTGTATTTTGAAACAGTTTATTGAACCATATAAAGTCAAGTTTAGTTTTTCCTCATCTTATGGGTCTTAAAAGTACAGAAGACTAAGGAGAGACACCCTATATTTGGGAAATTATTAGAACAACTCCTCTCTTTTGTCCCTCTTTCCCCATAAAGTCAAAAAAAAAAAAAAAAAAAAGGGATACATGTAAGTCTGCAGGGGGCCGGGGATGAAAACACCACCCATCCACTAGAGGAACTAAAGTCTTGGTGTGGATTTAGGGTAAAAAAAATCTTCCCTGAGAAGGTAAATTTCATTAGGTTTCATATGGGTTTACAACCAAACTTTAAATTTATTTTGATTTTCTGAAGATTCTCAGGCCAGGAATTAAGTTTAACGTGGCCACAAAGGATATGCAAGATTCTGATCTAGTAACATTGCTCATATTGAGACACAAGGATTGGAGAATTTCTAGGGTCTAACCTTTATATCATGTGAATTTTGAAACATCTGAATTATACAATTATTTTTTTAATAAAAAATTAAAGTGACCCTAGACTGGAAGTGTCTCTAGTGTGTTCCTGCTTAAGGATTGCTTATAAAAATATTCCCAGAATGTTTGGATTTCTGAAGAATGGCTCCTTGGAAAATATTACACAGGCTGGAGTATAAAACGGAGATGTTCCATAAACTAAACACTCCCAACTTTGTGAAATAATATGACAAAATCTTACTTGCAGACCTCATCTATTGTTCTGAAATCAGACAGTGGTGATTCTATAACATATAAGTATAGTAATATGCCCAATTTTTTTCTCAAGTTATTTTTAATGACTTTAGTATCTGAAACATACCCTGGAATCAGAATGGCCTCTACAAATTAAGAATGACCTAAAGTGATTCAGTGGCCAATGTGTTTGTTTGTTTTCTTGCTTTTAAAGAGTTTATTAGTTTCAAAAGCAAAGCAAAACAAAGAAACCTAAGGATGGAAAGGAAACTTTCAGGCACAAATATAGATACGATTTCTAGTTGCAAGAAGGATGTTGATACCTCTGCTCCAACTGTAAAATAAAATCTAATAAAGGATGCCTTATAAAAATGAATTTTAATTTCAAGCTATATTTAATAGATTTACACACACACACACACTCACACAAAACATTGATTCACAGAAAGTGTCAGAGTATGTATAAGACAGGAGAGCATTTTTGATACTATATAAATTCTGAGTGAGGGGGCTCTTGAGTCACTGGGACCAGGGCAAGTCAGGATATATGAAGCAAAGGATCTAAAAAGAGAAAGAGAATATTCATGTGGAACATCCTAGATAAGAGCCTACAGTTCTAGTTGGTGCACAGGGCAAAAGCAGTTGGACTAGGGCACTGTGTCCAATCTTCTGTCTCTGTCTCTGTATTTTATATACAGGGTGGAGTATGCAAATTTTCAAGCCTATTTTAAAAAGTGCATATTATCAAGACTTACAAAGGTCACATCTCTTCCCCAAACTTCAACATTCCCTAGCACCTTCCTAGTTTAACATCATTCCCATAGCAATAAGGGAAGATGCCCTGTGAAAAAGTTGGAGTGCCTCTCCCCAGGCAAAGAAATAGATAAGGTTATTATAGAATTTGGGGATGAAGGTAAGTAAGTGAAGAGATAATTTTATTAAGTAGTGTTTGTCTTGAAGTAAAACAGATCTGTGTATAAAAACATTCATATCATTCTTAGCTGCAAAGTAGATTCAGCACTATGCTTTGTTGGAAAACACCATGGTCAGATAAATATGGAATGCTGTGTTTGGAAATCCTTTATCTGGAACTCTGCAAGACTGCGTCTATGCAGCAAAGACTCAGATAATTCATGTAAGAGTAGGCTGTTCTGTTCTTAGTGAAATGGTAACCAACTGCAAAATTTGTGAGGGTCTATAATTTCATTAATAGTCTTCCCAAAACGAAGTACTGCCCTTTTATTAAAGAACAAATGCAGTTTTTACACATTTACAGGGTGGAGCATGCAACTTTTCCTTTTTTCCTATTTTAAAATAGGAGCATGCCTATTTTAAAAAGTGCATATTTATCAAGGCTTACATAGGTCACATCTCTTTCCCAAACTACAACATTCCCCAGCACCTTGCTAGTTTAACATCATTCCCATGGTCTCAATGTCTGAAATCCAAGGACAAGCAAGGAAGCACTCTGGAGACATGATAAAGAGAGAAGTGGAGAGCAGGAAAGTGAGTCACTGCCAGATAAGATCACTGGAGCTGGTGGAGAGCTCCCAGGAAGGTGAGTGGGTCACAGCAATGGGCTTTGTGGACTGGAAGATATAATCATCTGACAGTAAAAAGGGATAAATGCAAGAAGGAAGATCTTGACTTCCCTTTGAGTCAGTGGGAAGAGAAGAAGGAGTGGCCCTTCATTGGAAAGTTCTTTAAGGGATGTTTTGGCGTCAAGAAAATGTTAGCTGCAGAAAAGAGGAGGAAGCAGAAAGCATTGAAAAAGAAGGTAAGTTTCCCTCATTCAAAAGTACGGTGGAAAAGACTAGCAGGGAAAATTATATGAGACCAGTGGTCTTTGGGAGGAAGGATAATAGTAATCATCCTGCGGTTTATGCCTTGGATTGGCTTTCAACTGCACAAGGGTTTAAGAAGTAGGAATTCCTATATAACCAAAGGAATTGGTTATGTGTAACAGAAAGGAATGCTAAGTTAATGAATTTAGTCATTAGAGAAGGTTGTAGAATTCACTATTTCCCAAGGTACAAATGAAAACTCAAGAATTATGCTCTGAATGAGGCAGAAATTACTAGGCATCCCTTAATAGTTGTTCTCCATCTGCTCTTTCTCTCCTGTTAGTAGAACTCCTGATTCTAACTGGGCACATGGCTGTGTAAATAAATACTACATTTTCTAGCCTCCCTTGAAGCTAGATGTGTCCACATGACTAATTTACAACCAAGAGAATGTAGGCAGAAGTATAGTGAAAAGCTTCTGGGAAATGCCCTTTATTGCCCCTTTTTTTTTCAATTCTTTTGCCAGTGATGACTGGAACCTGAGCAACATCCTGGATCATGAGATAAAAACCATTTGCTGAGGAAGGAGAGCAGCAACCCAGAAAGGTCCCTTGTGATTTTGTGAAGCCATGATACCAGAGCTAAACTGCCAACTTCCCGTCATCTTTTTCATGAATGAAAAGTAAGCATCTTGTTTAATTCACTGTCATTTGTGGCTCTCTGTCACTCACAGCCACAAAGAATCCTGGATGACACATTTATCCTTTGCTCTAATAGCAAACTAGGATTGGGCATTGGTTATATTGTGTTTACCACTAATGTGAAGTCGAGTGTCAGTGCATCAGTTACAGAGGCAACTTGAGATCAAATATAATAATTAATATTATTGGACAAAAAACATGGCACTATATCTGAAACACATGAAAATTGAATAAAATACTCATGAGGCTAATTTCTAAAATCACAGTTAATGAAGTAAAGTGGTCAAGAGTACAGTTTCTGAAAAATAAATCCTTTCTCTGCAATCTACTGTGTAAATTTGGCCAAAGTACTTGCTTCTCTTTGCCTCTATCTTCACATCTGTAAAGTGAGAATAATTACAGAACCTATTCTCTAGGGTTGCTGTGAGGATCAAATGAGTTAACATATGGGGCCTGGCAATTAAGTACGCAAACTCATGGTAGAAAAAATACCACATAACTCATTGCTAAATACCACTATGGTCACTTTTGAAGTACTCCCCTTGGGAAGCTATGCACTGATGCCAGCACCTAGTCCACCCTTCAAAGCAATTTTGGAACTCTTTTTCTGGAATGGCCATCAGAGCTGTCATCACATTACCCTTGATGTCCTGAATGTCATCAAAATGTCTTCCTTTCAACATTTCCTTTATCTTCCAATAAAGAAAGAAGTCATTGGGGGTTAGATCAAGTGATTAAAGAGCGTGTTCCAATACAGTTATTTGTTTACTGGCTAAAAACTCCCTCACAGACAGTGCTGTGTGAGCTGGAGCATTGTCATGATGCAAGAGCCATGAATTGTTGGTGAAAAGTTCAGGTCATCTAACTTTTTCATACAGCCTTTTCAACACTTCCAAACTGTAAACTTGGTTAACCATTTGTCCATTAGTACAAATTCCTAATGAAGAATCCCTCTGAGATCAAAAAAGGTTAGCAACATCATTTTGACTCTTGATTTGGACTGACGGAGCTTTTCTGGTTGTGGAGCATTGTCTGACTTTCATTGTTCATTTTGATGCTTTGTATCAGAATTGTATTGGTACACTCATGTTTCGTGACCAGTGATAACATGGCCCAAAACATTGTATTGCCTCTCCAAAAGGTCTTGGCAAACTTTGACTCTCCTTTGCTTTTGTTCATCGGTGAGCTCTTGCAAGACCATTTTGCACACACCTATCTCATGCCAAGATTTTCAGTTAAGATTTTCCTAACTGTTTCTCTACTGATGTTTACTTGGTCTGCTTGGACTGCTTCTCACAGTCAGCAGATGATTTTGATGCACAATTCGATGAATTTTTGCAATGTTTTCATCAGTTCTTCTTGTTACTGGTCGCCCTGAACTCTCTTTGTCAGTGATGCATTCTCTCCCCTCAGAAGAATGTTTAATCCATTTGTACACTGCCATTTTCTTCATGGCATTATCCCCATAAACTTGAACTAATATGTCATTGATTTCAGTTCCACTCTTGCCAAGTTTAACAGAAATTTAATGTTTGTTCATTGCTCTAATTCAAGCTCAGACATTCTAGGGATGGCACACAAAAGCACGCAACAACAATAATGAATGCCACTCAGCAAGACACTGCCACATGTCGATTCCAACAAAGCTGTGAGACACTAATATACCAAGGTTATGATACCTTACCGAGCTGTTTGTACAGTGCTGTCAATGTAAGCACACAGTGGTAAGTTTGTGAAATTAATTGTCAGACCTCATATGTGAAATGCTTAGAGCAAAGCCTGGCAAATACTCAAGTGATAACAACCAACCTTCCTAACTAATTAAAACATTTCATTTCCATAAGTAGCTAAATTGAAGGTTAGAGAATAGAATGTATTCTTTGACTAGGAGAACAAAGTTAATAGGAGATGGCACCCGGTATTACTCCATACAGTACTGGAAAGAGAATTTGTCACCCATGAGCTAGCCTTCTCATGGATCATTCCAAATGTGTAGGCAGAGCTGGCATAATTTAGTTACAGGGTTTGCAAATGTTGCTACAACTGTCAATAAAATGGAAAACTCTATAATATATTTTTAAAATAACCTGAAGTATCTTTTTCCATTAAATTGGTTGCCTCCTAATGCTGACTGCTCTAGTTGATAATGAAGAACATTTAGTAATTATGTGGTATGATTTTTCTGTCTGTTTTATTGATATGCAACTGGTTCATAAAATAAGTCTGAAAGTAATTGATTAAGTATGTATTAAAGAGGTCTTCACACATTATTTTTTAATTTCCTGCAAGAGGAAAATTGTAATTTTCTGTAGAACTGCCACAGAAACTTCAAAATGTTATAGATATGAAAACTTTTTAACCTATAGATTTTTGTATAAACAAAACAGAGTTATAGATTTTTGTATAAACCAAACAGAGGCATGAAAACATCTTTTCAGTAATGTGAATAGGTTAAAACGTTGTGACTGTCAGAACTATGTTCAAGGACGTTCCTTTTCCCTCATCTTCCCTTATTGTCAGGTTTGTTTTATTTATTTATTTGCTGTATTATCTCAGTCTTTAAATGACTTCTCTCCACACTGAATGAAAATATGCTGGCCAATTCAAATCTTTGTCACCACTCAATACACTAAAAGTATATTTATAAATAGGAAGCTTGAAAGGTCTAGCTGGGAAAATACAAAAGCTCAAGGAGGAATCACGCCGGATGAGCAGCTGGCTTTTCTTTTTCTTGTAGAATTGCAGTTTATAAACTTCCTCTCTCTATGAGGCTTTTGCACCATACTGGGAAACTGCCAAATATAACTCAGTTACAAAACCATCTGAAGAAGCTCAAAACATCCATCTGATCCACAGCATAAAATATATGTTGTTCAATATTTGTCAAAACATTTCACCTTTGCAGCTGCTCAACTTATAATGACAAGGACTAAGAACAGGTTGACAATAAGAACACAATTAACATTTACTAGAGAAAGCTGAAGGGAAATTTGAAATAAATCTTTAAGTGTAGAAGACACATTTATTTTAAAAAGTGCCTTTTGAATATTTAACATATATTAACATAATTTCCTACCATTAATTACTTTAGAGTTTTAATTTTTTTCTCCCAGCCTACATATCTTGATAGTCAACATTTTTTAAGTTCCTCTTGTACTTGGAACTTTACTGGGCATCTTGTAGTTTATTGTTGCTCAGAAATATATTCTACCAAATTTTGCCCATTCCAAACCTACACACACTGACATGTGGATACTGAATGAGCACCAGAGCTCCTGACCTGAGGAGGCATGACTATTGGAAAGAATTGATATTGTGCTATTCAAGTGTCATAATTAGTATTGGGCAAATAATTGAAGGAGTTCTTTTAAAAATCAATATAGTGCAACTCAGAATCATGACCGGAGAATACCTGAAAACTTTTCTCCCTGTTTGTTTTGGAAATTTCATTGGGTGAGATTTTATTTTTAAATTGTGCTTCCATCTGTTCTAGTCAGAGTTCTGCTTGAGTCACTTTGGTAACTAAAGAGTACCAGAAATCTCAGAGACCCAATACAAAAGCTGAAGAAGTAAGTTTGAAAATAGACCAAAAGCAATGGAAACCAAGTAACTGAAACTTCAGTTGAAATCATGTCTTCAGATGAATCTGATGAAAATGTCACTGCCACTACCACTGGCATGGCTGAACTAATGACACTGGATACCACCACTGCTGCCAGGATAACCACCAGTGTGTGTGTGAGACATTGGACCTCACCACTGACAACACTTCCATTAGAGTTCCTATGCCACTGCTGTTCCTGTACACTGTAAGTTATTGCTAGCATCCCTGCCTCTAGACACAAGATGTTACTGTCACCCCTACAGACAGAATTCTGAACTTTTTTCTTTCTTCTTTTCATTACTTCCTCTAGATAACAAGTTTATAGGTAGGATCATGTGATTGGTTTAAGCTAAAAACACAAGTGCCACCTGAAAGGAAATTAGAAAAGTAAAAATCTACCTCCTCTTTTTCACCCCAACTAGTTTGGAATTTTCACAAATGAGAATTGCAACTACTAAAGAACAGTTTTTAAGAAAGTATTATAGATATAGATATAGATATATAGACATATATATGTAGATAGTAGATAGATAGATATGTCTACATATATGTGTAGATATATAGATATATGTATCAAGTTCTTCTGCCCACTTCCTCTAACCCACCCCTGGTCTACTCCCCGGGTGTTTAAAGGATAGCATAAGCCCCTTATCCCTAGAGCTTCTCTCACCTTTAATTTATCCCTCTTAACGTAATTTTTCTCCCTGACCTTCCTTCCCCACCTCAGAGCCTCCTAGACATAGGCCCTTTGGACCGAGTTTCTCAGGGATGCCCATGCCGCACCTCAGCTCCCCTTAGTGTATATATATATATATATATATATCATGTATCCATGAAAATAAGACCTAGCCAGACAATCAGTTCTAATGTATCTTTTGGAGCAAAAATTAATACAAGATCTGGCCTTATTTTACTATAAGACCCAGTCAATATAATATAATATAACATAGTATAATATAATACCGTGTCTTATATTAATTTTTGCTCCAAAAGATGCATTAGAGCTGATTGTCTGGCTAGGTTTTATTTTCGGAGAAAAATGGTATATATATATATATATATATATATATATATATACGTGTGTGTGTGTGTGTGTGTATACATATATATATGTATACTAAGAGATGAGATTAAAACAAAACATAAAATGCTTAACTAAAACAAGAAAAGGCAAAAAAAAGGGGAAGAGAAATAGATATGAAGAACAAATACAATGGATAGCAAATGGAGACATGACAAATATAAATCCAACTACATCAATAATTACTTTAAATATGAATGGTACAAACCATTTGAATTATGAATTGCGAGTGGTTAAAACAACAATATCCAACTGGAACTAATTCCTTAAAAATTACACAAACTGCCAATATTCATAAAAGGAGAAATGAAAAACCTGAATAGGCCTAAAATATTAAAGAAATCTAATCAACAATTAATAATCTTCAAAAAAAACCACCAAAAACCAAAACAAAAACACAAGGCCCAATTGATTCACTGGTGAATTCTAAATATCATGTAAGGAAGAAAATATACTAGTTTCCATGATCTCTTTAAGGAAATAGAAGCAAAGAAAACACTACCTAACTCAGTTTATGAGGTTAACGTTACTGTAATAACAAAACATAAAGACATTGCAAGAAAGGAAAACAAAATCCCAATATTTTTTCATAAGTATAGATGTAAAAATCCCCAACAAATATTGGCAAATCAGATAGCATCCAAAAAAATTTATGGATAGAATTATGCACTATGATCAAGTGGTATTTATTCCAGGTATGCAAAGCTGGTTCAACATTTGAAAATCAATCAATGTAATCCACCACATCAACAGTCTAAAACAGTAAAACCATAGCATAATATTATTTGTGCAGAAAAATAATTGGACAAAACGAAATACCCAATCATGATTAAAACTACCAATAAAGTAAGACTTGAACTTCCTCAAGTTCATAAAGATATCTGCAAAACAACCCACAGCTAAAGTCATACTTCATGGTGGGAAACTAGATGCTTTCTTCCTAACAAGATGGTCTGATCTCCTCAAGGATATCCTCTGTCACCACTCCTATATAAAATCACCCTGAAAAATCCTAGCTAATGCAGTAAGACAAGGAAATATGTACAGATTGGAAAACAAGAACCAAAATTGTTTATTCACAGATGTCAGGATTGTTTATTTTAAAAAGCCCAAATAACCAATTAAAAAAATCTAGAAACTAACACACAAGTGCAATAGTGTGGCAGAATAGAAGTTTAATATGCAAAAATCAGTTGTTTCCCTATATATCAATAATGAATAATTGAAATTTGTAATTAAAAACAATGCAATTTATCATAGCATCCAAAAAAATTAAATGTTTATGTATAAATCTAAGAAAACACGTATAAGATCTATATGCAGAAAACTACAGAACTCTGATGAAAGACATCAAAGAAGATTTAATAAATAAATATTTTGTGTTCATGAATTGGAAGACTCAACATTGTTAAGATGCCAATTCTTCCCAAGTTGATCTATAGATTCAACACAACTCAATCAAAATCCTTGCAGCCATTTTATAGATACAGACAAATGAGTGCTGGAGTTTATATGGAAAAGCAAAAGACCTGAATAGCTATCAAAATTTTGAAAAAGAAGAATAAAATTGTAGGACTTACACTACCTGATTTTAAATTTGCTATAAAACTATAGTAATCAAGCCAATGTGGTATTGGTGAAAGAATAGATATATAGAAAAATGGAACAAAATAGAGAGGCAAGAAATAGACTCAAACAAGATAGTCAATTCACCTTTGACAAAGGAACAAAGGCAATGCAATGGACAAAATTGTTATCTTTTCAACAATGGAGCTGGAACAATTGGGCCTCCATATGCAAGAAATAAACCTAGACATAGACCTTAGGTTTTCACAAAAGCTAACATAAAACAGATGATAGAATTAAATGTGAAATACAAAATCATATAACATCTAGTGATAAACTTAAGTTTCCAGGGTCTCGGGGTGAGGGTTATTTGTATTAAGCACAGTGGATTTTTTAGAACAATAAACTATTCTGCATGAAACTGTTCTGCATGATTTCCTTCCAAGGAGCACAGAACCGGAAAGGGAGTAACAAAGTAAGTGTTACTTTAGAGTGGAGAAACCATAAAACCACTATCAGTCAGGTTATCAAGGTAAACATCAATAGCAATAAGTCATGTTGATAGTATGTACATTTGATATGATGCAATAAAAATGATACTTTATCATTGTGGTCTTCCCCACAAAAACTAATGACTCTAATCATAAGAAAAATATTAGACAAATTCCAATTTAGGAACATTCTCAAAAAATACCAGTACTCTTCAAAACTCTCAAGGTCATTAAAAGCAAGGCAAGTTTGAGAAACAGTCACATTCAAGAGAGACTTAAGGAAATGAGACAACTATAATGTGGTATCCTGAATGGGACCTTGGAACAGAGAAAGAATATTACATAATAACTAAGGAGATCTGCATGAAGTTTGTACTTTAGCTAATAATATCTCAGTATTGGTTCCTTAATACCTAGTATTAAGTGTACCATACTAGTATAAGATGTTAATAACTGGATGTAGGATATATGAGAACTCTATGTGTCATCTTGCAATTTTTCTCTAAATCTAAAATGTTCTTAAATAGACCCTGAGATTTGGAGTTGTCAACCATCTTTGTACTTGTCTAGGAAGCTAAATACTGAAAGCAATAAGGCAGAACCAAGCCACAATAGCAACAATAAATAATGAGGAAGAAAAGAGCCAGTAGTAGGAAAAAGATTGGACTGAGGCTAATAGATGAATAGGAAAAGCACAGAGCATACAATGAAAGAACAGTGATTACTTTAGTTAATCTAGTTACCATATTGCCATTAAACACATAAATCACACAGAAAAAGAGAAATTTTCCAACGTAAGAAGGGCAAAAATGCAGTTCTAAAGTTGCCTGAAAGGTATAGGAGTAGATTCTAGGCAATCTGTGTTTCATTCACCATGATTCTCTCAATATATAGAAGTAGATTGCCTGGGATTCAAACAGTATTAAATTTTGAATTTACTACTTACTAGTTGTCTGACTTTTGCAAAGTTACACAAAGACTATGAGTCTCAGTTCCTTAATTTACAATTGAACATTTCTTTTTTAGAGAATTATTATTTAAGAAGATGAAAAGAAAAAAATGTTAGTCAAGTGCCTGACATATGATAGAAGTCCTGTGCAATAGTAACACTTTTGCTTCATATTTAAATCACTAATTTACAGATATATTTCAAAATATGTTCCTATATAATGAGAACCAAAGAATGAGGCTTGCCCAAGAGAAACAGAAACCAACTTGAAAGAGCTCCCACTGGCAAAAGCTAGAATAATTTGAGCAACAGTTTTTAAATGTACTGTTGGATCTTACCCTATATAATATAAATATACATGAGCTCATATGGATATGAATAAATGATTGAATAAATAATAGGGAGAGAAGAGACAATCATCATTATAGATGAATTTTAAATAATGTAGTGTATAATAGATACTACCCTTTCAGGAGATGGAGCTAAAGTCTTCTCTTAAATGTGAGCAGGACTTAGTAACTCATTTCCAAATAATAAATAATAAACTATATAACATTCTGGAAAAGGCAAAACTATAGAAACAGTAAAAAAGATCAGTGGTTGCCAGGGATTGGGAGGTGGGGATGAATAGGCGGGAAACATCAGATTTTTTAGGATAATGAAAATAGTCTGGGGACCAGCCTGATGGCTCAGGTGGTTGGAGCGCCGGGAGGTCCTAATGCTGAAGGCCGTCAGTTCGATTCCCACATGGGCCAGTGAGCTGTGCGCTCTACAGCTAAGATTGTGAACAACAGCTCTCCCTGGAGCTGGGCTGCTGGGAGGAGCCGCAGATTGGCATGAGCTGCCGAGGGCTGCTGTGTGCTGCGGTGGGCTACCGTGTGCTGCCATGAGTGGCCGGTGGCCAGCATGAGTGGCCGGCAGCCAGCGTGAGTGGCTGGCAGCCAGCATGAGTAGCCAGCAGCCGAGAGCTGCCGTGAGCTGCTGTGAACAGTCCACTGACGACTGGTGACCAACTGCCTCAGCCGGGGAGCGCAAGGCTCATAATATTGGCACGGGCCAGGGAGCTGTGTCCTACACAACTAGACTGAGAAACAATGGGCTTGAACTGGAGTTGGGGGGGAGGTGGAAGAGAGGGGGAAGAAAAAAAAAGAAAGAAAATAATCAGTATGATACTATAATGATAGACACATTTCATTGTATGTTCTTGTAAATCCATAGAATCTACAACACCAAGAATGTACGCTAATGTAAAGTATGGTCTCTGAGTGATAATAACGGGTTAATGTAGGTTCATTGATTGTAATAAACGGACAAGTCTGGGGTTGGGGTTTATGGGAGAGCTCTGTATCTTCTCCTAAACACTACTCCAATATTCTCCTAAACACTGCTGTGAACTTTTAACTACTCTGAAAAATAAACTCTGTTTTAAAAAAAGAATAAAGCATGGAAAGGGAAAAGAGTTTATAGTGGAGAACCGGGCAGACACCATCTTAATTAAATGGTTCAGTTATTTATAAAAATGTTTTATTTGAGATATAATTGAAATTTATTAGTTTCGTGTGTACAACATAAAGATTTGATATATGTATATATTGTTAATGATCAACACAATAAGTTTAGTTAACATCCATAACACACAGTTACAAAATTTTTTCTTATGATGAGAACTTTTAAGATCTACTTTCTTAGCAATTTCCAAATATACAATAACTATTATTAACTATAATGACCATGCTGTACAATATATTCTTAGGACTTATTATTATTATAAATGGAAGTTTGTGTCTTTTGATCACCTTCACCTTTTCCACTCACACCCTCTGTCCTGCCTCTGGCAACGACAAATCTGTTCACTGTATCTTTGAATTCGGGTTTGTTTGTTTGTTATTTTAGATTCCATGTATCAGTGAGACCATATAATGTTTGTCTTTCTCCATCTGAGTTATTTCATTTAGCATAACCTCCTCAAGTTTCATTCATGTTGTTGCAAATGACAAGATTTCCTTCCTTTTATGGCTGAATAATATTACATATACAATAACATTTGTATATTACATATACATATACATTTTCTTTATCCATTATTATTGTATATGTAATATTATTTAGCCATAAAAGGAAGGAAATCTTGCCATATATATATATATATATATATATATATATATATATATATATATATAACATTTTCTTTATCCATTCATTTATCAGTGCACACTTAGGTTGTTTTGATGTTATGGTTATTGTAAATAATGTTGCATGAACAAAAGGGTGTAGGTATCTTTTTGAGTGTTTTCATTTCCTCTGAATAAGTACACTGAAGTAGAATTTCTAGGTCATATGGTAGTTCTGTTTTTAATTTTTTTAGAGAATTTTCATAATGTTTTCCATAGTGACTGCACCAATTTACATTTTGACCAACAGTGCAGTGTTCTTTTTTCTCACATATTCACCAACACTTGTTATTTTTTTGTCTTTTTTATAATAGCCATTCTGTCAGGTGTGAGGTGATATCACTCTGTGATTTTGATTTGCATTTCCATGATGATTAGTGGTGTTGAGCACCGTTTCATGTACCTGTTGTTAATCTTTATGTCTTTGGAGACATGTCTATTCAGATCCTATTTATTAATCAGATTGTATGGTTTTTTCTATTGAGTTATATGAGTTATTTGTATATTTCGGATGTTATATTTTTATCAGACATATGATTTGCAAATATGTTCTCCCATTCACTAGGTTGATTTTTCATTTTGTTGATGGCTTCCTTCATTGGGCTGAAGCTTTTTAGTTTAACATAGTCCAATTTGTTTATTTTTACTTTTGTTGCCCTTGCTTTTGGTGTCAAATCCAATAAATCTTTGATAAGACCAATGTTAACAAGCTTATCTCCTACATTTTCTTCTAAGAGTTTTATGGTTTCAGATCTTATATTAAAGTAATTCATTTTCAGTTGATTTTTGTGTATGGTTTAAGATAGTGGTCCAATTTCATTCTTCTTCATGTGGCTGTCTAATTTTTCCAACAACATTTATTGAAGATCCTATCTTTTCCCCATTGTATATTCTTGGCTCCTTTCTCATAAAGTAACCAAATATAACACAAATGGTAACATTTGACCATATATGTGTGGATTTATTTCTGTGTTCTCTGTTCTGTTCCATTGATCTATGCATTTTTAATGCCAATACCATACTGTTTTGGTTATTATAGCTTTGTAATATAGTTTGAAATCAGGACAAATGATGCCTCTAGCTTTTTTCTTTTTCTCAAAATTGTTTTGGCTATTCAGCATTTGTGTGTGTGTGTGTGTGTGTGTGTGTGTGTGTGTGTGTGTGGTCCCAAATAAATTTTAGGATTGTTTGTTCTACTTCTGCAAAAAGTGCCATCAGAATTTTGATAAGAATTGCATTGAATCTGTAGATTGCTTTGGATTGTATGGACATTTTAACAATAGTACATCTTTTAAGCCATGAGCACAGAATATCTTGCCATTCATTTGTGTCTTCTTCAATATCTTTCATCAATGTCTTATTGTTTTCAGTGTCCAGGTCATCCACCTCCTTGGTTAAATTTATTACTAGGTTGTTTTTTTTTTGAGAGGTGCAATTATAAATGGGATTGTTTTCTTAATATCTCTTCCAGATAGTTTCATTAGTGTATAGAAATGCAACTTATTTTTATATTGATTTTAGTAGGATAATTTAACTTTACATATTTTCATATTCTGCAGAAATAATTACACATAGATCATTAATATCATTAAATTCTGAATTATTTTTTATTAGAAATTATGGGAAGATAACTCTGGTTTAAAATAGAGTTATACTAATCACTCTTAATACAACTCTCCCAAAACTTACCCAAAAGATGAAAAATTAAACAAAGTAAACTGGGATCAAGGATTAACACTTTGGCAAAAAAGGCAAGGATAACTTATAAAGCAAATAAAACAGAATTAAAGTTTCTAGCTTTGGACTATTTTATTTTATTGGGCTGGTGAGGCAGCTCACTAAATACAGAAGGTGCCAAAAAAAATGTGTACACATTTTAAGAAAGGAAAAAATGCTATTAAAATTGTAATACTAATATATAGTGATAACAAAAGATGAATGTAAGTCACATTTGACTTCTGCAATTGCTACAGTAATTCAACTTCGAAAAGTAATATATAGAAAATATCTCTTAAAATGTATATACATTTTTTTAACACCCCCGGTATGTGGTCTTTAATCATAGTCTGTCCTTGGATCAGCAAACAGAAAATGAGATGCTGGTTCTTTTCCTCTGAAAGGGCTGCTCTTGAAGTTGCCTCCTCTGCATGCCCTTGATTCTTCTCTTTATTCATAGTCCCAGAGATTAGGACTTCAGAAAGCAATTGTATGGTATGCATCAGTTTTGGCAGTGGTATTAGGATATGATGGTGGAGGTGAAGTAAAGGAAGTGCTTGTGGTATTGGCACATGGAATTCTGGGAACTAGAGCCCCTCCAATGCAAGCATACTCAGAGGATATAAGGGGACAGTTACAGAAGAAGAGCTCTGCTAGTAATAGATTCTGAGACTGTAATTTTTTTCAGTCATGTGCTCAAAATTTCAAAAAGAGATGAAATAAAAGTGGGAGATAATTCCACAGATATGCATTATGTAGAATTGTCTGGAATGTGATAGCAACTGTACAAATCAATTTCTGGTTAAGTTCTCAATGTGGAAAGAACAATAGGATAGAAACCAACTAAATTGAAAATGGTCCTAAAACAATTCATATAGCTTATTTGTTTGAAAATACTTGGCAATTAATAAACAGGGGGGAGAAAAACAATGTGGGATCTATCAAATATATTGTAAATAAAAAGAAATGAGCTTCATTTGAGGTCCCTAAAGAAAATTATACTTGGTGAGATTGATCATTTTTGATGCAAGAAAATTCTTAGAAAATGTGTATTTTAAAAGCCAAAGACATAAAAAGTAAGAGATTTAGGATAACAAAAATGTAGAATGAGATTATTTTTTTTAACAGTTATAGTGGATATTTGCTATTTTGTTTGCTCAGTCTCACTTTACTTTTTCTCTGATAACAAAGGCCTGTTTTGTAACTTGGATGTTCTCTTCTCTCACATGGTGAGACTGTCAGTCACATGCTGGCTTCCATGCCTTGTGAAACTAGGCTGGGTCATCTGAGTGCCTCTTTAACCTTGAAACGCATGGAAGGGTCCATGGGTGGTTAGAGCAAAAGTCCTTTTTTTCAGGCACAATATAGAATCCTGGGGAGAAGGAATCTCTTTTTCTGAGATGAGGGGTTGCCAGGAATCACATGAGCCAGGCAGTGTTTATGTGCTCATAATTTATCTCATAATCACAATGACAATTCTAAGATATAGACACATAAGCTCCAGTTCACAGATGAGAAGACAGGACTCAGAGAGGTGAATAGCCTCTTCAAGTTCAATCAGGGATTAAGCAGAACCTTGGGAGCTTTCAGAAGATATCATTAACTTTTGATTATTAAGAAAATGACACAAGATTATTTATTTTTACTCCTTTGACCTCCTGCTCAACTTTTGAAGATCTTAAGCTTCTTAATACCCTATCACAGAAACAATAAAGGGGCAGCTATTCCCAAAGTCATTCAATCTTGTTCAGACTCACTATTCTATATAACTGGGGAGAGTAGGGGGACAGTGAGAAAAGAATGAAATAATTCCCCATTATCATATATAATTTTGACTAAGCTCAAGAATGCTATGTCTTAGATTTAAATATATCATCCACATTGTCTCACACTTTCCAAAGGGAAACAGATGTCTTCATTTCAAGCCTGTCAGAGCTCTTAGCTTGTACAGTGTTGTTACTACTGCCATGCACTCTGTCACAGCATATGTCAGCGGTAGAGCAGTTACCTAAGCAACACCTGCCCTTGAATGTGAGCAACAATATCAGAAAATCCCTCTACTGCTTTTGCTTTGATTTACTAGGCCAACTTAGTCTGTGCTCTCCTTCCAGGCTTGGGTGATATACGAAAATATGACCTTTGACCACACCTTATGCAGTCCATGTCAGTAGTATGGCAGTCCCAAATAAGCTGAGAATTCACATTCTTTGCTCAGGAAAACAATATTAGCCATGAAAACAAAGCTGTCTCCAGCTGTCTCCCTGGTATTAAAATGTATGTGACAGACACTTACTGATTTGCCACCTGTCAATGAATCATTTGGCAGGGAATTTTCTCCTATGTTATAATTTAATTTTCACTTACACCCACAACACCTGGGGTAAAAGCAAAACAAAGATCTGTATTAAGAACTAATATATGTCAGAAATATTCATTTAAAATACTCTACTGAGTTTAATCTTGACAAATATCTTCTAAGTCTTCTTCTACAAATGAGAAACTAAATTCAGAGAGGTTAATAAGTTAACAATGGTCATAGTTTAGCCAGGGACAGAGATGGGAATCAAACTCAAGCTTTCTAAACCAAAGGCAAAACTCTCTGTACTACAACTAATTCTTAGAGATATATGACCTATATACTAATGCATTTTTTTTATTTTTTTTAATGTACAAAGGGAGTTGAAGAAAAAATATGCAAACACTGTAGGGCTACAAAAACTTATAGGCTCTCAAAACATATTAGACCTTAGAGCTCATCTCTTTCACCTTCAAGTCAATATAATAAACTCTTCTAGGACGGCCTGACTGGTTATTATGCAATCTTGGAACACTCCTTTGGGCACAGTGACAAAGAACACACTAAGTTATAAAATATCCCAATGTTTGGGAATTCCTAAATGTAAAAAGGTTTTTTCTGTGTTAAATGCCTGTCTTTTCTAGACTCAGATCACACTGAATAAAGTTAGTACTTAGTTCACATAATGATACCTTCAAAATGGAAGGACAGGGATAATGTCTCCCAAAGTCCTCCTTTGAGTAAATTTCTCACAAATTATTCTACGTGCTATGTTTGTGTTTATATAGGCTAAAATTAAATTTGTTGTTTTTTATATGTCAGTCATGCCTCATTGTTGATTCATAATGAGTTGGGGCTTAGTTAAAACCCATGATTTCATATAAATAGCTAATAAGTCAGAGCTGTGCATGATAGCTAATATTTAAACTAAGACATAAGAGTTAACAATAATCCTCTTTAGACTGCACATTGTTAGCTCAGGACTAACAGCATTTTTTAGAGTTATGATTCTTTAAAATCGTAACTCTTAATAATAACTAAGAAATATATTTTTAATGTCTGTAATTTCTCAAGTATTACAAGTCTTATCTAATAAATTACCACAAAAGCCCTATGAATTAGATATTATTATTCTCTTTTTACATATAAGGAAAGCTGTAGTCGGCCAGATTAAGTTTCCACAAAGAAATTACATGTTGCAGTAAACTTTAAACTCAGGTGTACCTGATTCTAAAATCTTAGTTCTTTCCAGTATTGTACAGTACTTCTTCAGCTTTATGTCACTTCACAAATTTGACACATTTGTCCTCCATAACTTTATTCATTAATGATAATGTAAAACAAAAAATCAAAATAAGATGCAAAATAAGATCCCCAACAAGGCTGAAAAAAATGTAGAAATCAAAATCTTCACAGGATGAACTGAATCAGTTATAAATTCACTTAGCACTATTATTTTGTCCAGCATTATCTATCACACTAGCAAGGATATAGCAATAGTCTTGGCCAAATGCCTTACAGAATCTCAATTCACTCTGTACATATTTTTATGTACATAGCTTTATGGAACTATTAACCCTATTTAAAAAGTAAATGTTAGCATGTGTTATTCTGGTTTATTTTAATAAATTCATGTTGTATCCCAACTATTATTATTTCAGCTTTTAGATATTTAGAAATGTGCATTTAATAACCTGATCTAAAATGTTCCCATATTCAATATTAAGGACATTGAATCATATTTCCATAATTGAATTCTTCCTTTCTTTCCTTTTGTCCTTCTTTCTTCTTTCCTTCCTTCCATACATAAAAAGCACATTAGATACCTACTGTATGCTAGGCAATATGCTTGGTGATAGAAAAACATACACAGAAACAAGTTAGAGTTTAATAGATTCATGCAAGAGAGACATGCTAACAAGTAAGTATAGCAATTTAGTCTACACTATAATAAAAATATGTACAGTGTTATGTGAATAAGAAAAAAAATGCATAATCTGGTATGGGATCATTAAGTTTATATTTCAGCCAAGTCTTTGAAATCAAGGAGATGTTCTCCAGTAGAAACACACCAGGTGGAAGACAACTCAGACAGAGGCAACAAGAGAAGAAAACTAACAGATGCAGAAATCAGTGAGCCATCAGTTGAAGATGAGACATGACAGCCAGTGGCATATTTTGAAGGATCTTGTAATCCAAGTTTAATTCTGGTCTTTGTTAAGGATCATAAGAAGCCATTGAAAGATTTTAATGAGATCATATTTGTTTCAAAAAAAAAAATCTCTATCAGCCATATGAATACTTTAGAGGAAGATTAAACTAGAGTTAAGAGAACAATTTATAAGAGTGTTGTACTAGATCAAGTAAGAAATAATGAAACTCTAGTCTAAGAAATTGGTAGAGAAAGACTCATGAAACATAGTGTGTCATTAGAGTCACGGTTAAGAGCACGGACCCAGGAGTCATATATTCACTTACTATCCATGTAATCTTGGGTAAATTATTTAATATTCTCTCTCTTTGTGCTCATCTGAAAATGGAGCTAATCGTGATAATGTATATTAAGCATTTAGGATAGTCTACAAGAGATTTTAGCCATTAATAATATTATCAATAAGAAGGATCAGTTTTGAGGTTCAGATGCAAGATAATGAATTTACATACTGAATTTTAAATATTTACTGAATACTCACTGGAGCTCCTTAGAAGGCTGGATACATTTGCGCCTCAAGAAGATGCAGTTATAAACCTGTGGCTCTCAACACCATCAAGCTAAGAGATAACCCAGTAAAGATTAAGAGGAGAACAAAGCTAAGGTTGGGACTTAGAGGCACACTATCACTCGAAAGCAGATGCAAGAGGAACCTGCACAGGAGACTTAAACAGAGGAATGAGAGAAGAAACTAAATCCAAGGGAGTAGAAAGGTTGAAAACCAAATTATTGCTCAACAAGACCAAAGATGAGAAAGAGGGTAGATCACATGAACACTGGCAAGGAAGGCAGGCAGAATAATGTTGGCAGAATGTAGAATGCATTGGGTTAAGGAATCAGTGAGATGAAGGAACTGAAGAAAGTGGACATCAGTGATGCTTTTAGAAAGCCAGGCTATGAAAAGAGTTGTAACTAGAGGGAGAATACTTTTAAAGTAGAAAATAGGAAGAAAACAGTGCAGAAGAGGTTAGTGACTTAGGAAATAGAAAATAATTTTAAGTCGTATATGAAATTGGAGGAACAAGGATTGAAGACACAAGTGGGGAGAATAGCTTAATAGAAAGAAAGGTAAATGTTTCCACTGAGAAGAAAGGAAATGACATAAACACAAATAATATTGCAATTTGGTAATGTAGATGGACCCTCTCTTTTCTCCATGAGCTAGAAGGCATAGTCACCTCCTGAAACTAAGAAGAATAGGAATAGTTTCAGGACCATAAAAAGGATTGTTATGCATTAGGAATTGCCCATGTGGGAAAAAGGGAGCAAGCAAAAAAGGAATCCATAAATGATTGCCATGATGCACTGAGGACCATACTGAGGTTGGAAACCATAAATTAGTACACATATCTGTATTTTAAGTGTTTTTTCTCTGGTAATGGTTGAGTATAGCATGTGCTGTGCATTTTAACCTATTTTTTTCCTGAGATGCCCAGAAATGTTCTTTGCGTATATTTGTTCATTTTATCTGTTATGATCTTAAATAGATGACTGCAACCATCAAGCTTGGATAGCTATTTTCAAAATAAAGAATCTAGTGGAATTTGTTTCTCTAAATCCTGGCTCTTAGAAATGCCTTAAATGCCCCATGAGAGAATGATGCTTGTGCATGGAAGTGAAAGTAAATCTCAAATTCTTTAATAAATGTTACTCTTGCAGTATAAGTGATCCTTAAAATGTATTCTTAAGTATATTTGGTGTGCCATCTGGGATGACTTCTGGCATATTGAGTTACACTCCTCTTCCCAAGTCATGGTGGTTTCAGCCAACTAGAGAAAAGGCCATTTGTAAATCAGTAATTGCCATCTTTATGTGTTATTTCCACTGAATATTTGCTATCATGCCATTAGCTGATTTAGAGATTCTATGTTTTCTAATAAATACAGATTTTTAACAGACATTTTCTGCACATTTCTAAATATTTTTGCTACCACCTAAAAAAAATCCAAATGTTTTAGATCTAATAGTGTGCCCATTATAACTAGATATGCTGGTTCTATTCCTTGCTCTCTTCATATATGCAGCTAAGAGTCTAAATGTAATTGAGAGCCATCTATTTTTCTCATTCTGGATATGTGTTTTTTTTCCCCATCAGGCATGAGAAATTGACTATTTTTGTCTATAAAGAAAGGAGGTTTTTGCCAAGTCAATTTTATAATATCTGACTGTTTTCTTTTTGTCTTTTATGACAGTAAAATTTAGCCTATAGTCTTTCTGCGATCTTAAAATAAATATAAGGTTAATACGATTGTTTATACCTGCAGAGAACGGACTCATACAAAAAGCCTAATGAGAGTTACATACATGGTAGGTGATCAGTACATTTGAATGAGTGGTTAAGATTTTATTACAAAATAATATGCAATTATTAAATAATTAAATCTTTAAGATACTATCCATAAGGATAAGAAAATTATAGTTGGAGTAAAATTGTATCTACAATTTGATATGCAAGTCTTATTTACAACTCATCTGTATTGTCCAGTTTTTAATTCAAAGCTCTCTTTTTTTTTATGACTACTGATTTTTCCAGAGTAAGAGAAAACATAAATGTGTTTCATTTAATAAGTAGATATGAAATACCTTTTAAACTAAGACTTTCTAAGTCATTTCTTCCAAATTGTTAATAATTAACATTAGTTCATCTTGGTTCTTTTTCACTGCTTATGAAAAAACAGGAAAAATTCTTGTCAAAAAAATGCTCTCAAATGGTGGGCCTGGTGTTCCTTAAGGCTAAGCATTATCTGGTAGCTACTTGTATCAGCTTAGATCAGATCCAGACATATTGTCACCCACAGATAGTGCTAAATAAATACTTAATGTTTGTTATGGATTGAATTTCTAGTGTCAGTTCTGCCACAACTACCAGTGTGACCTTGACAGATAAAGAAAGGACATTTTTAAAAAGATCTATTCAATAGGAGGATATACACTAATGCACAGCTACATGTACAGCTTCAAACTACATGGAGCAAAAATATAGGAGATAAATTCACAAACAGAAGGGAATTTTGGCACATAATTCTCAGTAACTGATATACTGAACAGGCTAAACTGTCAAGAAAGACATAGAATATTAAAACATTAAATAATTTATATGTAAGACACAGAATCTAACAACTGTACAATATATATTACTATCAAGCACACATGGAACATTTGCAAAAATTGTCCATATGCTACACCAAAAAGCAAGTATCAATAAACTTCAAAACAGTGATATAAAACAGATATCTCTGATATCAGTGTATTTAAGCTAAAAATTAATAATAGAAAGGGGATTAGAAAACCCACAAAGGTATGGAAATTATGTAATATATTCAAAATAACCCATGGGTCAGAAAGGAAATCAAAATGAAATAAAAAATGTTTGAACTTAAAGAATTAACGCATAGCAAGTCAAAATGTGTGGGATTCAGCTAAAATTGTCCTCAGGGAAATTTTATAGTATTAAATAAGAAAAAGTGAAAATCAATTATCTGAAGATTAAGTTTCAGGAACTAGAAAGGGAATGGAAGTTTCTATTCAAAGAAAATTAGGAGAAAATAAATCAATCAAATGGAAATCAACAAAAAATAAATCAATAGAGCCAACAGTGGTATTGCTGGAGGCTTACAGGGATGTCCAAGAGAGGACTAAACCGGGAGCAGTAGTGACCAGGTTCTTGTCTTTGCATGGAAAAGAATCAAGAGTGAGACAGATGCAGAAACGCACAGGAAGTTTATTGAAATGAAGTACACACTTGAGAGGGAACTTCGAGGAACTCAGAGATTGAGTTTCACTGAGGAAGTCCTGACCATGGGTATTTATATCTTCAGGGGCAGGTTTTGGTAAGGTCCCAAAGTGGTAACCGCAATGTAAATGAGATTGCAATGACATTATAAATAGCTGAAGGTTAGGTCCAGGGCATAAGGATTAGCCTTGCTGAATGAAACAGGTTCTTGTTCTTCTCCAGTTGCAGCTGTCAGATACAGTCACTTGTGTAACACAGTTACTTGTGTAACCAGTGAAGCACCTCACATTGTATCCTGGAGGGGGTTGTCAATTTCCTAGGCTACCTATCCTACCTCAGTTAGCTTCTTGATAAATTCCTCACAAAATTGATCAAGAAAAAAGGATGAGATGGCTCAAATAATCAACACCAAAAATTTAAAAAGAGAATATGACTAAAGATTAGAGATATTTTTAAAAATTATGTATGTACATGCACATATATATGAAATTATGGGAAAACTATGGCAATAATAGATGAGCTAGATGAAATACCAAAAATCTTAGTAAAACACATTTTTAACTGACTCTAGATAAAGAGTCTTATATCTAGTAAATATATTGAATTTATAATCAACCTTTGCAAAATAAAAAACAAAGACAAAAAAACTTCAGGCCCAGATGGTTCTACCGGTAAACAATCCTAAACATTTAAAAAAAGAAAAAATACAATCTAACAAAAGATCTCCAATAGTATAGAAAGAGAGAAAATACCTTCCAGTTCATTTTATGAAGTCAGTATGACCTTGATACCAAAATCTGACAAAGACATTACAAAAAGTGAAAAGCACACGCTAAACACTCTCATCAACATGGAATCAAAAGTCGCTAAACAAAATATTAACAAACTGAATATAGTTAAATATAACAATGATAATATACCATGACCAAGTTTGCTTTTGCTTTTTTGCTTATTTGTTTTCTTGGCCAGGACTGGAAAGCTACTTTAACATTCAAAATTAATGTGACTCCTGCCTTTAACAAAATAAAGGATAAACATGTGACAAAATTCAATACCCATTGATGTTATCTTTTAAAATCTCATATTAAATTAAGAATAGAAAAGCACCTACCTAATTTGATAGAAAATACCTTCAAGAAAACTATGGATAACATATCTGTTGATGAAATATTGAAATCATTCCCCTGTGATCAGTATAACTATAATATAAGGATGTCTGTTACCATGACGTCTATTCAAATTATTTGAATTAATGAGTGGATTTAGGAAGAATGCTTGATATTAGTTTAACATACAAAAATGCTTGATATTAGTTCAATTAAGCTCTTATTTACCATCAACAAATAAATAGAAAAATAAGCATTATAATTATACCATTTACAATTGAACCCAAAAAGTCAAATACCTAGGAATAAATCTAATAAAAGATGTGCACTACATTTACAGAGAAAAGTACATAATCTCACTGAGGTAAATGTAAAGAAAACCTAAATTAATGGAAAAATATACTTTGTTCATGGATTATAAAGATACTAATTCTCTCCAAATATTTCTGTAGATTTAATGCAGTCAAAATCAATACTCCTAAGGCTTCTTTTTATGGAAGTTTGCAATCTGATTTGAAAATGCATTGTAATTATAAGGGTCAAGAATAACCAATACAATTTTGAAAGATAAGAACATCTTGACTAAACACATGTCAAATTGACCTTACAATCATTCTCTGTTAAGTGCTGTTAAACCAATTAGATTTTATTTTGACAATGTGTGAGATACATTAGTAGTTTTACAAAATAACAAAAGATCCTCGAATTTAAAAAAAAAAAAATTGTGATCTTTGGCAAAAACATGAAAATTTTAAATTTATGTTATTCAGAATAATTTTTATAAAATATTTATTGCTATTTCAAAGCATACCAAAAACACCAAGCAGATTCAAGTTTTACTCTTTAACTTTTAATATGATTTTTAAAATATCACTTAAAAGTTTTTGACACAAAATTTTTCAAAATGGAAAGAAACTACGTATCAACAATGCAACAAAAGTGACATCCCAATCAAATTTAAATAAATTAGAAAAATGAAATAAAATCATTTTTACAAAGTACAAGATTTATGTGCAAATAATCCAGAACCTATAAAAATTATTTTCCAGTTGTTATCAACAAATTTGTTTCTGAGAGTCACTTTCTATTCCCTGTCAAGGACTTTATTCCAAACTAGTCCTCTGATTCTAAGCTATATGTCTGAATGTAGTTGTATTACAATAATAGATAATGATAATATATTTTAAGTAAACTACATCCATAGTCAATGGGCTAGCTCATAATGCCTTGTTATTTTTTTTGAACCATTGAAAGATGCCAAAACATTTGAACATTTACTATGTGGAACGCACTAGTAGTAGACACTGTAAAAGAGGTGAAGAATTGTGAAACAATTGTTTTTAAAATCCTTCCTCCCTCCTTTCCTCCCATCCTTTTCTCTTTTCTTCCTTTCTTCCTTTTTAAGATAGTATACTCTTAGTAATTTAGAACTTTGTTTCATATAATTAAGTTATTTCACTTTGATGACTGAGAAAGAGAGATAAATATTTTCTTCCCATGAGTGCCTTCTTCAGTGGATTCTCCTCTACACTGCGTTTCTTTAGCAAGCCTTTAAAACACTAATCTGGAAAACAGTTCCATCAACAATGGGCACTACTTTGTCAAATGTGTATAACTGAATAACCAATAAAATTAAAACAGAACATCAGAAAACAAGTTTTCTTTAGAATCAATTCTTTTTTCCTCCTTAACTATTTATCTTCAGTTGTCACTTTAGAAGAAAAGCTACTCAGTATTCATACTACCGGCTACAAAAACCAAATGGGATTTTATTGTATTTGATAGTAATTTGCTTTGCCAAATAAATACCATTAAAAATCCGTATATGTATCATTAAATTATTTTATCACCAACAGTAAATGTCTTTTGACATATCAACCGATGTAGATAGATATAGGTAATTGAATTTTACAATTATGTCCTAGGCCTAGCAAATTTCTAATGTATGAGTCAGACTGAAAACAGTTTTCATCTATTTGGAATGTAAATGTTTTATTAAAATATCCATTAAATGTTTTCATACTAATTATAACTTGTTCCTTTGAGTTAAATGTTAATGCTCAAAAATTATGAGTACTGCTAATTATTCAAATATGAAAAGTAACTACAAAGTTAAAAAAGACATTTATCAAAAATAGGGTTTCTCAAAAGAAATTTTCTGTTTGTATAGAGAATATAATTCAAAATATACATTAACTCATGCTCATAAATAACAAAAGACTGCTATGTTGAGAAAATTTGCAGAGTTGGCACTGACTTTTTTGTGATCTTCTCTAGCCAGAACAATTCAGTCTGCCCTCCTGTCAGGAGAAAGTAAAATGTTTCACATGGCCTTTAATTATTCAGTCATATAACTTAGCACATATCAAGACTCCAAACTGTACTAAGATTTTATATTTATACAGAGGGTGCCAAAAATATGTACACACAGTTTAAGAAAGGAAAATTGCACTAAAATTATAATAATATATGCCAATAACAAAAGATGAATACAAGTCACCATTGAGTTCTGCAATTACAAGAGCTGCTCAAAGTGGTTACCATCAGCATCCAAACACTTCTGATTACAGCAAACTACTGCTTGAGCAACGTTGATCAAAGTGTCCACTTGTATACATTTTTTTGGCAGCCCCAGAACATGCATTACATACTCAATTACATGGCAGTCTGTAAGCCTGTCTCTCCTCCTTTAGTGATCCTCTTTTTCTCTTTTCCCTCAAATTTCTAAAAGTAGCTCCACTGTGAAGTCAAGAATCAGAGTGTTACAGAACAGAAAGAGTTTGTCCGCCCATGCTAGCAGTGTCACACACCACCGAGAATTACAGTGGAGAAAGATTGCCTATTTTATTATGAATGGTGGCATGCAGCAGAACTGTAAGCTAATGCTTAACAGCCTGAACTCATTGACCCACGTTTCTAGGGGCTGGTTTTTAAGGGTATAGAGAAAACAGGTATACGAAAGCACTTGCAAGGCAAGTTTTAGTTGGAGAACCTTGGAGCTTGGCCATTTATGGTAAGGGGAATCAACACAGGATCTTCCTGGACAATGGAACCTCTGCTTCCAAAAGTGTTCCAGGGGTCAAGTTCCGATTTTGTCAGTCCTTTGGTTCCATGTGTGTGTGAGGGTGGGGGCTGAGACTTTGATTTTAGGTGCAACTAAAGGTCAAAGATCTCCTCTCTGCACATGCTTTGGCTGCATGACTTGTGGTTTGGGTCTGTTGTCTCTGAAAAGCAACTCAGTATCTCATTAAACAGGATAAAACCACTTTGGGCCTGTTCTGGGGTTACCGTAGGGGTACCATAGCAATCCCCAAAAGATGGTGTAAACTATTAAGAACATACCAGAGTAAGTTGTCCAAAAGACTCAATGGAATTGATTTTACTCAGTAAGAATCTGTATTAGGCGGAGTTCTCCAGAGAAGTAAAACCAATAGGAATAGACGATCTTATATAATATATGTATTGTTATACTTTATATTTGTTTTTAAATTTGTCTTTGTATTTATTTAAAGAGATTTCTTTTTTTTTGTTTTGTTTTTGGAGTATGAGAGTGTATTGCTCATATGTCCTAACTTTTATAGTAAATAGACATTAACTTCACAATAAGTGTAATTTTCTTTTAACTTGGTTATTAAACACCAACACTTAACTATCGAAATAGTTCTATAGGCATAGCTACCTTTCCTAGTGCCACAGTAAATACCATATTTTCATTTTACTTTGTTCCCACAGGGGGGAAAAAAAGACAGAAAATTATCTAATTGTGCTTTGAAAACAGAGATATATGTTTTCACTTCTAATTTTGGCCAATCTAATGAATGGAATTATCTGTTCCCTCCACTTTCATCTTGAGAATCTATGATTATTTGTGATTTTTTTTATTTTATTAAATTTATCAGGGTGACATTGGTTAGCAAGATTATATAGGTTTCAAGTGCACAATGCTATATCATCTGTATATTGCATTGTGTGTTCACCTCCCAAAGTCAAGTCTCCTTCCACCACTAGATATTTGATGATCTTTTACCCTTTTCTATTTTCCCTCAACCCCCCCCCCTCCCTCTAGTAACCTGAAGACAGAAAAGTGTTAATAAAAATGAACCTGAAGGGGGACTGCCCAGGCCTGCGTCCTCTCCCCAGGAACGACCCAAGTTCATACCCTAGCAATCACTCTAAGATGTCTAAAACCTCATAAAAAGAGGAGATAAGATCCAACTGGTATTAACTGGTTCTTCATACATGAGCAAACTGCCAAAATCTGTCCATTAGCTGAACTCTCGCCTAATTATAATGCAATTAGAATGGAATGAAGATTAAGGCTTGCCCCCCCACAAATGGGTTTTTCTGTATGCATTCTGAGTAAGAGCATGCGCAGAAAGAAACTAGTTATATAATCAACATATGTCAATCAAATGACCTCAGTCTGTACGTCACATTCTCCTGCCATAAGAAAATTTACCTACCCTTTCCTACATAAGAAAAAGCTAACCTAAAGTTAGATGCAGTCATCTGCCCCAGCAACTTCTATGCTGGCATCTTGAATAAACTTACTTCCTTGCTCTCCTTATTTCAGGTTGAGTATGTGAATTCTTTTCACCTTTTGCAAACAACCAGTGATTAATTCCAATGACACAACCATCATACTGTTACCTGTGTCTATGGGTTTTTTTTTTCTGTTTGTCTGTTCATTTGTTGCTTGCTGGTGGAAATGTAAATTGGTACACTATGGAAAGCAGTATGGAGATTCCTCAAAAAATTAAGAATAGAGTTACCATAAAACCAATGAATCCTTTTTCTGGGTATCTACCTGAAAATTTTGAAAAGATTTATTCATAAAGACATATGTAACTCTATGTTCATTGCTGCATTATTCACAATGGCCAAGACATGGAAACTACCAAAGTGTCCTTCGATAGATGATTGGATAAAGAAGAGGTGGTACATATATACAATGGAATACTACTCAGTCATAAGGAAAGACAAATACTGCCATTTGTAACAACATGGATGGATCTTGAGAGTATCATGCTAAGTGAAATAAATCAGACTGAAAAAGTAAAGAACCATATGATTTTACTAATATGTGAGCTAACAGTAAAGAACAAGACAAACAAATAAAGAAACAAAAACTCATAGACATAGACAATAGTATAGTGATTACCAGAGAGTAAGGGGGGAGGAAGATGGTGGATGAGGGTAAACGGGGTCAAATACATGGTGATAGAAGGAGAACTGACTCTGGGTGGTGAACACACAATGTGATACATAGATGATGTAATACAGAATTGTACACTAAAAACCTGTGTAATTTTACTAACTATTGTCACCTCCATAAATTTTAATTAAAAAAAAAAGAGATTTCTTATAAAGAATTGGCTCACATGAGTATAGAAGCTGAGAGTCCCAAGATCTGCAGTTAACAAGCTGGAGACTTATGAGAGCCCAAGATGTAGTTCCAATCCAAGTCCAAGTACAAAGGCAGGAGAGGACTGATGTCCCAGCTAGAAGTCAATCAAGCAGTGAGAGAATACGTTTTCCCTTACTCAGCCTTTTTGTTCTGTTCAGGCCTTCCGTTAATTGTATGTGATTCACCATATTGAGGAGGGGAATTTGCTTTACTCAGTCTACTGATTCAAATGTTAATCTCATCCATTAACACCATCATAAACACACCCAGAATAATGTTTAAACAAATGTCTGGGCACTCTCCTGGCATAGTCAAGTTGACACATAACATTATCACAGGAACATCGTATTCAAAACATCGTTCTGTGCCAAAAATGAAAAAATAAAAAAGTTATATGTAATTACGAATACAGCAATTACAAAAGGTTTTTGGCCAGAACATTTTATTAAAATCTCAATTTATATTTTTCTCCCTTTATGTGGCCCTCTGTCAACACACACACACACACACACACACACACACACACACACACACACACACACAGGCATTTTGAAAGATCTCCAATCGATGGCTTTTTGGATAGATAGCAGAACACTTTGTAACTATTTCCGGCTCTTTCTCTGCTGTAAAAGGCTAAGCACATTGAGGAGACTGTATTACCTTGTCTATGATCTGAAGGGAGAGGGAGAAGGCATATGAAGGCAAGAAGGGAGCAAGGGAAAGACTACCCTAGACTGGAAGCAACACCAAGAAAAGGTGAAAACTCCTAAGTGCACACATATATAATTGGTAAGACTAGCCCTCTCACCACAGACTGCTAGAAAACTGAATAAAACATGTAATTTCTATTTAAAAATTACTATATAAAATAAAATAATTATACTATAATATACTATAATATATTATGCTATAATATAATATAACATAATATAAAAACTATTTTCAGATGTTTTACCACAGGTAACACAGGACTGTGTTCCTTAAGTGAAGGGAAAGGAACTAGCTTAGCCAACAATAGCTCTCCGCCTTAAGGCATTTTACAGCAGGGAGCACTAGTACAAAGAGCCCAAGCAGAGTGAGCTGTCACCCTGAGCTGGGGAAGGAGAGGTCAGTCACTGCTGGGAGTGGCTGAAGCATCTGGGTTTGCAGGAACACATACCAGAAATTAGGCAGCTGCACAGAAAGAAAGCTCTAGAAATCTTCACAGGACACCTAAATGTATGCTGTGTTTGCATTACTGAGGCCACTAGAGAAATGCCTTCACAAACGCTAAAAGCAAGCCATTAGACTTGAAGAAATGTGACAGAAATTAAAATAGATCTGGGCTAGCAATAAATATCAAAATATTAATTACTAGTATGAGTTCTTCTACCATCAGTTTATTTAAATGACTGTTTATAAATTTCCAAACATATGCACTTTTTTGTTATCTTTGCATTGTTGATCTCTAACTTGCATTGTTATAACCATGTGTAAACTTCATTTCCTTAGCATGCATTCTGCTTTAATCCCAGCTAGCTTTGTTTATCCTGATAGAACTATAACTCACCTGCACTCTTTCCCCAGATCCTCCTGTCTGTACTTATACTGTATGTAAACTTATTTTAATCATTAAGCACTTAAGACATTGGGTTCTGGTCAACACGAAATTCACTTAAGAATAAAGCTTCAGGTCTATCAACCATGACTAGGATATAATAACTAAACCTCAAACAATGAATAAGAGTTTAATACAACAAAGCTAACACGTTGGCCTCAGTTGAGTTTCAGCTCCGGTTTCATGAAAGCTGAACAGTCCCATGGATGGCATCCCCTGGAAACCTGACCACAAAATGCTCTGAGTGATATCAGGACCTGAAGCCATGATCGATAGCTCCCTGCCTTAGTCCTGACCAACTAGTAGAGCCCCCAGATCCCAACTCCCATAGTAACCATGATTAATGATTTTCCCCTTATATAATGTAGTCACCAGAGGCCACCGGGGAGCCAGGTTTTTGAGAGCACGGGCTCACCTGTGTCTCCAGAGTTGGTGCCACCTCCTTAAATAAACCTTTACTTTCTGTCATGTGGGGTGTCATACAGGGTATCTGGTTCCACTCCCCACATAAGAATGCAGGACATGATGAGGCCAAAAAGGAACACCCATGGAACCATAGATAGGGGAGTCATACCACTATATTCTCATTGACGGTTGGGCAAGACACACGAAGTAGGATCAACACGATCCGCAATCCGCCATCCACTTCTCTGCCTGCCAACCAACCAACCAACCAACCAATGCAGCCACAGCAGTTATATCAGTGGCTAATTGGTTAACTGGTTACAGCTAATGGCCAACCAGTCACAGCTGATGGCCATCTACTATCCGAGCCAGCACCTTTCTACGTGAGGCCGAGAGCCTGGAAACTGCTCTCTGGGACTCTGTCCCCACACTTTCTTTGATGCAAACTCCAGCTCATGTTTCCTTTTGTCTTGGACGTGCACAGGCAAGTGGACCTTTTGAGTCTGTGGTAAATTGTGTTGAGATAATACTGTTGTCATGCAGGGTGGCAGGTGGGGTCTCCTGTCCTGCTCCTATCCTACAGGGGTCTCCTGCAGGATAGGGTGAGGCCAAAAAGGAACACTCATGGAGCAATAGATAGGGGAGTCATACCACTATATTCTTGCTGGAGGCTGGGTTGGAGACACAGGAAGCAGGAGCCACACTGTCCGCAACCCGCCATCCTAACTGCAATCCGCGCTTGCCAGCCACCAAATTGTTGCTAGCCCCCATTTTCTGCTAGCATACCCACAGCAATTACATTGGTGGCCAATGGCTCACTGGTTACAGCTGACAGCCAACTAGCCACAGCTGATAGCCATCCAATCACAGTTGATGGCCATTTACTACCTGAGCCAGCACCTTTCCACATGAGGCCAAGAGCCTGGAAACTGCACTCCTGGCTCTGTCCCCACAAGTGTCTATATGATAGTTGATTTATTGAAATATGTTGAAACTTGTTCCATAGCTTAGTATGTTTTCAATTTTGGCAACTGATTAATAATGTGTTTGAAAAGAATGTAGATTCTCTAATTAGAGCCTGTGAAACTCTACATTTTGCCAGTATATCAAATTTAATTATGTTGTCCAAGTCATAGATACCCTTACTAATATTTTTGTCTGATTCATTATCAATTACTGAAAAAGATATCCTCAAATCTCCCATTATGATTTTGGAGGTGTTAATTTGTCCTCAAAATTGGTAAATTTAAACTTTACACATTTTATTCTATTTTATTGGTATGCACAAGTTTTGATTTTGCATAAGTTCCTGTCGAATTTTCCTATTTATCATTTGTAATATCCATGTTTTCTTCATATAATTCTTTTTGCTTTAAAGTTCGTGTTTTTGTAAGGGGAAATTTGGTAGATAAATAATTAAACTTAGCTAGTTTGCAGTTTGATCAGTCCTGATATTCAGCTGTTTTTCCTCCCACTGATTAACTTAAGAACTCGGTTCCCTTTTTCAAGGCTACCCATATCACATTAATTAACCTGAAAAGAGCAGCTGCTTTAATTCTCAGGTGCCTGGACGTCAGGACCAACATCACAACTCCCTAGCAGTTTTTCACAACTCCTAGCAGTTTTTCTCAGATGGCTACTGTGAGGACAGAGCCAGGAGAGCAGTTTCCAGGCTCTCGACCTCATGTGGAAAGGTGCTGGCTTGGGTAGTAGATGGCCATCAGCTGTGACTAGTTGGCCATCAGCTGTAACCAGTTAGCTATTAGCCACTAATATAACTGCAGTGGCTAAGCTAGCAAGTGAAATTGCAGCTAGCAAGTGGGCTTAGGTTGGTTGGCAGAGAAGTGGACGGAGGATTGCGGCTAGTAAGTGGGGTTAGAAAGTGCAGATGGTGGATTGTGGATCGTGTGGATCCTACTTCCTTTGTCTCCCCTGGCCACTGGGGTACTGGCGGATGTTTGCTCTTGTGTCTCGACCAGCCGCTATCGAGAATATAGTGGGATGACTTCCCCAGCTATGGCTCTGGTGTTGTTCCTTTTTGGCCTCACTATATCCTGCGTTCTTGTGTGGGGGAGCGGGAGCTGAGTCCCTGCATTACAGCTACGACAATGAGATTTAAGATAACATTGAGGCAGTTTGGGGAAAATAATCAATAATGTTGTAAAGATTTTGTAGGGTATCCAATGGACACTTATCTTGTTAGGGAGACCAATTCAGGGATGGCGTAGATGCCTGACTACTGCTCTGTACACCTGAAGCTGAAGCTGAATAACAATGAAAGTCAACTATAATTTTGTGGGGACAGAGTCCCAGAGAGCAGTTTGCAGACTCTCAGCCTCACATGGAAGGGTGCTGGCTCGAGTAGTAGATGGCCATCAGCTGTGACTGGTTGGCCATCAGCTGTAACCAGTTAGTCAATTAGCCACTGATATAACCTGCCATGGCTATGTTGGTTAATTGGTTGGTTGGCAGGCAGAGAAGTGGATGGCGGATTGTGGATCGTGTGGATCCTACTTCCTCTGTCTCACCCAGCTGCCAAAGAGACTGGGGTTCAGGAAGACCGCCTGTTGAGGTACAGGCGGATGTTTGCTCCCTGTGTCTCCAACCCTGCCGCCATCAAGAATATAATGATATGACTCCTGTGGGGACAGAGCCCCAGAAAGTAGTTTACAGGCTCTCGGCCTCACGTGAAGGGGTACTGGCTCAGGTGGTGAATGGCCGTCGGCTGTGGCTGATTGGCCATCGGCTGTGGCCGGTTAGCCAATTGGCCGCTGGTATAACTGCTGCGGCTACGAAGGATTGCCGAGGATTGCCGAGGAGCCGAGCAGAGCCGAAGAGAGCGGAAGAGGAGGGCCGAGGAGAGCGGAAGAGGAGAGCCGAGAGAGAGGAACAGAGTCGAGAGAGTGGAGGAGAGTCGTCGGTCAGTCGGTTGGCGGAAAGGCGGACGGCAGGTCATGCGTCCGGTGGGCCCAGCCTCCAGTGAGACCGTGGTGGTATGGCTCCCCTACCTGTGGCTCCGTGGGTGTTCCTTTTCGGCCTCACCATATCCTGCGTTCTTGTGTGGGGAGCGGGAGCAGAGACCCTGCAGTCCGCCCCGCCTGAAAGATGGCGCAGCGAGAAGGCCTCCGCGCACGACAAATGGCACAGCGAGCAGGGTCTCCCACACAACATATGCCCATTATTCTTATATTGCTTTTTCTGATGGAGTCAGAAAGTTCTTATAAACTTCTGTCATTTCTTTTAAGTCTCAAGTCTCTTTCTTCTTCCATCTGTGTAATTTCCAGGTCTCTATCTTCGATGTCACTGATTCTTTCCTCCATCTGATCAACTCTACTACCTAAGCTGGTTATTTCATTCTTAATTTCTTCTATTGAGTTCTTAATCTCCAGAAATTCTATTTGGTTCTTTTTTAAAATTTCAATCTCTTTCGTAAAATGCTCATGTTGTTCTTTGATTGTGTTTCTGAGTTCATAAAACTGCTTTTCTGTGTTTTGCTACATCTCATTCAGTTTTTTCAGAACTGCAATCTTGAATTCTCTGTCATTTAAGTCACATATTTCCATATCTTTATCTTCCTTTTCTGGAGACTTTTCACTTTCTTTCTGAGCTGTCTTGTTGCCTTGGTTATTCATGGCAATTACTGATTTATTATTTCTCTTCCTAGACATCTACAGGAGTGGCTTCTACAACAGGTTGATGGGAAGAGGTCTTTCTTTTGTTTTCCAGTACTTGTTGGTAGAATGTTTTATTTTCTCTCCTACTACAGCCTTTCTTTTCTCTCTCACACGGTAGTGCGATGTTTTCTCTGCATTTTTCCAGCTTCTCACACAATGGGGGGATTCCCTGGGAGATGGGCTTCTCCTCTGTTAGTAGTTCGCCTGGTTCACAGGGCGCAGTGTCCATGTGGGTATGCGGAGAGCTTTTGAAGTTCCAAAGCTCTTCCTGCACCAGATTCAGAGCCCGTATATTTCAGCAGTTCTGTTTTCTCCTGCAGGGATCCGCCCAAATAGGTGGGGCCGGGGGCGGGGTGAGTTGTGAGAGGTGGCCCAAAGCAATGGTCACGATCACCACCACAGCTGGTCCTGTTTCCACAGCTCCCTCCCCTTTGCCGGAACTAGTTGTGCTGTGAATCTGTGTCTGCGGTCCACCCTTCTCAGAAAAGCAAATATTCTGTTCTTTTGATCTGACACTGCTACTGTTCTGCTTCTAGCACCGGGCAGGTAGGAGCGGGGTGAGCTCTGGGAGGGTAGGGAGGGGGCAGCTAGTCTCAGTGCCTAAGGCCTTCCGTTCTCTGCTTGGCAGTGAGGGCTTAAACCACTGCTTTCAGACTTCTTCCCTCAGTCCTTTCTCTGAGGTCTCTGCCGTGAGCGTTGGGTTCAGCCATGTTATATGCTGCCCCCTCAGCCCTGTGGGCCATAAGCAGAGCCCTAGCAGTCCGAGTTCTTCCCTCTCCCACAGCTGCCGTAGTTCTGGGATGCAGCGAGCTCAAAGCACTGAGCTAGGTCTGCGTCCTGCGCCTGCGCGGCTCTGTCTCCTCACTTCTCCCTTCCCTCCTCCCCCGCTCACGTGATTCGCCCACCTTTAGGTGAATTCAGCAGTGGGCCTCTTCATCCCACCTGTCTGCTGTGCAGGGATGCCTTTGTGGAGTTATTGTTGTTCGATTAGTTCTAAATTCCAGGGGAGCTTTACAGAGGCTCACCTCACACCTCCATTTTGATGACCAGGTTTCTAATCAATTTATTTAACAATATGCAATAGCAAAAGACAAAGGCAATTAATAGAATGTGCTAATGACAGAAAGTAAAGGTGGTTAAGGCTAAACTATATACATTTATAACAATGTCATGTCAAAGGAGTATACATACTTATAAGTTTAAGAGATCCCAACATATGTTTACTACTGATCAAAAATCACTTGGCTAAATACACAAATAACATCAGTAAGAAGTATCCAAAAGCAGTAATAAGCTCTATAAGATAGTAACTATTACAGTAAATGTCAAAAGCTCACCAAACTGGAAAAGAAAAGTGCTGGAAGAGTTATAAATCAAAACCTTGGCAGGTTTGTAGCTGAGAGAAATTCAAGTGTCTCCCACACTGCTATTTACAAGTTCCCAAGAATGCTGTTGTTGTTGGCATTGTTGTTGTTGTTGTTGTTAAAAGTCAAGGTGTCTTCTGATGCTATAAGCTGCAAGCTGCATATAAGTTTTCAAGGTGTTAACAATCTGAAGAATGCTGCTGTTGCTGTCATTGTTGTTGTTGTTGTTGTTGTTGTTGTTGTTGTTGTTAGAAGTCGAGGCGTCTTCTGATATTGTAAGCTGCAAGCTATATATAAGTTTTCTAGATGCTAACAAGTTCTCAAGAAGGCTAACCGTGGGAAACAACACTGCAGAGCTCAGGAACCAGCCAGCCCTCACCAGGTTCGTGGCTGAAAGTCAGGACATCCCCTGGTGTTGTAAGCTCCATGTTGCTGGAAGTCTTCAAAATGCTAGAATGATGAGAAATCACCAATGACAAATGACCAAATGATGAAATAATAATTAATAATTAACACTGCCAACTGAGGTCTGTCTTACATATTTTTTCAGATGTACCTTAGAACTCAGTTTATTGTTCCTGCCTCCCCTCTAAAGGAATAGCCAGTTCCGGGAGAGTCCAGCAGTTACTGACATGAATGTTGTCCATCTGGCCGAAGGGCCAATTCATCCGCATAAGCAATATCTACTGTTCTTGCTTGGAACCATCTGCACAAGGTCTTCCAATGCCTGGAAACGTGTCTGTCACTTCATACTGATATAGCTTAGCTACTTCTTCACTTCATCTGCTGATGTGGGCAAAATAGACAGAACAAAGAGGGAATTCTCTCAACCTCTGATCAAGAATTTCTTTAACCCTAAGCTAACTATCACCTCACAACACGGGCAGAACAACAAACATCATCTTATATCTCCCCTATTCGAGAGAATGAGACCAAAGAGAATACCTCATCTCATGTCTCCCCTGCTCCAGAGAATGAGACCCAGAAAGCAACATCATCCCATATCTCCCCTGCTCAGGAGAATGAGACCAAAAGGGGAATTTACTCAACCCCTGATCACAGCACAGAAATCACCTCATATACAAGAACAGGTAAAAGCTAATAGACAAAAGTTCACATCAACCAATGAAGGCAAATTTTCTTCAACATCTTCCCTACAGGAATCTAAAAACAAAATTGGTAAAAAGTAGGTAAATGATATTTACAAGACACAGTATCCAATAACAGCAGAATATACATTCTTAAACCAAGGTGGAAGATTTACAAACCCTTATCACATACTAGTCCATAAAGCAAATCTAAACAATTTTCAAAAGTAATTTTCATACACATACTCTTTCCAAAATGTAATGTGATATACATACTTAATAATTTTCTGAACGATTTGAGGTTGAGTTACCATGTTTCCCCAAAAATAAGACCTAGCCGGACAATCAGCTCTAATGCGTCTTTTGGAGGAAAAATTAATATAAGACTTGGTCTTATTCTACTATAAGACCCAGTCTTATATAATATAGTATAAGACCGGGTCTTATATTAATTTTTTCTCCAAAAGACGCATTAGAGCTGATTGGTTAGGTCTTATTTTGGGGGAAACACTATTATATATATATATATATATATATATATATATATATATATATATATATATATATAATCATGGCCCTTTTTCTCTGAAGACTTTAATGTTTATTTCCTAAGAATAGCAATATTCTGTTACATAATTATAGTACAATTTCTCAAATTTACATTGATACAATACTTTTATTTAATCTGTTGCATAAATTCCAAATTTTTCAGGCGACCTACTGATGTGTATTAGAGCATAACTGATCCTTTCAACACAGGATTCTGTGTTGGGTCAGATATTGTTTAGCTTTCTTTAATCGGGAACATTTCCAAAGACTTTCTTTGTCTCTTATGGCATTCACATTTTTTTGAAGAATAAAACCCTGATCTTTTCTTTTTTATAGAACATTATTCATTTGGTATTTGTCCGGTATTCCTCATAATTAAATTGAGGTTATATGTTCTTAGCCAGAATAGTTCATAAGTGATGTTGTATATTTTTCAAAATATTGTATCTGGAGACCCATGATGTCCATCTGAGTCTTTTAGGTAATGTTAATTTCTATTGCCTGATCAAGGTATTGCCTTCTTTGACCCCACCGACTGATTACTGTTTTATTCCTCCTGTATAACTAATAAGCAGTGTGTTGAGAGACAATGTGAAACAATGCAAACATCCTACTCCTCTTCAAAATTCACTCCTAGATGTAGTATCCATCAGTGATTCTTGTCTGGTCTACTCTTTACCATGATGATTGTCAAGTGATGATTTTTCATCTCTAGCATCCTCTTTACACCTATTAGTTGGCTTTTGGCATTCTTCTGTAAGCAAGAGCCTTTCCCTTTCCCACACTTATTTATGTATCTATTTACTATAGGTTTAGATTCATAAATATTAGGTCTGAATTTCATAAATGGTTTGTAAATGTGGACTCATAAACCAGTGTTCAATTGTTATAATGTATTACTCTATTCATTAATTTTGGTACTCAAATAGCCCCAAATTTGGTCAGACTTTGTGTCTTTGTAAGTAAGATGACTTATCATTTATTTTCTTTGAGCACTTCCTGACTTTCTGGCATAACAAGGTATTGCAGGCTCATCTTTTATCAATCATACTTCAGCCCCAGAATCAGTCATTTCTCTGAAGACTTCTGGTTCCTTTAAGAGGGAATGGTATTGTAGACCAAGACCTGGGTGTCAAGTGCTTCTTGTCACTGGAGTGTCTTTGTTTCTTGGCCCTTTCAGTGTAAAGAGCTTGGAAAATACACGTACACATTCACAGACACATACATGTACCTATGCACACATGCAAACAATCATGCATATACACATAATATACCTATTTCAGAAATCATGAGTTCACATCAATACCATCCCTACAGTTTTCTTTCTTGCCTTTCCCATTCCATATTTGCAGGTCCATTATTTCCACAGTGGGAATTCTGGCGCCTAACAATTTGAACACATTTACTCATTTGCTCAGTCCTTACACACATCTAAGAATTCAATACATTTCACATACAACAAACAAATCGACTAGAAATAATTCATAATTTGTTTGTAATTGTTCTCCATATCTCACATCCCACTGTACCCAAGACTGAAGGCATATAGTTTAATGCTGTGTTCATAAGTATTTTAAGTAGCTCACTCTTTTTTTCCTTTCTTCAAGTGTGGTTATGACATTTGTTTGTTTCATTTTGCTCTCAGTGTTTGGTATCCCAACTTCCCATTCTTTTTGGTTAATTTTACTTCTTTAACATGTAGAATACATGTGATTTCAACAGTTAAAACTAGACCTGAGGCAGCCATCATCTTTGGACACTGCCATGGGCATTATCTCTCTTCCTAACTTTAATAAAAGTTTTTCTCTTATAATTTTCTAAGTACAGGTCTTTTACAGACACTGAAGAGAGAAATCAAAGAAGATACAAATAAATGGAAACATATACCACAGTCATGGATAGGGAGAATTAATATAGATAAAAGGTCAATACTACCTAAGGCAATATATAAATCCAGTGCAATTCCTATCAAGCTACCAATGACATTTTTCTCAGAAATAGAATATATAATCCTAAAATTTATATGGAACCAAAAAAGCCCCTGAATAACCATGGCAATCTTGAGAAACAAGAACAAAGTAGGAGGTATCATGCTACCTGACATCAAATCATACTACAAGGCTATAGTAATCAAAACAGTATGGTACTGACATAAAAGCAGACACATAGATAAATGGAACAGAATAGAGAGCCCAGAAATAAATCCATTCATTTATGGTCATTTAATCTATGACAAGGGAAGCAAGAATTTATATTGGGGTAAAGGCAGTCTATTTAATAAATGGTGCTAGGAAAACTGGGCCAATGCATAAAAAAAATGAAACTGGACCACCTCCTTACACCACATATGAGAACAAATGCAAAATGGATTAAGGACTTAAATATAAGACCTAAAACCATAAAACTCCTAGAAGAAAATATAGGGGGTAAATTTGCAGACATTACTCTGAGTAATATTTTTACTGACATATCCCCTAGACAAGAGAAGTAAAAGAAAAAATAAACATATGGGATTACATCAAACTTAAGTTTTTTTCACAGCAAAGGAAACCATCAGTAAAACAGAAAGGCAGCCTTCTGAATGGGAGAAGATAATTGTCAATGATACATCTGATAAGGGGTTAATATTCAAAATTATAAAACACTCATTCAGCTCAACACCAAAAAAACAAGCAACCCAATTAAAAATTGGGCGGAGGACATGAAGAGACATTTCTCTAAAGAGGACATTCAGATGGCCAACAGACATTTAAAAAAATGCTCAACCTCATTAATCATTAGAGAAATGCAAATAAAAACTACAATGAGATACCACCTCACTCCAGTCAGAATGGCTATCATCAATAAATCAACAAACAAGTTCTGGTGAAGTTGTGGAGAAAAGGGAACCCTAGTGCACTGTGGTGGAATTGGAGATTGGTGCAGCCATGTGGAAATCAGTATGGAGGTATCTCAAAAAACTGGAAATGGAACTACTTTATGACCCAGCAATTCCACTCTTACGTATCTATCCAGAGAAATCCAAAACACTAATTTGAAAAAATATGTGCACCCCTATGTTTATTGCAGCACAGTTTACAATAGCCAAAACTTGGAAACAACCAAAATGCCCATCGGTAGATGACTGGATTAAGAAACTGTGGTACATTTATACAATGGAGTAATACTTGGCTATAAAGAAGAGTGAAATCTTACCATTTGCAATGATATGGATGGACCTAGAGAACATTATGCTAAGTGAAATAAGTCAGTCGGAGAAAGACAAATACCGTATGATCTCACTTACATGTGGAATCTAAAAATCTGAATAAATGAGCAAAGTAAACAGAAATAGTCTCAAAGATACAGAGGAAAAACTGATGGTTGCTAGAGGGAAAGGGGTGGGGATGAGGAAGAAGGGGACGTGATTAGACAGCATAAATTGGTAACTACAATATTGCCACAGGGATATGAAAAACAGTTTGGTGAATGTAATCAATAATATTGTAAAGATTTTGTAGGGTGTCAGATGGACACATATCTTCTTATGAAGACCACTTCATGGATGGCGTAGATGCCTGACCACTGCGCTGTACACCTGAAGCTGAATAATATTGTATGTCAACTATAATTTAATATACATAGTCACGGGATATGGAGTATAGCATAGGGAATAGAGACGTTGGAATTGTAATATATATGATGTCAGATGAGCAAAAGATTGAGGGAAGGGAGTTATCACTGTGGAGACGAAATGTCTAACTATTGTATTGCTTTGTACACCTGAAACTAAAAAACAAACAAACAAACAAACAAAACCTTTTGTCACTTTCCCACTTGGTAGAGTCTTGTGTGAATGCTTTCACCTTTTGTGAATGACCAGAGGTTAATTTCACACCACGAAAAGAAGCACCGGAAACAACCTGGTGTTTTGATTTGCATCTGAAGCAGAGCACAGTCTTGTGGTACTAAGCCCTTAAACTATGGAATATGATACTATCTCCAGGTGGATAATGTCGGAATTGCGTTGTATTGCAGGATATCCAGTTGGTATTGGAGCATTTGTTAGTGGTGTGGTAACACCCCCTCCCCTATGAAATAAGGTGCTCAGAACTTTTATCGCGAATATGTTACATTTTATTTATTCATTAGCCAGTTGATGGTCATTTGGATTGTTTCTATTTTGGGCTATAATAAATAATGCTGCTATATACAGAGGGTGCCAAAAAATGTATACACATTTTAAGAAAGGAAAAAAACTGTATTAAAATTGTAATACTCAATATATACCAGTAACAAAAGATGAATACAAGTCACGTTTGACTCCTGCAATTAAAAGAGGTGCTCAAAGTGGTTACCATCAGCGTAATTATAACACAGTTTTTCCTTTCTCAAAATATGTATACATTATTTTGGATTTGCATATTTGTATAAAGGATTTTATGTGGACATATGTTTTATTTCCCTTGGTTATATATCTAAAAGTTGAGTTGCTGGGTCATATGGTAACTCAATCTTTAACATTTTCAGGAACTACCAAATATTTTTTCAAAAAAAAAAAAAAGTTAAAACTACACAAAAATATGTACTGAAAGAAATGTTACTTCCTTCCATATCCCTTCCATCTCAGTTCCTCTCCCTAACCATTTTAGGTAACAGCTTCATGTTTTCTCCTTTAGTCTTCCTACATGTTTTTTAGCTATAAGCATATGTTTGTGTTGTTTTTTTTGTTTTTAATATTTCTTCTTTCAAAAATGTTCAAAGGTAGTGTGTATCATATATATCCTTTGCTGTTTGCTTTTTCCACTTAATTTTTCATTTTATGTAAGTTCACAGAGCTTTTTCTCATCTTTTTTTTTTTTTTTAATGGTTGCACAGCATTCCATTGCATTCATGTACCAAACAAAGCATTAGGCAGTTTTCAGTACATCACAATTACAAATAAGGCTGCGATAAACAGCATTGGGCATATGTATTTCCTTTTTGTTGGATGCATATTTTTGGTATAATTGCTAGAATTGGATTGCTTGGTCAAAGAGTAAATGGATATGTAGTTTTGTTAGATATTGCCAAATTACCCTCCTTAGGGATTGGAACATTTTGCATTTTTACCAGCACTCTTATAGAATGCTTGCTTTCCTGATCTCACCAACAGAGTGTATTAAAGCTTATAAAAAAAAATTGCCTATCTGATGTGTAAGGAAATTATATCTCTGTGTGAGTTTTTCTTCTTGATAGCTTTATTGAAGTATAATAGGCATACAACAAACTACGTATACTTAAAATATACATTTGATAAGTTTACACACACACACACACACACACACACACACACACACACTCATGAAACTATCCACTAAATCAAGCTAATGAACATGCCCATTGTCTTCAAAAGTGTCCTCATACCTGTGTAATCACTCCCACCTTCTTTTATCTCCTCACCATCACCAGGCAACCACTGATCTGCCTCTTATTGCTAATTAATTTGCATTTTCAAGAGTTTTATATAAATGACATCAGATACTATGTACTCTTTTTGTCTGGCTTCTTTTACTCAGCAAAATTGTTTTGAGATATATCCATATTGTAGCACATATTAATAGTTCATTCCTTTTTATTACTCAGAAGTATTCAATTATATGAATATACCAGAAATTCTCCATTTATTAGTTGATGGACACCTGGGTTGTTTCCAGTTTGGGGCTAATACAAATAAAGGTGTTATGACCATTTGTGTACCACTTCTGTGTGGGCATATGCTTTCACTTCTCTTGGGTAAATACTTAGGAGTGGAATGGATAGGCCATCTGATAGGTACAACTTTAATTTTTTTAAGAATCTGGCAAACTGTCTTCTAAAGAAGTTATCTCTGCAGCAGCGTGTAAATGTCCCCTATCCACCACATTCACTCCCACACTGCGTCTGGTCTGTCTTTTTAATTACTAACATATATGTAGTGGTTTCACAATGTGGTTGTAATTAGCATTTCCCTTTTTATGAATGAAGTTGAAAATCTTTACACATGTTTAAAGGCTATTTTTATATTTGTTCTTGTGATTTGTCTGCTAATGTCCTTTGCCTACTTCTCTACAACATTTTTGTCCTTTTTCCTCTATTATGAAAGTTTTTAAAATAATTATGGGATTTTAACCCTTTATATTTGTGATATTTTCTCAGTTTGTCATTTGACTTTGCATATAGTGTCTTTAACATGAAGATTTTAATGTGTTCTTATGTTATTATTACTTACTCAAATTTACTTTTCTTTTGTTGTATCTAGAATTTTAATTATAGTCAGAAAACCTTTGCCTACACCCAGTCTATAGAGGGATAAAACCATGTTTAATTGCAGTAACTATACAGTTTTATTTTTTCACATTTAGATCTCTAATCCATATGAGGTTTATGCTGACACAAGATGTGAAGAATTAATCTAATTTTATTTTTTTTCCAAATGACTATCCTATTGTTATAAACAGTATTAATTTAAAAGGCTATGATTGCCCCACTGATTTGAGAGGCCACCTTTATATACACTAGATTTTTATAGGTAGTTGCCTTTATTTCTATTCTATTTCATTATCTGTTTATTCATGTGACAGTAATACACTGTTTTAATTATACAGTGATGATATCTAGCAGAATATCTTGCAGAGTTAGTCCCCCTTGGGCGCTTTTTCTTCAGTATTTTTCTACCTAATGTTGTCTATTCTTCCATTTGAATTCAAGGTTCAACTTTTCTAGCTTCATAAAATAGCTCATTGGAATTTTTATTGGAATTGTATTCAATTTTGAGTAAACTAGAATGATTGATTTTTTGATATTAAAATATCCTAACAAAGAATAACGGATGTTCTTCCCTTTGTTCAAGTCTTTGTGTTGTCCAGTAGTGCTTTATTGTCGCATCCCACAAGAGGGTTGTGGGGAGCGAGGAGGGGGTTGCAGGGTTAAGAAAGACAGTAGTCAAGAATAGAGTGTAAGCAGGGCCAAGGGACTCCAGCCTCAAGGACTGGGTCTATGCATAGCTTTTATTAGTTAGGTGAGGAAGTAAAGGAGATAAAGCTTGTCAATCTCAAGATCTGTGAATCCCATACATTATAATAGGAAACTGATTCAAGCCAATCACCCTTGCCTGCAGGCAGCTGAGCCATAGGTCTCAGGATGTATGTACTTCCCCAAGGGACAAAACCTTTATGCTTATGAATAGATGGAGAGCACATAATCGAATCTCTTTCCCTGCAGGTTGTGGGAAGGCATGCAGCCACAGAGGCAGACCTCTCCTTAGGCGGGGGAAGGTGGGGGGCTGTGCCCACCTCTATCAACTCCGTGGGTTCTCATGTTGGTCCCCACGCGGCTCTGCCTGGCTTAGGTTACCCCCACCATGGGGAGTCATACCCATCATTGGCTGACCAGCCATCTTTCTGGGGCCAAACAGGGAGACATAAGGTGCAAGCACAAAGGTGAAGCAAAGTTCCTGAAAGGATCCGTCTCACAGACTCTCCTTTCTTTAGGGACAGGTACAAGGAGACAGATGGGTAGGCTGCTGCGTGGCAACACTTTATAGTTTTGTTCATATAGCTTTCAAACATATCTTGCCAAGCTTATCCCTAATATTTTATATTTTTGCCATTATAAATGGAACTTTCTCATTTATTATATTTTCTAACTGGTTATTATTTGTATATGTTAATGCTATTAATGTGTGTAAGTTAAATTTGTATCCTTGCTGAATGCTTTTATTATGAGTTTATTATTGATTTTCTTAGGAAATAAAAGTATATTGGTGTGCCACTTGATATATAGTATTTCCTTTTTTCCAATTCTTATGCCTTTGTGTTCTTTTCTAGTTTAATTGGCTAATAACTCCAAAACCAAGTTAAATAGTAATGGAAATAGTGGGCTTCCTTGCCTTCACCCTGATCTTGTTGTGATCACAACCCCTGCTCTCTTACTGATACCTGAGATACAGAAGGCACCTAAAGAATGTATACACATTTTAAGAAAGGAAAACTGTATTAAAATTGTAATACTCAGTATATATTGATAACAAAAGATGAATACAAGTCATGTTTGACTTCTGCAATTACAAGAGGTGCTCAAAATTATGCTGTGCTCATCAGCATAATTTTAATACAGTTTTTTCCTTTCTTAAAATGTGTATACATTTTGTTGGCACCCTCTGTATTGTGACCATCCCTTTATTTTTAGCCATTTTGAATCTTTGTGTTTGAAGTTTGACTTTTGTATAGAGTATACAGGTGGATTTTCTTTTATTTTCCAATTTTAAATTCATTTTCTTTAATAGGCAAGTTCATTCAGCCCATGTATGTTTATTGAAATACAGTTGGCAATTTTTTTCTTATAAAACATTTCATAGTTATAAATGACTCTTAGATTAGTGAAAGATAGAATATATGTTTGTGTTTTTCATTCTCGTTGTTTTAGAATGATTTCCAAGTGGAGAAATAAGTAAAGTTAACTCAGTTGGAGTTAGTGGGAAAGCACCATAAGTAATAGATGCCATGTTGTTCTCTGAAAGAGAATTTTCAAATCATGATAATAGGAATTAAGGTCTGAAAAGACAACAATACCAAATTCCAAATTAGTGCTAAAATCATGGAATATTTTTTCCTATAAGAATAACATTTGTTGTTTCAACTTTGCAACAGAATAGGAGGCATGTTGCATACTTCCAGTAGCATTGAAGTATTAGGAAAAGTGACTGAATAAATTCATAACTGAAGGCCCAAAGTGTTTTACAAGAAACTATTAGTTTAGAGTTGTTTATTTTCAGTGTTATCTACATATCTTAAATGCAAGAAAAGTAGCTTAAAATAGGGAGGATAAGAAGAGAATCAATTAAGTTAACAAATACTGGGATTTGTTTTATAAATACCTGAAAAGTTGTTGAGTTTTTCTATTTTACACAAAAGTATGTCTTTAAAATGTAGAACAGAATTAGTAAGCAATAAAACTTTATTGCCAAGTGGTTTTAAAGGCCTAGCTTATTAATGGTGTGAGAAGAATCTTGCAACAAGCTAGAAAAACACTGCTTTACATTACACATGATCTTATAATTTTGGGATTGATAGTTTTAATTGAATGTTTGTACCACTTATAATGTCACAGTCTTTAAGATTTTACTTAACAATTGCCATCTCAGATTTCTCACATTATTTTGTGTCTTAACAAGTGTGTGTGTTTGTGTGTGTGTGTGTGTGTGCTTTCCCTAAGTTATGCTTTAAAGTAAAAAGATTATGCTTTTAGAAAGACACATCAAAACATGATTTTCTGATTTTAATTTTTCTGCAGTGACATTTATTATTTATCCCACACTTATTGAGCAATGAATATGTATGGTAGATATCATGTAGGTCACTGGCATACTAATATAAATACATCACATTCTTGCACTGGTGAGGTTTATAAGCTAGTGAGGAATAGAGATATGCAAGCAAATAATATCTTCCCAGGAAGCACTTTTACTAGATTGATCTAAATACTTTGAAATCCATTTTGTATCAGATGATTTTAGTTTTTATAGCTAAATAGGTCTTTGAAACTCATTTAGTATAACTCATTCAGCTTTTAAATATGAATAGTGAGGTCCAAGCAGAATATTATTTTCCCAACTGTCCTTATAACTCCAGAACTAGAAATAAGTCTCCAATTAAAGTCTAAGACTTTTTCTGTTGGTAAAAAATCTTAAGTACACTGTTTATGGTAAATCACCAAGCCCTGATATATCTTTGGTATATATCAAAGACACCTGGTTAGAATGATTTTCTCATTTTACATGCAATACAATTTTATAAAAACATGAACAAAATTTATATTATTGAAGAATTTTTATTTGTTAACAGAATTTTATTTTTAAATTATCATTTGTTATATTTACCAATTTGCTAAACTACTTTAAAATCATTTTAATTAATTTATGTTCTATGGATTTCAACTTAATTATACATATTTTACTTAATTTTAAATAAATACTTATATTCATATTTACATATTATACTCAATTTATACTTAGTTATACTTACATATTATCTTTAATTTATACTTATAAATTAGTATATATTTATACTTATTTTCTGTTTTATACCCCCAAAAATGGTATAAAGGGACACATATTTGGAAATTACTTCAGACATTTAGATGAGGGGTAAAGGAGTAATGAAACTCAAATGTGCTTATATTTATATCAATAATCATAAAAATATTTTAACCTAACACACACAAGGGTATGTTACCTGCCTAAAAGAAATCAGAACTTTAAAAAAGGGCCAATATCATGTTATATACCTAAACCTTTTGTCTGCTTCATATATTAAATACCACAACTAAGTAACAGTTCTTTTGTTTCTATGGTCCTTATAAATACAACTTGTATATTGAAGGTTTTTGTATTTTAAAAAAATCTATACTTGTCAAGAGACACAGAATATGTCTCCATAGTACCAGGGAAAATATTGGGAACTAAAATATACTTGATCAGTACAAAATGGATATCAGTTTAGACCATTTGGGCCTCCAAAGGTCTACAACTGAGTAATCCAGTTGATTGTATATTTTTAATTAAGTAGATACTTAGCAAATTAATACTTTGAGAGTATATATATATATAAAATCAATTATATATTAACATACACATATATACTGGAGGTGCCTAAAAAAATGTATACAAGTAGACACTTTGGTCAATGTTGCTCAAGCAGTAGTTCATCATAATGAAAAGTGTGTGGACACTGATAGTAACCACTTTGAGCACCTCTTGTAATTGCAGAAGTCAATGGTGACTTGTATTCATCTTTTGTTATTGACATATATTGAGTATTACAATTTTAATAGCTTTTCCTTTCTTAAATGCGTATACATTTTTTTGGCACCCTCTATATTATCAATCGATCAAATATACATCAATACATGTGAATCAAATAGATCAATATATGTACCAATATTGATCAATATATATCAATTTTATATATATATATTTGAATATCTATATCTATATATCTGTATCTGTAGCTATATCTATAGATCTATCTATATCTAGATAGATAGACAGATGATAGATAGATAGATAGATAGATAGATAGATAGATAGATATACATATAATCTATTTGAAACATTTACATCTAGGCCCAAAAAGAATACCTAACAAAGAATACCTAACAAAGAATATTCTAACAAAGAATACCGTAATTTAACACCCTAAGGAGTGGTTAAATTATTCTTTTGGTTGCAAAGTACAGTACAGAAGCAATGATATGAAAAATTATTTCCAAAATAAAAAGTACTTATATGCCCATCACATGGTTAAGAATTTAGACCTAGTATTGTTTTATCTCTCCCCTGAACTGGACAACATGCTTAAAATAAAGAAAGCAGTGATGATTCAGATGAGGGCATTTCCTAGGACTGAAAAGCAAGCTGGATGGCACTTGATGTCATTAATGCATTGATTTCACAGGAAATATTCTGTTATAGTCAACAACAGTATCATAAATTGAAGATGTAAAAGCTTACATTCTCTATTGAGCAAGCAACTATTGTGTACCTATCTACGTGCCAGACACATTTAATTTATTGTGAATATAGGTATTATTTACCTAATTTTGAGTATAAGGAAATTGACATTAATGCCAAAATGGGTAAGTCAATTGCTTAAGGAGACAAAGCAAGTAAATTACTAAAAGTTCTTTCTAACTCTAAATTCTAATGTCTTTCTCTATGTTTATTTGCCCAGGCAATCCAAAGCAGGAACACATACCCTGGTCATATTAGTTATATCATATCCATAGACTATGCAATGATTTTCAGACTATATTTTATGAACCATGTAGAAAGAAAAAAAAATGTTACCATTAAATATATGGCCAAGGCATTTGCTTTTCTGTGATTTAAATTCCCTAGTCAGTAGCAAGTGTAATGGAATACCATGCTAAGGCATTCTCTACTGGCAGAAGCATTATGGCAGGGAAGGCACATCCATTTGCAGAATATGGGTTTATCTCAGTAAGGATGAACCTCCTCCACAATGGAAGAAGCCAGTGTAATCAATCACCCACAGGTGACTGGCTGGTCCCACAAAGAATGGTACCAAATTAGGGTCTCAATAGTATTTACTGTTGGCAGATTGGACATTCATCAGTAGGGGTAGCCATGTCAGACAAAGTAAAGGGAAGTCTATGTTGTAGATCTCATACATAGCCTTCATCACTGCTACCATGATATTTTATTCATGGGCCGATTGTGTAAGTACTAGGGTGGCTGATGGAAGAGACTGACATCTGCAGAGTGCTTCATTTTGTCCTAATTATTTATGGACTCCTTAATTAAATACCCTTTTTTTGTATTCACATGAGACACAAATATCTTCACAATATGCCAACTCCAAGTGATCTATCTCCCCTTGACTTCCTTCTCAGCCATCTTACAATCTTGTTTCTTCCCAGTCCCTGACTATCCATTCACACTGTTAGCAACTGCCCTCAAACATTGAAAACATATACTTCTGGCAACTCACTCCAGACAAACTAAACAAATTTTTCCCACTGGAAAAATTTTTCTTTGCTACTATTCTTTAGAGTTACTACTGAGTCGAGCAATAATGCTCATCTACTTTTAGTTGGTATCTGCGTTTCTTACAGATCTACTTATCTGTACATATGCCTGAGTTTTTCTTCTGTCACCTGATCATAAGATACTTCACAAGATGATTTGAAGGTGGGGGGTGGCAATGCAACAGGAGTTGGTGCTGAAGGAACCTGAGCCGCCCACTCATAGAACTTGTTCGTACCTTCTATACCTACTAAACCCCATGGCCTTCTATAGCCTTTTCTCTTCGTGATAAATTGCTAGTCTTAATACCCACAGGTATGGTTAACTGAGTAAGAGGACATCCAGTTCATGATAGAAAACTTAGGCTGCATGGTCAACTGTTGTTCCATGGTGAAACACTCCCTTTGTAGTAATACCCAGGACCAAGCACAATAGCTTGTACTAAGCCTGGTAGCAAACATAGCACAAGGTCCAGTAGCAAATACAGGGAATTTAACTGTGTTTAATTATTTAAAGGAATAGACATAATAAGGAAAGCATAATTAATATATCCACTCATGCAATTTTCTCCAAATTGATCTATGGATTTAATGCAGTTCCAATTAAAGTCTCAAGAAGCTTTTTATAGAGATTAACAAACTAATTCTAAAATTTAAATTGAAATGCAAAGGACATAAAATCAAATTTGAAAAAGAGGAACAAGGTTTGATCCTGATTTCAAGACTTAACTTAAAACTATAGTATTCAATACTATACAGTATTGCTATAGGAATAAGTATATAAATAAAAAGAACACTATAATAGAACTAGACATATACCCAGACACATAAGGTCAATTGGTTTTCAACAAGGTCATCAACACCTTTGGACATTGGGAAACTATAGTCTTTTTAACACAGAGTCCCAGAATTACTGATAATCCACTTAGGAAAAATAAATAAGTAAACCTTGACCCTTATCCTATACTACACACACAAATTAAATCACAATGGATCATATACAAAAACACAACAGCTAAAACTCCAAAACTTTTAGAAGAATACCTAGGAGAAAATCTTTCAATCTTAGTGTAAGCGACGATTTCTTAGCTAGCTAACAAGAAGCAAAACCCTTCAAAATAATTGGTAACATGAACTAAATTTAAATTAAATATATATATATATATATATATATATATATATATATATATATGCTCTTCAAAAAACATTAGTGAAAAAACAAAACTGCAAGCAAAGATGTGAATGTCTTGTGAATGCATGTGTATTCTGCAGTCATCAGATTAACAGAAAACAAACATGAAATAAATGAAATTACCAAAGCCAAAAGTTGATTCTATAAAAAGACTAATAAAATTGACAAATCTCTGGCAAGGCTCGAGAAAGAGGAAAAGAAAGAGAAAGTGTAGAGACAGAGAGAACAAAAGAAATGATTAAAAAATAAAACCAGTACAACTTAGATATAAACACATTAACAACATCAGAGTACAACTTTGTGATCATTTTTACAAGAATAAAATTGAAAACTTAGATAAAATGGGCAGATTCCTAAAATATATATAACTTCACTGACATTTTGAAAGAGAAATACCTGGATAATTCCAATCTTATACAAATTACCCAACTGTATAGAATCAAATGAAACACTCTCTGTATCATCTTTGGGTTGAGAAAAATCTTCAATATCGAAATCAGATAAAGATTTTAAGAGAAAGAAAAGTTGCTTGCCAATCTCACTCACAAACATAGATGAAAAGACCTAAACAACTGTGTAAATTAGCAACCAAATTCAACAATGTAAAACAGATTATACCTCTTGACCAAATACCAGGGGTGCCAAAAAATGTATACACATGACTTGTATTCATCTTTTATTATTGGTATATATTGAATAGTACAATTTTAATAAAGTTATTTTCCTTTCTTAAAATGTATATACAGGTTTTTGGCACCCTCTGTATACACCAACAGGTTAACATTGGAAATTATATTAATATAATTCATTCCATTAGCATTGTTCAAAAGGAATATGATGTAACATTCTTTAATAGTAAAAATTCTTTACAAAGCAGCAACCATAAACTAATAAAAAATATCTATACAAAACCAACAACACACATTTCACTTAAAGGTGCAAAGTTCAAAACAGTACCTTTAATATAGAGAATAAGACAAAGTTATCAACTATTACCAGTTCTAATAAATATTATACTGGGGATCCCTGACAGCATAGCAAGGCCACAAAAGAAGTAAAAGTTATTAGGTTAGGAAGGAAAGAAACAGTACTGTCATTTTTTGCAAAGGCATCTACATGAGTTATTAGAATTGTTTTAGATTATCAAATTTTCTGGATTAAAATTAATATGCAAAAATTAATTATGTACCCATATAACAGGAACAAAATTAGAAAAATGAAATGTATAAAATACCATTTACCAGAGCATCAAAGACTACGAATGACATATGAATTAATCAAACATTAGAAAGCTATAAAACTTTAACAAGTACCGTGTTTCCCCAAAAGTAAGACCTAGCAAGACAATAGCTCTGTGTCTTTTGGAGCAAAAGTTAATAAAAGACTTTATATATTATAAAGGTATAATATAATATAATATAATATAATATAATATAATATAATATAATATAATACCCGGTCTTATATTAATTCTTGCTCCAAAAGATGCATTCGAACTGATTGTCCGGCTAGCTCTTATTTTTGGGGAAACACGGTATTTAAGAAAATCTAAAGGAGAGATATACCATACTTCTGAATTGACAGGCTCAGTATAATAAAGATGCCATTTCCCCAAAATTGATCTATAGTTTCAATGTCATTCCAATAATATCTCAATAGGTTGTTTAAGAAGCCTGGAAAGCTGACTTTAAAATTGATATGGTAAAAGAAAGGGTCTAAAATTTCAAAAAAATGTTTTTAAAATAACAGAGTAGTGAGAATTGCTATACAGATATCAACAATTGCCATAGAGCTATGATAATTAAGCCAGTGTGGTATTAACACAACCACAGATAATCTGGACAATAGAATAAAACAAAGATCCTAGAAAGACATTTACCCATTGTCGGGGGAGTTTGCTTTAATCACAGAGCTGTAATTTCAAATATTGGGGGAAAGATCTTTTTTTTCAATAAATGGAGCAGCAATTAGGAATCTATCTAGAGAAAAATACGAAATTAGACTCCTGTATCTCACAATACATAAAATTCAATTCCAGTGTAATGAAGATCTAAATGTGAAAGGCAAAATCATGAAACATTATAAGACAATAGAAGAAAAATATTTCTGTGACCTTGGGAAAGAGAAGGATTTTTTAAACAAAATCAATAGTTTATATTGAGGCGGTCACAAAACTTTGAGGCTATAGCATTAAATGGATCTTGTACTTGGATTTTGAAATATCACAGGCTATGTAGAGGATATGTCGTAGAAAAGCAGAACAGTGGTTGGGATAAGGAAGAAGACAAGGAAACAAAGGCCAAGAGCCTTGATGCTATATGAAAATAGTCTTTAAATCAGTAGATGAGAAAAATAAAAAGAAATAAAATGCCAAAACTCAGGAGTGCACGCTGCCTAGAAAGTTGTGACTTGGGGGAGCATTGGATTTCCTTACTGCCAAAAGGATAAAGAACAGAGGACTAAAAAAAAAAGAAAAAATAGGTGTATTTATTTATAACAGATTGTGTATCATACAGATCATAGTAAAATATGTTTGGAGGAAAAGCAAAAATGGGATGAAGATAGGAGTGGATGAAACACACAATACACAGGCAACTATATGTGAATTCATTGCAGACCTTAAGTTATTATTATCGCTAGCATAACATAACTGGATGAGAAGCATGGCAGACTTAACTGATCCAGTTTGTAGCCAGAGGCAAATCCCATGTGGTGTGTGAAATATAACAAGGTCAGCAATGTGAGCACCTGTTCAGAAGCTTCTGTTTCTGCTTCAGAAATCCAAATAGAATGCTGGTGAGTTGTTCAGATGTTCTCAAACAGGTGAACACCAGGAACTCTGGAGTGACAAGAAAAAACAGGTTCTGAAGAGGACTCGGCTCAAATGAAGGAAGGGGTGGGGTGTGCTGTTCAAGAAAGTTCACCTCATGCTGCACACCTTGGCTTGTAAGTGCGTTGTTGCCTGGTAGAACCAGAGACAAATCTTTAATAAACCAAAGGAATATTTGGGGATGGGAACAAATATTGCATTATGAGATTTGATGAGAACGTTAAATAAAAATAATAGTGATATAGATTTCTGCAGAATGGGACTTAAACTAAGCAGGTATTTTTCATAGTTACTCCAGTACAGCTGAGTGAAACTAATTAAATATTGATCTAAGTGAGATTGAATTGATGCATCAAGAGTAAATTATTTATGTTTTTAAACATCAAATTCCAGTTGTATGAAGCCTTAAAAACTGTTGTTTGGATTTTCCCCTTGATTGCCCTTTTTATTTTTTAACAGGAAAAGTGACTATTCTTTGCAGGTGTGAGACCACTTGCATCTGACTCAGATGTTCCTTGCCTTTTGCTACACCTGGGAAGTTGTAGATGCATCACTTCTGTGTCATACCAAAGCTCCAGTTGGATCTCTGAGTTTGATTATCTCCACTAATGTCCCTCTTTTATCATAGTCAATTTTCTGAGTCTTCATCCCTACAATTCAGAGTTATCACCCAAAATATATTTTCTCCCTCCTTCCCATGCTCCATGCAAGGTAATAATGCACATTCATAAGTACATTATGGAACGGTAATTTAAAGCAGAAAGTCAGAGCTGAGTTTAAATTCTAGCCCTATCTCTTACTATGTGCACGTGTAATTTAACTGTTCAGTTTCCTTGTCTGGAATTTGATGAGTATACCTCATAAATGCATAAACTAAATGGAATACTGTATATAAATTATTGTTTAGTACCATTCCTGACACACACTATATTCAACTAACAGAAATTCTTAATATGATCATTATTATTTGTACTGATTTATTTAATAAGCACTTGTTAAGCATTTCCTATTTCCTGGGCATTGTGTTAGTGATGCAACAAGGAACAAAACAGCATGATTCCCGCCTTCATGAAATTTACATGAGGGAATAAAGATGAACTTTTTGCAGCGACTCTAAAATGATGTGTGGCCTATTTCCGACCACCTTTTTCATTGATCTCTGTCATATGTGACTATTAAGCATTTAGATACAGTTTTGGTTTTGGACTGCTCTTACCTTTGGTAGTTCAGACTGAACACTACAAACAAGGGTTTGTGTGCTTGCCAACCTCCCTCCCCTGAATTAAGGTCTGGCCAGGCTCTTTTCCCCCACCAGATTCTTTCACTAAGGGAACAGTATTGTTTCCATACTTCATTCCCATCTTCAGGATTTATCAGTAACCTTTAGGACCCCCTAGGCTAATTTGGCTTTAACTAAGCCAGCAATTCTCTGATGACTGCCCAACTCTCTCAAGTGTAATGGCACCATCTCCCACCCCAATCCCAAGAAGAGATATTAGCATTCAATATTAACAACTTTCCTCAACAGTTTTCAATCTTGAAATCCATAACACATTTGTACCACCTATCTCTTACTTTCAGCACCAATCTATAACAACTTCTAGATTTCCCTGGAGTGTTTGGTCTAATGTAGGGTTTCTAGGCGGGAATTCCCGCCCATTCTCAGGAATTTTTTTCGCTTTCCCCTTCCTGAATCCCGAGATATAAACTGTTTTCTGTTCTCCACGATGAATCAATGAATCGTTTCCACAAAGTGACGGCCGATACTGCCAACCACCTGGGTTCAAGAAGCTGATTTTCCTGATTTCCCAACCAACTTTTCTCAGGATTCGAGAATGGGAAAGCAAAAAAAAAATTCCCGAGAACGGGCAGGAATTCCCGGCTGGAAACCCTAGTCTAATTCATTTTCCTTTCTACTCTAACTCCTAAGTCCATTATAACTCCAAAAACCACACAACAATCCACCAGATTTCCTAACCTCACTGTCTCAATTTCAGAAGCACTTTCACCTTCACTCCCTTTTTGCAACCCTCTCACGTGGCAACAAGATTTTTCTTATCATCACTAAAATATTGTTCCATCTTTAAAATCTTAAACTTGAAAATTGCTGTATCTAACCAGAGCTTTTTAGTCTCTTCTAATCCCTCAAAGTAAAATTGTTCTTTGACCTTTCTTAATTTTCTAGGTTTATCATCTTCCACTTGGCTTTGCTTTTTTTCTCTCCTTATCCTGGATTCTATAGCTAATTACTTTAAATTCCCACTATTCAATATACAATATTCTTCCAAGTCTCACTCCTCTGAGTCTCATCATATTACATACTAATTTTAAATTTTAAAAATGTGCTATGGTTGGATGCTTAGATATTTCCTTCACTACACTGGTAATTACTTCAAGGCAGAGACTATGTCTTTAGTACCCCTTGTATCCCTAGGGAAAAGCTAATGGCAGGTACTTGACATATGTTGAAATTGAATGTCCATGTGTACCAGGTTATTGTCAATGGAACACATGTATGTGCCCGGTATAGAGATTTTCAACATTCATATGTTGCTTCAATTTATTAGGCAATGACATAGAAGGATTAGAGTAAGTGGTGTCAACCTGAAGACTTGAATAGAAGAGGTTTAAAACTTGCTGCTCAGGCAGTTAATTTTGAAGGTTGATAGAATCTTATTTTTAGGTTATGAAAAATATATAGGAACTTGCTTTAATAGTTATTAATGGCAGCTGTCAGGCATACCATTATTGACTGAAGATGAGTCAAACCAGTCATAAAAAACATTTGAGTCCTGAACACTAATGAAAGAGAAAAGGTCTTGTAACTGTTTATAGGCTCACCAAAGAGTCTGCTAATTAAATATTAGAGTGTTTGCCTGCAACAGCCATTAAGGGAAACTAATGAACTTGTTCAAAGGATGCAAACAAGTTATCACTTGTTCTGTCAATCAATAATATTGGAAAGAAGCAATTTCCATCACTGTAGGGATCCACAAATTAATTCAAAAGCCACCAGATTTTTAATGAGTTTCAAAGCCTACATACTGGGTAGTATAGTTTAGCTATTTAGCCTTTGTCATATAAAATCAATTTTTAAAATATAAAATATGGCATAAAATTCTACAAGTCTCTGTATCATTCAGTCTATCTAGAAAAGGAAGGGAAGAAACAAGAGAATAAAAGAGACACAAAGATGGTCTGTTTTGCTAGGGCAAAGAACAGAAGAAACTGATTAAAAATAAATGGTTTAATCAAAATCTCATTGTTTACAATATAGTAATAGTCTTAACAGAAAACACTAAGCATGTACAGTAATGAGAACAGTGTGAGCAAGAGCGATCCCCCTACCCCATGTATGCTAGCTATGATGTATCAGCACTCTAAAATGTATGGCTGTTTCTATAAAAGTGTATTAAGTTTTAAGGTAGAAAACTATAAAGTTATGTTTAAAACAAGACTTTAACACTGAATTATATAAATAGCTGAGAGTACTTTAAAATGAAATCATTTTATGTTATTAAGGAGAATAAATTTATTATATTGTTATAGGGAGAAAAACAACTCCAACATCTAGCAGTGTAATTAGGAAGGAAAACCTGAAGCTCTGATATTTGTCTTGGGATCCAAAATAGAGTAAGAAATTTATCCAAATCAAAGTAAGAAATTGAGTTTTGAATAAATTTCTTTACCATGCATCAAAAAATTATCAATGAGAGCATCTACAAAATAGTCACAAAATCACGAATGAGATTATTTACCATTAGATTAAGCTTCTATGTTTAGAAAGTTATTTTCTTTTGTTTTGTTTTTTTTGTTTTTTTGGAGTGGGCATTTCAGTTTTTTCTGGTCTTTGGTTATTAAAAATAAAACTGCTATGAACATTCATATATATAATAGCTTTATTTTTTTTATTTTTCTTTTGTTGAATTTTTCATTGTTATTGCATAGAAACACAACTGATTTTTGAGTATTGATTTGCATCTTGCAATGTTGCTTAATTTATTAATTTTACGGGGTTCTTTTGTGGAATCTGTAGGGTTTTCTATACATAGGTTTATGTCTTTTGTGCACAGAGAAAATTTTACTTCTTTGTTTTCAATTTGGATGTTTTTTATTTATTTTTCTTGCCTGATTATTCTGGCTAGGACTTCCAATAATATGTAGAACAGAAGTGGTAAAAGTGGACATTTTTCTCTTGTTTCTGATCTTAGGGAAAAAGCTTTCAGTCCTTCACCATTAAGTGTGATGTTAGCTGTGGGCTTTTTATTTATGGCTTTCTATAAAAAATGGATGTCTTATGTCACCATGATACTGACATCACTCTCTTGGCTTTGATCACTATAGCATTTGAAAAAGTCTTGAAATCAAGTAGTCTTCAAACTTCATTCTTTTTTCAAAATTATTTGGGTTATTCTAGGTCCTTTTTAATTTCCATCTGAGTTCTAGTACAGTTAATTTCAACTAAGAAACAAAAAGCTTTGCATATTTTGAATGTGATTGTATTGATTCTTTAGATCAATTGGGTGGTCTGGGTGGTACCTGACATTTCTTTTTTAACTTTTTATTTATTTTTAAGTGTGTTTCTCCAGGACCCATCAGCTCCAAGTCAAATACCAATAGCTGTTTCAACCTAGTTGTGGAGGGCCCAGCTCACAGTGACCCATGTGGGGATTGAACCAGCAACCTTGTTGTAAGAGCACCACACTCTAACCAACTGAGCCAACCAGGTGCCCCCGACATTTTCAAAATGTTGAGGTTTTTTTACCCAGGAAGATATTATATCTCTCCTTTTATCTAGGTCTTCAGATTCTTTTAGCAATGCTTTGCAGTTTGCAGGTATAAGAATTACACATTTTTATTGGTAAAACCATATTTTATTTTGATATGTTATTGTTTGTTGATTGTATATAAAAATACAATTAAATATTTTTGTAACGATCCTTTATCCTGACTTTGCTAAATTCAATTATTATTGGGCTTTTTTCTCTTTTTTTTTGTATATTCCATTGGATTTTCTACATACATGATCATGTTATGTGTGAATAAAAAGTTTTAGCTCTTCCTTTCTAATCCGAATTCCTTTTCTTTCTTTCTTTCTTTCTTTCTTTCTTTCTTTCTTTCTTTCTTTCTTTCTTTCTTTCTTTCTTTCTTTCTCTTTCTCTCTCTCTCTCTCTCTCTCTCTCTCTCTCTCTCTCTTTCTTTCCCTCCCTCCCTCCCTCCTTCCCTCCCTCCCTCCCTCCCTTCCTCCCTCCTTTCTTTTTCTTTTTTTCCTTCTTTCTTTCTTTCCTTTTTGTTTTCTTTTGATTGTTTGCATTAGCTAGAACCTCCAACAAAATGTTAGATAAAAGTGGTGAAAGAGATAAAAAAAAATCTTTCTGATTTTTCAGGGGAAGCATTTGGTTGTGGGTCTTCATAAAAGTTCCTTATCAAGTTGAGAAAGTTTCTTTCTATTCCTAATTTCCTGATGGTTTTTAATCACAATGGATGTTAGATTTTGTTAAATTATTTTACTGAAAAAAACATGAAATAATATTGATTTTCTTTAGAGAAGACAAATGCAACATATGCCCTTTCTAGCTAATTCAGAAATAACTTAAAACAGTTTTTCAGTTTCAAATATTTTCTGGGAGATTCCTGATCGGAAAATAAAGGCTATGCACAGCCAAAAAACCTTGGTCCTATCACCCAGAATTCTCAAAAAAGTATTTAAAGTTCCTCCTTGTCTATATTGAGATATCAATAAAGTTAAGATGATACTCTTGATCACATTCCTAACACTGTTTCTTAGGTAACTCTTAAAATTCTTTAAGTTAATTTTTCACACGACTGAATGAAACTTGTCAATGCTTCCCCATTTTTAAAAAAAAAATCATTTTTCTCTTTTCTTGGACTTCTTTGACTTGTGTTGTTATATATATTTAGAATGCTTGGGTTTTTATGGTAGCTCTATCATCTTTCATGGCTAGATTTTAACCTTTTTATCTAATGCTACATAACAGACCACTGCAAAACTTGGTAATTTAATTTACAATTCATTATTAATCACTTGATTTTATAATTCATAAATTCATTCAGTTTTTTTCACTGTTTCATAATTTCTGGGGACTCACTAGGATGACTTAAATAACTGCAATCACTGGGGGCTAGATGGGCATTTTCCTTTTTCTCCATATAGCTGCCACAGGTAGCTTACTTAGAAATCCTCATAACACAATGTCCCCTGTGGACTGAAGAGAACAAGGAACAGACTGCATTCCTGTTATAGGCTGACTCAAAACTGGCATAGTGCCACTTCTGTCATACTTCATCATCAGAAAGGTCACAGGTGCAAGGAGAAGTAAAGCAGACCCAACCATATAGGTAGGCACGTCAAGGAATTTGCAGCTCTTTTTTTTCATTTCCTTTTCTCTTTTTTAAAATTAAATGTATTGGGGGTGACATTGGTTAGTATAATTATATAGGTTTGAGTACACAACTCTATAATACGTCATCTATGTATAACATTGTGTGCTTACGACCTAGAGTCAGTTCTCCTTCCATCACAATATATTTGACCCTCTTTACTATCTTCTTTCATCCCCCTTCCCCCACTTACCCTCTGATAACCACTAAACTGTTGTCCGTGTCTTTGAGTTTTTGTTTGTCTTGTTCCTTTGTTGCTTTCAGTTTTATATCTCATATATAAGTGAAGTTGTATGGTTCTTGATTTTTCTGTCTGATTTATTTCTCTTAGCATAATAATCTCAAGATCCATCCATATTGTCGCAGATGGCCGTATTTCATCTTTTCTTATGGCAGAGTAATATTCCATTGTGTATATATACCATATCTTCTTTATCCAATTATCTATCAAAGGACACTTTGGTTGTTCCTATATCTTGGCCACCATAAATAATGCTGCAATGAACATCAGAGTACATATATCTTTATGGATAAATGTTTTCAGAATTTTGGAGGGGGATTGCTGGGTCATACGGTAATTTTATTCTTAATTTTTTTGAGGAAACTCCATACTGTTTTTCATAGTGGCTGTACCAATTTACATTCCCACCAACAGTGTATGAGGGTTCCTTTTCCTCCACATTCTCTACAACACTTTTTATTATTTGTCTTGTTGATGATAGCCATTCTAACATGTGTGAGGTGATATCTCATTGAGATTTTGATTTGTGTTTCCCTAATAGCTAGTGAAGTTGTGCATTTTTTCATATATCTGTCGGCCATTTGTAAGTCTTCTTGGGAGAAGTGTCTGTTCAGGTTCTCTGCCCATTCTTTAATAGGAGTGTTTGTTTTTCTGTTGTTGAGTTGTATGAGTTCTTTATATATTTAGGATATTAGCCCCTTATCGGAGGTGTTGTTTGCAAATATATTTTCCCATTGGGTTGGTTGCCTTTTTGTCTTGTTGATAGTTTCTTTTGCTGTGCAGAAGCTTTTTAGTTTGATATAGTCCCATTCATTTATTTTAGCTTTTACTTCCCTTGCCTTTGAGGTCACATTCATAAAATCCTCTTTGAACCCAACGTCCATAAGTTTACTACCTATGCCTTTTTCTATGCAGTTTATTGTTTCAGGTCTTTGATACATTTTGAGTTAATTTTGGTGTATAGTGACATATAACAGTCTAGTTTCATTTTTTTTCCATGCAGCTTTCCAATTTTCCCAGCTCTGTTTGTTAAAGAGGCTTTCTTTTCTCCATTGTATGTTTTTAACTCCTTTGCCAAGAATTATCTGCCCACCTATATGTGGGTTTATTTCTGGATTTTAAATTCTATTCCATTGGTCTCTGTCTGTGTTCTTCTGCCAATACTGTGCTGTTTTGATTATTGTCACTTTGTAGTACAAACTGAAGTCAGGGAGTGATATCTCCAGTCTTGTTCTTTTTTCTTAGGATTGCTTTGGTTATTCAGGATATTGTGTGATGCCACGCAAATCTGATGATTTTTTGTTCTATTTCTTGAAAAAATGCCATTGGGATTTTGATGGGAATTACATTAAATCTGTATATTGCTTGGGTAATGTGGCCATTTTAACAATGTTGATTCTTCCAATCCATTAACATGGAATGTTTTTCCATTGGTTTGTGTCTTCTTCAATTTCTTTTAGGAATGTCTTATATAGTTTTCAGTGTATAGGTCCTTCACATCTTTTGCTATTTTTATTCCTAGGTATTTTATTATTTTGTTGCAATTGAAAAAGGAATTGTTTTTTGTTTTTGTTTTTTCATTTCTGTACTGAAATTTCATTGTTAGTATGTAGGAATGCAATGGATTTTGTACATTGATTTTTCTATCCAGTAACTTTTCTATATTTATTTATTGTTTCTAATCATTTTTTGGTGGATTGTTTAGGGTTTTCTATATAAAGAATCATGTCGTCAATTTGCAGCTCTTTTTAATGCAGCCCTATGTATGTCAATAAGTACTAGTACTCTTAGACAACTCCTAATTATGCAACATTCACATTCATTGATATTAAGATGTCTTTTCCTTATAAGAACTGGATATCATTAGTTTCTTAATAAAAGTTTAATTACTGATTGATTATAAAATTGAACCATGTATAATGTTGGAAATTTGAAAATCATAGCAAAAATTGAAGAGGAGGAAATAATTCAACAATAATCCATTTAGAGGAAGCCACTGTTAATAGTTTGTAAAGTGTTTTGGTTTCTTTATAAAGTTTTTTTCTCATTATAATACCATCTTTCCCCGAAAATAAGATTTAGCCAGACAATCAGTTCTAATGAATCTTCTGGAACAAAAATTAATATAAGACCGGGTATTATATTATATTATATTATATTATATTATATTATATTATAAAAACTATAAGTAAAATAGTAAAATAAGACCCAGTCTTATATTAATTTTTGCTCCAAAAGACACATTAGAGCTGATTGTCCAGCTAGGTTTTATTTTCATGGAAACATGGTAGTGATAAATATTGAAAATTTGAAGGTAAAATAATAAAAAAGAAAAAATATCCTACCTTAAAACTAAGGATAATGTTTTATTAAAATCCTTCTTGGCCTCTTTTACTACACTTATACTATTATACATCATTGAAATAATATACAATATTAACATTGTATGTGTATTTGTAGAATTTTCAAGTATTTTTCTCCTAACTGAAATATAGTTAAACTCATTTACATATTAAACATGTTGAGAGTCTCATACTTCATATATTCTTCTAGGTTGTTGGGGAACTTGCATTCTAGTGATAGAAGACAAACAATACACAAATAAATGAGAAAACACATGAAGTGATGATTGCTGAAAAACTAAACAGGGTTCTGCGAGTGGAATTGGCAATTTTAGCTGAGCAGTCAAGAAAGTTGTCACTCATGAGATGCTATAAAATTTGTAATCCAAATAACAAAGAGCCAACCATGAAAATATGTAAGAAAAGAGCATCCCAGGAAAAGTAAGCATCATATGGAAATGACCTAAGGCATTGATGAATTTGGTCTGTTTGAGAAGCAGATAAAAAGCTGTTATAGCTGGAACACACTGAGCAAGGAGAAGAGAAACATGTTGTATGATGAGATAGTCAGGAAGAGCCAAGACAACATAAGACCCTGGAGACAGAGTAAAAAAGATATAATTTTATCACAAATGCCATAAGGAGCCGAAAAGGACTTTAAACAGGGCTTTGGTATAACCTCATTTATTTATTTTTTTAAAAACACCACTCTGGCTACTATATAGAGAATGAAGCATAGGAAGTCCATTGGAGAAGACAGAAAAGTAATTTGAAGACTATCATAACAGCCTAGGCAAGAGCTGTTGGGTGTTAGAAATAGGGCAATAGGGGTTTAGAAAAAGTAGTCATACTTCAAATACCATTGACAATGCTTCCCTATGCGCTGGATTTGGCAAGGGCTGGACGGAAGGAAACGTAACTGAAATGATTAAATGAAGTAGGCTATCTATAGCATGTTTCGCTTCTAAATCAATTATCTGTGCATGATATATTTCTATTTTTCTAGAGCTATATAAATAATAAAGTCATATATTTAGATATCACTTATCTTTAAGGTTCATATGCTATCAGTATTGGTATTTTTAAATGAATTCAACTTCAACTACTCTATTGAGTAAGTCAAGAAAGTTAATGGCTTGAAGATGAATGGGTTGTCAATGCAGAAACTCACTACCACATAATATTAAAATATATTGATTTTTTTTTTAAAGAGAAAGAGCCCAGACTTGGTAAAATGTAACAAATTACAAACTATTAAAGTATGGTATTTAGACGTTAGTGTCATGTGGGAAAAAAATGAGTCAATAGTATTTCTCCTTTATTATATAATGACCTCTGGTACATTTACATTTACCTAGTAGTGGAAGGTTCACAACCATTAAACAGGAGTTACAACTTGACCCAAAGAGACATGGTTTTGCGTAAGGTCATAGGGTCTTGAGCTTTCTTCACCTGGATTTTACACAAATTTTTCTTTCCAGTGTGGAAATCTCATAGCAGAAAATGTATAACTTAGAAAAGAAGCTCCAAAATCCTTTTGATCTCTGAACAATTAGCACCCTTTTCTCACCACTCCCAAGCAAACTGCAATGGTTGAACACCTGTTGTTAGTCCTCAGGCATTCAGACAATTGTTAACTAATTATAATTTAAAAAGCAACCATATGTATACCATTGCAAGAGGCAATGCAAACAAACAATAAATAAGTTTGTTTGGCTTTTTCAGCAGAAGAGACAAAAAGGACTGTAAAATTGAAAAGTAAAATGCTGATTTAAATGGTCTCTTTGAAAGCTAATGTAAGCCTTCTCTGAAGAGCTAGTTAACTTTTTATCCCCATTTGAATTTGTTAGTATATTAATCTATTTCCCTGTGGGGGCAGAGCCCCAGAAAGTAGTTTCCAGGCTCTGGGCCTCACATAGACAGGTGCCTGGCTCAGGTAGTAAATGGCCATCAACTGTGATTGCATGGTCATCAGCTGTGGCTAGTTGGCCGTCAGCTGTAACCAGTGAGCCATTGGCCACTAATATAACTGCTGTGGCTACGCTAGCAGAGAGAGAAAGAATGGGGCTAGCAAGAAGATGGCGGCTGGGCTGGCAAGCGTGGATGGCGGTTTGCGGACAGTGTGGATCCAGCCTCCAGTGAGAGTATAGTGCCGCCGCCAGAGAGAATATAGTGGTATGACTCCCCCACCTATGGCTCCGTGGGTGTTCCTTTTTGGCCTCACCATATCCTGCGTTCTTGTATGGGGAGCGGGAGCAGAGACCCTGCCGGACGCCCTGCACGACAAATGGCGCAGCGAGCAGGGTCTCCCGCGCGACACTCCCCCAAACCTAAAATTCTATATTAAGGTCAGATTTGATGAGGTAAAGAGCTGCAGGATAATTGTGTACTTTGTTTTATTTTCATTTGTAAAATTCAAATGAAAACAGAGATGGTATTCAGTGATATCTAAGAAATGTAACAAAGCTGGGTGTGAGTCCTGGCTGTACTGAGAATAGCAATGTGAACTTGATATTGTCAATAACCCTGCTTTTCCCCTCGCAAAATTAAGATAATAATGGAACCATCCTCACACACCTAATTCAATGGACCGCTTGACTGTTTACTTGGGAACTTACCACCATAGAGTGGAACTGGTGGATGTTTGCTTCCTGTGTTTAGACCAGCCGCTGTCGAAAATATGTGAGAAACCCTGGCTGTGCCCAGGAAGACTGGTGATAACCTGAGAGGCCCTGGTTGTGTCTAGAGAGAGTGGCAGTGCCCTGAGAGGCCCAGGCTGTGCCCAGAGAGACTGGCTGTGTCCAGGATATTGCACTCACCTCCAGGCTCCTCGCACAGGTCCCCTCGCGGAAGACGTTTGTCGCGTAGATTGTGAGGCGAGACCCCGTAGGGGTGGGGTGTGGGGACAGAGACAGGAGTGCAGTTTCCAGGCTTTAGGTCTCACGTGGAAATGTGCTGGCTCAGATAGTAAGTAAATGGCCATCAACTGTGATTGGATGGCCATCAGCTGTGGCTAGTTGGCCGTCAGCTGTAACCAGTGAGCCATTGGCCACTAATATAACTGCCATGGCTACAGTAGCAGAAAATGGGGGCTAGCAAGCGGGTGGTGGCTGAGCTAGCAAGAACGGATTGCAGTCAGCATGGTCGATTGAAGCTAGCAAGTGAGGTTGGTTGGCAGAGAGAAGTGGACGGCAGGTTGCAGATAGTGTGGCTCCTGCTTCCTATGTCTCCAACCCAGCCACCAGCGACAATATAGTGGTATGACTCCCCTATCTACGGCTCCGTGGTTGTTCCTTTTTAGCCTCACCATATCCTCCATTCTTATGTGGGGAGCAGGACCAACGACCTTGCATGACACCCTGCATGACATGGTCCCACATATGGACTGAGTCATTGAGAATCAGAGATCTTATGTTTTGATTGAGCAGGACAGGACTACATGCCTGTCCTTGGATTCAGGAAGAAAATCCAGAGCCTCCCAAATCACATATACTAAGGACGGGGAGAAATTGTTTCCCCAGAGAATCGTAAGTGTCTGCCACAGAATTCAAATCTACAGTTCTAACTCTATATTCCCTAACTATGCATATTACCTTTAAAGTTCTTTGTATCTCAGGATACTCAATTTTAAGATAAAGTTGCTATGATCAAGTTGCTATGAAATTTTAATGAAATTATATGCATACACATGAAACAAGCAAATCAGGTTAGGCACATGGTAGGTACTAAACATGTTAGTTCTCTCTCTCTCTCTCACTGTTCTCTCAGGACAGAACAAGCATAGCATGTATTGATGCCTGAACACAGCTATAATGTCTTCACTATTTTTTTTTTCTTAACTATTGCAGGCTCAGAGTAATACATTTACTGTTTGTCTAATATTTCTTGGTTTTTGAGCTAGTTCATCATCCTAGTCTCTGGTTTTTCTTCATCTCACTTGTAGTGTAGTGTCCAGATCAGAATACAATATTCTAGGTATGATCTGTCCAGCACAAACTTGGTTGTAATCTCCTTTGATCTAAAACACTTTCATTGATGACACCTGAGATTTTCGTGACTGTTGGTGCAGCATTTTACTCCCCACAAATATCTGAGCTAACTAAATCCCAGGCTTTCTCTGTAAGCCCCGTTGATAACCTATACTTCTTCTCACTTGTGCCTGTGAAATTGCACTTTGAAGCATATGCTAGGAAATTTATTCTTATTCAATGTTATCCTATTAGACTTTGACAATTATTTATGCTTATTTATTTGATTATTGACACCCTCCTTTTCAGTATGTATCAACCAATCATCAAAGTTCATAACATATACAAATTTGCCCAGTGTCTTTATTTTCAATGAGAACAAAATCAAGATCCAGCAGGTGATAGAATCCTTCAGCACAGCACAGATTTCCCTCTAATTTGGCTGAGGTCTCACCAACAGCATCCTAATTATCCAATAAATCTTGAATCCCGCTGAAGTACTATGATCCAACCAACATGTATATATCCTATTTATAAAAGATTGTGGGCAATGAAGGACAGAAAGTTCTATCTAGTTGCTACATACATATAATTTTGTTAACTTTGTCATTCAGCCAGCATTGCTTCATGTCTTTGTTTATCACCATTTTCTTATACTTCCTTCACAATAGAAGTTTATTCATGTAGGAATTCATAATATTTAATCAAAGCAATTAGTGTCTAGCCTGTGTAAACAGAGGCACATCTAAGCAACTAAATGTCAGGAAATAAAGGTTATGGCCACTAAGGCAGTATATCAAATAGTTTTCGGATGAAATCAATAAAAATCAGATATAGACAAGAAGGTTGAAAAACAGACTGAAGAGATTTTGAATATTGAGTGATAGATGTTCACTGAATCTGTTACCAATGGAACAACCTGCTGGCCCCACTGTGATGAGGAAGAAAAGGCCATTTAACAAATCTGGCCTTCCTATCCACTAATAAAGTAGGTTAACTCTCGTGTGTAACATATTGCAACCCAAAGAACTCTGCTGTGAGACCCCTCCAGAATTATGGAAACTCCAACATTTGTAGCTGTTGAGCACAGTGACATGTGGCATGGCCCCAAAGTCTCCCACCAGTAATCCAGAGCAGTGAGAGTAGTAAAACGCTCTCAGTCTCAGAGCACAGGAAATCTTCTGTAGAAGCTCCCCAGAATGTGAGAAGGGGGAGACCTGCTGGGTAGAGGGATTGATCCCTGCAACTGTATAGGAAGGAGAGCTGCCACAACTACTAAGCATAACTAATAATATGACCTTATTTGTATCTCTTGGCTGGGAAGAACTTGGGAAACTTTGGGAACATGATAGATAGAAAGATGATAGATAGATAGATAGATAGATAGATAGATAGATAGATAGATAGATAGAGATATAGTTGATATAGATAGATATAGCCATAGATACAGATAGATACAGATATAGAGATACATATCTTCAAAATACAAATAAATAATGATTGATTATGCTACAGTGCATTAAGATTGTGAACATGAGTAATTTTATTAGTTCATGTATTTCTATATATATATCTACATTCTTTTAACATTTCCTATAATGAGCAGGATTTTTTAATTAAAAAAAATATTCATGAAGTGAAATAATATGATTTACAAAAACATGGTAAGATTTCCAGTTGCTTCATTATTTCGCATGCTTCATTATCAATCTTTCTATCCAATAGGCAGAATGGTTTAGTCTTGAAAATTCCCCTCAGGGCGAAAGAAACAACCTTTTGAAACAAAGTTGGAAACAGGTATTTTATTTTAGAAGAAAAACAACAACAACAACAGCAACAAGCAGAAGTTAATAAAGACACTAAAACATAATTTTCCATATCCAGGTACATTGTCTTATTCCCTCCCAAGTACCTGCCTGCTTTCATGGGCATACAGTAACTTTCTAACAGCATGCTATAAACTGTTATTGTATACATATAGACATGTAATCACAGCAATACAAAACAGAAAGGGACTCTCAGTAACCAAGTCACACTGGAGTTCTGCCTGTGTGGGAGACTGTATGAGGATTATAGACATGATTACCCCAAAATAACTTCTATGTCTATGAATGCTAATTCCCCAAGACTAGTTCTGAATTACATACAAAACACCAAATTGTAGAACGGCACATACTAATAAAGTTCAAAAAGGAAAGTTCAAAAGCAGAAACTCTTAAATAGTTCAACATATTCCCAATGTACTCACAATTATTGAACTTGTAGCACTTAAACTTTTGAACAAGAAAGTTTAAGTTTATTTTGCTTCTTAAGCTTCTATTGAAAAAATGTGACAATAACAAAAACTCTCCAGACAAACCAAGGCTTGATTATAAAATACTTTGGGTGCTCTTTTCAGGACAATACAACACCATTTATTACCAGAACCAAAGGATATAGTGTGTAAGCAGAGAGCAAAGTTCTGAGTTCATAATCAAAATGAAGCCAAGGCATGTCCAGAGTATTTTTCAGATTGCAAATGAGTTATATTTACACCTACTGCAAGGAGGGAAGCTCCTCCCCAACTCGAACTTTGTAGACAAAGAAAAGAGGAAGGGAGAGAGGGAGAGAGGGAAGAAGAGAAAGAGAAAGGCATTTCAGTAAGAAACCAGGTGGAAACAAATGTTTAAATAGAGCTACTCGGAAAAACATAAGTGGTGTCAGAGATATGTTGGCATTTCAAGTATTAATTGTTATCCTTAATTGCAACCAAATACAGAGCAAGTGTAGTAACTAGTATTAATTAATGCTAATTCACAGGAATAGAGATTTTAAAAATAAATAACAAAGCTTATATGTTTTCTCCCTTCTGCATCTGACCTCTGGTGAAGACATGACCCAAATATTCACAAATAAAAAGTTACTATTCACTTAAGAAACATTTATTATTTCCTATAATTTCCGAGTTAGTTTGATAGAAATTGTGGGAGATTGGGAGAAATAAGAGATTTAATACGCTTACATGCATAAAGGTTTTAATTCAAGATTCATTATAATAAATGACTACTTAATAATTCAAAGAACTATGGATGTTCAAAGGGGAAAGCCACTACTATTAGCCAAGGTACCTAAAAATGGTATCAAAAGCAAGAAATGAGGGGGAACTGTTTAATTTTGGTACCATTATGTGAAACTACATAGTGTGAAGAAACAGAAGTGAGCAGGGCCACTGACTGATGAATTATAAAATAAACAGTAAAGTAGATAGTTATTACAGTGTGTGACTATTTGAATGGAATTTTAAAGAGTTTGGTGTAAAACAGTGAATTGTTTGCTTTTTAAAGAAAAGAGTTTGGAATCAAAATGGTGATCTAGGGAAGTTAACTTGTCATCAGGGTGACGATCAAGTGAAGAGAAGAGCAATTAGAATTAAAGTGACCCTATAGGAAGTTATTGCAACACTATAAGAAGGAGTTAAGGAGAGTCTGAACTAGAACTGAGTAACAAGAATAGATGGGGGGTGAGGTAGAAGAAACTGATTGAAGCGGATGTACCACATAGATCACATGCTGAAAATGAGCAAATGTAAAAAGAACTATCAAAGGCCTGAATTCATTGAAATGATAGTTGCAGCTAATCAGATAAATGTTGACTTCTAGTAAAAACATGTGGCAAGATGGAAAAAGGAAGTTGTGGGAAAGCTTTGGGGGAGGTTGGAAAGGCAGAGGTCAAATCAATGATGAAGAAGTCAGTAAACTAGAAATATCAGAGTCATGGAGTTTGAGAGAAGGCAAAAGTTAAAAAGCAGGTAGTCAATAGTATCTAATAATGCAGAGAAGACAAGAAAGATGAATAGAGAAAAAATAAAGGCATTGTATTTCACGAATACATCATTGCTAACTGTTGAGTAAAGAATTTGTATGAACTGTGCTTTGGGACGAGGTAGAGACCAGAATTTCTGGCAATACTCATCAAACCAGCGGTAGGTTCTGAGACCAGCACCATGATTATGAAATAGATAACCCGACAAGGACCTGTGAAAGCAAAGGGGAATATGCTTTCAAAGGGGAAAATGAAGAGAAGTTGAATTTCGGAGACTTAAACTGCAGCTAAAGCAGGTAACAACATGGAAAATGGAGAATGACTAGCAGAAATCAAGGGAGATATTAAAAGAGAAGAAATCAATTTTGCAAAAGTACAATTTCAATTGTAGTTTTCCTTTTGCATGTGGTTTAGCAATTTCATTCTGAAATACAAGTTTGGTCTTGGTAGGCACAGCTGGAGGAATGAGTCGTGGGAGACCAAAATTGGTCGATTAGAATGTATTTGGCACATTTGAGCTGCAGAAGGCCAGGCTAGAAAAGACCATAACCTCCCTTTTCCCTTCAATGCTTCACGGGGTTTTCCGTTTCATTGTCTCTAGCAACCAAGGGTTTCCAGACATGACCAAGACCCGCCCCCCCATACCCTGTCCCCCAGGCCTCTGTCCTGACACCCAGGCCCCCAGGCCCACTGATCACAGCCCCTAGGAGACAAATAAAGTACAAAGCAAGACAGGATAAAATGGTTTCTACATTCCAGGCAGCTTCTCTAGGCCTAAGGCAAACACAAGCCAGCAAGTATAAGGTACAAAGCAAGACAAAATGGCTTTTAAGATAAGAAGGCTGTTCCTGGCCTAAATATGGCCTAACACGTCTGAAGCTAGGGTGAAGGGTGAGGAATAATAAGTAGAATGTGTTGAAAAAAACAAACAAACAAAAAACACAGGCTCAAAATGGAGTTATTTGTGTTAAGCCCCAAATCAGCAAACTAAGACTTAATTGCCGTTTCAACCTCTTCCAGGAATGAGACCTATAATCAGTCAATCTGGAATTTCCTGATCATTACCAGTGAAGTAATCTGCAAGATAGACCTGCCCTTCTCTCAAAAAAAGGTGACCTTGCCTGACACAATCCTTTCTTTTCTTTTGCTAATAATTTCCTAGTCCTGCCTCATTTCTGCCTATAAAAGCCTTCCATTTTGTATAGCTCCTTGGAGCTCCTTTCTACTTGCTAGACATGATGCTGCCCAATTCCTTAACTGTTGAATAAAGCCAATTAGATCTTAAAATGCATTCAGTTGAATTTTTGTTATTTAATATATGTATGGATTACAGTTTTTGAAGTTTTGGAGTGAATGATTTACAATGGCCAATACATTTTTAAAGCAATATGTTTTATTATGGTTTTATTTTTAAAAAGCGAGAAAAATCTAGCTGATAGGAAACTATCATATATGCAAACAGGAGAGGAAATTGTGAAAAAAAATTTAGATGAGGTGAAAAAAAATAGATATGAGCTAGCACAGATAGCAGAACTGAACTTGAAAAGGAAAATGGATTTAAAAGAAGGAAAACCACCAACCGAAATAGTCTTAGTGGGGAAGCTGAGGGGGAATAGAAGTTTTGAAGCTGAGAGAAAAGATCAGGTAGCCTTACTCTTCTCAATAAAATTGAATTTTTTATGTCTTCTGCTAAGATTAGTAAGAGACAGGATGGAATTGTTGACCTGAGGTGAATGATAAATATGAGGAACAACTTGTGAGGAAACAGAAGTGATGTGAGACAAATAAGATGAAATAAAGAACAGCAAAGTGAAGTGAAGTAGCAAGCATTTTAGTGGATGCAGCCAGAAACAGTTTTTTTCTGTAGTGCTTGACAGCCCAGAAACAGAAAATCAGATGGTGTCTGTGACCTAGGACACAGACAACACAGGTTCATGTGCTCCCTTTTAGTGTTCAATTCTTCTGGATACGCAATTTGACCAAATTATATTTGAAATTTAATCTGCATGACTGCTGTCACTCCCTTTTGTTTGGGCTTTCCTTTTCATAGTCACTTGCCTTGGCTTTCCTTTTACCAAAAGAAAAGTGTTCGGCTCAAGAAAACATATACTTATAATGTAAACAAAATTGTCCTACAGGGAGGAAGGTGCTGTCTTCCTGTGACCTGTATGTAGCTCAAGAGCAGACAGGCACTGGAGATACTTAATATTTATTCTCAGCCTCTGGCTGGAGCTTTTAAGCAAAATTCTCCAGGGATCGGGGGGAAAACTACACAGGGTTTAGCATACCAGGTGTGTGGCAGAAATTTATGCTTTTTATTTAGAGATGCTCAACTTTAAATGTTTCATGGAATTTCTTATAGGAATTTCATCTACACCATTTAATAAGGCTTATGGTTAGATAACCTCACATGTGTTTTTAAATGTTCACAAATAGTGTTTCTTTGGTACCTGGGGGAATGCCCACTAAAGGCCATAGGAGCCCTGAGGTCCCATCAACTTTCTCTTCTCCTGCGTATAAATGTGTAAAACCATGTGTTGGGGTTTTATTAACATGAGGAAATTAGTTCCAGCTTGATAATGACCTGCCATGTTCCCTGAGATACTGATGAAATACCTGAGGCAATTCATTAGAGAATAATTTGCATTTTTGAAAGCCATTATTAGGAAATTTATACAAAGAAAAACAAAAATCTCAGAAGAGACAACAATTAAGCTCAACTACAAGGCCCTTGGGTAAAGTTTCTGGGATCTTCTTAAGTTCATATTTTCTAATAAAATTTAGACTGGAGCTCCAATTATGACAATAGAAGTATCTTTTGGGTCCTGGTACCCCCACCAAATAACTTACATTTACACATGCCTTTAAAATCGGGAACACTTCACAAATATTTTTGGATTGTATTTATAAGGGAAGTGAGATATATATATATATATATATATATATATATATATATATATATATATATATATGTATATATGTGTGTGTATATATATATATATATATATATATATATATATATATATATATATATATATATATTTTGTTTGTTTGTTTGTTTTTTACTAGTGAAAAATTGAAATCTAGAATGGTGAAGTGGTTTACCCAAGCTTGCATAGATCCTAAGTTGCAGAGCCAGCATGAGAAAGAAACAGTCTAATTTCCACTTCATCCCTCTTTCCATGATGATGGACTCTATAACAAAGTCAGGGGTACAATTCTGCAATCACCATTTTGGTTATCTGCCAGTCAAAGTAGGTCACAGTTCAGAGACTCAGAGTCTAAATTCAGGTAGGTTCCTAATGAGGTACGTGATCTTGGGAAAGTCATTTTATATCCCTAGACACCAGGTTCAGTTTCAGTTTAAAATAAAAGAAAACAAAAGAAAGAAAGAAACTAAACTAAAAGCTATTTCATTTAAGAACAAAAAAAGGAAAAGTAAATTAACTTGCCTTTCAATTAGCTAGAATCCTCTTCCAAAGAACCAGAGTCATTTCTAATATCTCCTTCACTGAAAATGGATTTCAAATAAAATGAGAATGAAGAGGGAATGCTCCAAAGAGCCTTATATCTTACTTCCAAGATTTTCCAAATAGAATATCACATACATGGTTGAATTGGCACATGCATCTACCGGTCAACAATAAGGTTCTTCACTTGCTCTTGATCGCTTATCCTCTGTGTCTGTTACCAGTGTATGTAGAGAGAATATCTAAGGATGGGCAGGACTTCTCTGACAGAAAGAAAAAAATGAGAATTCTTAATAAAATTCCTGAGGATCTCCTGTTGAAGGATCCACCACAAACAGGAGACTTAGAGGGGGGAGGTGGTGCAAGAGGCTATCACCTGGGAAAATACCTTGAGTTATTAACAAGCTTGGAGAATGTTGCCTAAGAGGAGGGCAGGTTTACCTAAGGGAGAAGATAAGCTGGAACCCAGGAGAGTAGAAAGTAATTCATATCAACAAACCCCTTACAGGAGACATAGCAGAAGGTTTTATTCAAGTAAGGCCATTTCCCTGGCTCTCTTTCTGAGATAGAATGGTGAGTTCAAGATGGCACAGAATTACTATATGTCCGGTTACATGGAGCAAGCAGTGGGAAGGCTAAAGCATGTGTCCAAAGTAACAACCTGCCGCCTCTGAGAAAAAAATTATAGCAAAGGGGAACAAAAGGGACTGATAGAACTATCCTGTGAGACTTCTCAATGAGCCATCTTGTGTAAACTATGTGTCTACAAGTTTCAAAATGAAAAGTCAGATGTAATGAGATTGATGATGTCTTCAGCCCAGTTTTATTAAAAAAATACTAATCAGAGGATATAGCAGTGTACTGCATGACCACTGAGGGGGCAGAAACAATCAGACTCACTTCATACTGTGGAAGACAAGGAACATCCAGATTAGGATGAGGAGGACCCAGACTGCAAAACTGTATATTCTTTGTATGATATCAAGGTAGCAAAGTGGTCATTCAGTACAGCTAATTTTCCAGAGGTTGGTAGTTAAGGAACACATTTTGATTGAAAAACAGCAACGTCCCCCTTTGTCCAATCCTCTACCCATTCCCTGCAGAATTCAAGTGTCACAGGGATGAAACTTACCATTGGGATGTCCAAATATCCACCAATCAACCAATGAAATATCCTACATTCTAGGTATCTCTTTCACACTTTTTTAAAATTTTCTATAGTTATGCTCTTGGCAGTTGGGGAATCTTAACACACCTTCCATCAAACTGTAGGTGGACTCCAACCTGCAGGCCAGCAGTTGGTAAGCCAAAAGACCAGAGCTGAAAATATTACCTTTACCTTGTGTCATAGAATTCTGCTGTTTTCCATTTTCCTGACCTCAGGCTACAGCTGTAGATGCCAGCCTTGTCCACACCATTCTCTTGCTAGCCACTGCCTGGCCAGCTCCACAACCAGACCTGACATTTCCAGCTGCACCACGTGCTCCTTGTGATTAGGAGAGTGAACTGACAGATAAAGGTTAACCTCTTCCAGTTGACTCTTTGATTTCCTGAAAGTGAACATCCCAGAGAAGGAGTTGGCTGCCTGCAGAAATCCAGATAAATCTGTTACAGCCAAGTGCTGAAGGCAAACAGTCTAGGCAAATTGCTGAGTTTATGACCATAAGACTTGGACCCTGACCACACATTGTCAGAGCCGGTCTTCTCCAGTCACCCAGCCCCGAGTCAGGTCCTCTCCCAAAGTCTAACATCTGGCCCTCCTAGATCCCTGTGCACTGCCTAGAATGGAATGAGCAGTTAGGAGAGTATACACTTCTATCCCATGAGTTTCTCCAATAAACACACTTCCAGAAAGTCTGGTGTGTGCCTTTAGGTCATTAGCTTCAGTTTCTCAAAACCCTTTATATTTTAATTAGTTCCAAGAATTTTGAAATATGTTTAGATAATGACATAAAGTGAAAAAACAAACAAACAAACGGACAACAAGACAATAATTAATGATGGGTCAAACTTTGAATCAATTTGTGAAGGAATCAGCAGAATACATGATAAGTTCCCATCTTTGAGACTTTGTTTTCCAGCTGTAAAAAGCCCCCTTTATCTCCTAGTGATTAAAATGAGCAATTTCATTTGTTACTCTTCTTGGCAAAAATTTCTCTGGTAATTTTCTTTAAAATGAAATGTAACAAAGATTTTTGTTCAGTTTTGTCTTGTTTACTTTTGTTTTCTATCTTTAACACTTGCAGACAAGAGAATTATAAATAATAAAGTCACTTGTCCCAAGAATCCTGTATTAATTTCTCTAGCTCCTCTCTGGACCCATGTTTGATTGGAGTGAGGCAGTTGGATGAGGAGGTAAGTGGAGTCATGGCCAAGCCAGGTTGGTAATGATTGCATACATTCAGGAAACATACTTTATTTGAGATCCTGTAGAGACTACATTTTTGGTAAAGAGAAAACCAGAAATTCAATGTCCAGAGATAAAGCCAAGCTGGAAACAATTAAGCTATCCAGATATCACCAAATAGGAAACCAGAAAGAGGGTTGAGGCCCAGACTACATCATAGAGAATTTCTACAGTTTTCTAATATCTCCATTCCGAATTTGATTGACCCAAGCATTTTTGTAGCAGCTCTGCCCCAGGGTCATTGCTCCCTGACTGTCTCCACTGTCAGGCCTCTTGTTAGGGTCAAAAGTGGGGGAGAGCTAGGAGTGTACCTTAAACAGTGCACTATGGACTTGATGTACATTTCAGCAGTATCAACATGTAATACTCCAGGCAGAGGGGCAAGTAGGCATCAGTAGTAGACAAAAGGAGTTTCAGTAGTAGACAAAAGGCAAGGTCCAGAACAGGGATAGAGGCCTCAGGGAGTGTTGTAGCAAGCTAAAGACATGTTTAGTCAGGTCTCCTTTTGGGACATTCCTTTCTCTGGGGAGCTTCAGGTTATTAGGTAGGGAAGCAAGAACCAATTCAGATAAAAGGGAAAAGGTAGTGTGGTATGCCAAATAAGGCTGCACCCAAAGATGTCCTCTTTCAAATCACCAGAACCTGTGAATATGTTACCTTCCACGACAAAAGGGACTTTCCAGATGTGATTAAGTTAAGAATCTAATCTTGTATTATTCTGGTGGGCCCAATGTAGTCACAAGAATCTTTGTAAGAGTAGTCAGGAAGCTTAAGTCAGAGGGAGAAATGGAGCAGGGTGGGGAGAGAGAGAGAGAGAGAGAGACAGAGAGAGAGAGAGAGAGACAGAGAGAGATTTTTTAAACATGTTAGGCTGCTGGCTTTGAAGATGGAAGAAGGAGGCCACAAGCAAGGACTGCTGATTACCCCTAGAAGCTGGAAAAGGAAAGAAACAGCTTTTCCCCTATAACCTCCAGAAGAAACACAGCACTGCTGACATCTTTATTTTAGTCCACTGAGATCTATTTTGGACTCTGAAATCCAGAAATATAAGATGATAAATTGTATTATTTTAACTCTTTCACTGTGTTAATTGATTTCAAGTTTTTTTCAAAATGTGTAAAAAATTCACCAAAAAAGTTGATATTTTGATTATTTTATGCATTTAACAACATTTTGAGCTGCTTTGTACATAAATGACATTATTTTTATTTTAAACCTTTGTTATATGGTAATAAATTTACCATTATATTGAATTTCAGCAAAAAATACTAAAAATATACTAAGTGGTATCAACTAGATTTAAATATAAATAAATTAGAGTCTATAATTTATAGATTGGCATTGATGACATAAAAAATTTATTACAAAATGTTACATAATATGGCATACAAAACATCTTTGTTGTTGATAGTGCAAGCCACAGGAAAACGTATCTGAACTTCGCAGCAAAAGAGTTCAAGTTTGTAGTAATTTGCTACAACAGCAATGGGAAACTAATACAAATGGGTATATACCTTTTCTTAAATATGGTATTATAGGGTATATGGTGGTTGTCGGCTGCAAGATAAAGGCCTAAAATTTTCAAAGTGGAACCAGTAGCAAAACTGAGGTGGAGCCAAGCTACAGAAGGTTAGAAGCAAGGCTCCATATATTTTTTCTACCTAGAGGTTTAATTTGTCCCAGAACCTGGTGAGATGTTAAACAAGAAGTTTGGAAATTGGTGGAACCATAGACAAAGAATCTACTCAGTCATCTTATTACTTGAGGTGTTCCTTTACAGTCATTCACCCATTCATTCATCCATTCATTCAACAAAAACTCAGTAACCAGGCTACTAAATGCTGGGGCCAGAGCTAAGAATAAGTGGGTTAAGGTTCTTGACCTCAAGGAGTTATGAGTCAAGCTACATAGAACTAAAGTGACACCCTTCCCTGGTAGGATCATTCTCCTCACTTTATTCTTGGGAATTGTCTGAACATGCCAAAACCGTTAAACAGGGATGCTCTGTAGACACCAAGTTTGAACTTGAACAAGACAAATTAAACATAGTGATAAAAGCAGAATTTTATGACCTAAGTACTAATGTCTGTAATCCCCATCATGAAAAAAAAAAAAAAGAGGAAGAACTATAAAATGATTTGAGTAAAGAAAAATAACACGGACACTCAGATTTTTAAAGAACTCTCCTTCAGAGGCCTTGGAGTCACACAGAATCCCATGTTGGCAGGCTGCAAAGAAAAATAAACTTCTTGAAGCCTTAGAGGAAAGGTATAGGGCTGTATTAGGGACTTTACCAAGCAGATGGAAAAAGGGCAACTGCGAAACTTGAACCATCTTGAAGAGAATGTAGATTCTAAAAATGGAGAATCATCTAGAAAGGATAATCAACCTCCAACTATGGGCTGGATATTAGAATCCAACATGAAGGAACAAAAAGGAAGAAATAAAAGCAGGGTTTCTCCAAAAGGTTCTAAAGGAAGTGGACAGCAGGACAAGACAATCTATTTCTGTAAGGGCTAGATAGTAACTATTTTAGTCTTTGCAGGCCACAAGTTCTCTGTCTCAAACTACTCATCTCCACCACTGCAGTGTGAAAACAACTACAGACAATGTAGAAATGAAGGGGTGTGGCTGTGTACCAACAAAATTTTACTTACGAAAATAGTCAACAGGCCATATTTGGCCCACTGGCTACAGTTTGCCAACCTCTGCAAAAGGTATAGCTCATTTTGCAATACATTTAAAACCCAAGATCAACTCAAATGTGTGACATTTGTGCTACCATCCCTCCCTGCCATATTTATGGCAAAATTTCTGTATGATGTTCAGCAAGTTTCTTAACTTTAGTAAGCCTCCGTTTTCTCACCTTGTAATGGTATCTACAAGATTGCTGTGAAGAATGAATAAAATGCTGTATTAAAACAGTACCATACCTGGCCCATACTAAATAAATGACAGGTGGCAGCTATTGTTGTTGTCATTGTCATCTCCAACAATCAATTATTACACTCCATTAATTAATAGTTATGCTCTTTTCACTGCTACAGGTGTCATTATCAATTGATCTACTCTGATACTGTAGTTGAAACCCAGGTTTCAGTTCTGTTCTTTGTCTCCTTTGGAACTAATCAAAATTCTACACCTCCTCCTTCTTGCTTCACACTGGTTTGTTTTCTTTCTTTTTTAGCTAACTTTAAAAGCTCTGAAAAGCCAAAGTAGTTGTATAATACCTTGAAGGATACAGAAGGCTATAACCAGTGTTCTAAGAGTTTTGTTCCGGTTTGAAAATGAGCCTGAGGTGGGGAAGAAAAAGCCTCAGCAGAAATAGTCTTTGAGGACAGAAAGAAGGTAAACAAGCTATTTCCAGAAGCTAGAGAGCAAACTGAAAGTTACAGAAACAGGCCAGGGACTCAGGGCCTAGGGGATTTCTGCTAGTGAACATGACATCACAAGAATACAACCTCCTTTTATAATTTCTGTGAGCTTTAGGTTTCTCTGTATAGACTCAAATACCATCAACCTTTACAGATAGCATATACACACAGGGAAAAGCAGATGCTGCCTTTTGAAGCTATTAATCTTTTTTTGGCACGGGAAAAGAGAATGACAGGAATTTTTTCTGAATACATATATGAAATCCTTTTCATATATGTATTTTCTGTTCCTTGCATTCTATTCTTCTTAAAAGTCAAGACTGGGTGTAGTAGCTCAAAGAATATACCTAAGTTTAGGGAATCAGTGGTCACCTATTGTGTGTATCCAGAAACTCCTCTTCTGGGAACTAACTGTCTCTTCCTCACTTACCTCCCACTCTACCATTATGGCACATAGAGGAGTGGATTTAGAGCTGATTGACAGCTGGATGGAAAAGATTGAGCTTTATTTCTGGGGACATCTGGATATCTGGTGTTTGATTCTTGGCCAAGATAAGGGCAATGGGATTTAAAATGTACTGTTTAAGATTTCTCCCCACCAAAAAAAAAAAAAAAGTAATTATGTGATGTGATGGAGGTTTAGCTAATGCTAAGGTTTCAATTTTTTTGCAATATACAAGTGTGTTAAATCAGCATGTTGTACACTCTAAACTTATACAATGTTATATCAATTATATCTCAAGAAAGCTGGAAAACAACAACAAATGCCAGGAGAAGGGGAGAAAAAAAATCACAAACTCTCTTGGAGACCACTCCATTCACACCTCTTCATTCAGCACATTTCAGACATTCTGGATCATGTGGGTAGTATATATTATAAAGTTGAATCAATGTGAGGCACAGACCTACAGCTAGAATTCTTAGGGAAGAATCTTTGTTTGCCCAGAGCCAAAGCAAAAAGGACACCTTTCTCTGGTACTTTCATTGAATCCTACCTATTTTAATAGATTAATGTTTTCATTGTTGATCAGTTCTAATGTTTTCATTTACAGTGAAGTATATGTTGATCCATTAATTATTTCATAAACAAATGGAGATGTTCAACTTCACTGAAAATTGGGGAGGAAAAAATAAAATATCATCTAATTTCCTTCTAATGGACAAAAAATTGTTTAGGTGGAGACGTGGAGATAGAGAAATTAATATATAGCTTGTGGAAAGGTAAATTGATGCAACTGTTTCAAAGAACAACTTAGAAATACCTGGTAACACTGAAGATGAGAGACACAAAATCTGAGTTTGCAGTTCCAACTCTAGAATGTTCCCTAGAGAACACACACAGGTGCAAAAAGATGTTTGCACAATCTTTATAATCACAAAACTAGCACACCACTGAACATGGACTACAACTTATTCTTGTAACAGATGCTACAGATCACTTAAAATGAATCAATGATAGCTATGCAAACAGAACTCAAAAGTGATGGTAAGTGCGGAGAAAAAAGAAAATTGAAAAGGATGTGCATCCTATGATACAATTTATGTAACATTTAAGTTCCCTAAATAGTGTTTAGTATCTACAATATTCTATGTAGAAAAATACAGATATGTATGTTAAAATTCAGTCCCCACTTCCAAATTAGAACCATTCAGAGAGAGCCAACTATGTACCCTTAACCAATCATATAGGATACCCCACTACTAGTTAGATACCCCACTACTAGTTAGCCCGCCTCCATGTAGCTTCCTCGTGCCAACACTGTTCAATCAGGACATAGCTAAAGCATTCCCTTTTTTTTTCATGAAAAGCTTTCCTACTCCTCAGCCTGCTTTCAAGTCTCTGCTAAAACACAAGTGATGGGCACTGACTCCTCGGCAAGTTTGAATAGTGATCATTCAACATAGAGATAGAGAAGGGCTTTAGAAAAATACCACAAAATGTTAATATAAGCTAAATTATAATAATGGGTATATAGTTGTGTGATATAATATTGCCTGTAGCTCCTTTATGTTTGAAATGTTTATTAAGTATATATATATATATATATATATATATATATATATATATATATATAACATATAGATATAGAAATAGATACATATATAAATATAGGTGATATAAATAGATGATATAGATATAGACATAGAGATAGAGATAGAGATATATACAGATATAGGTAGCTAGATGCTGAATGAAGCTGATATGCTAATGTACAACGAGACATTAAGATAAAAGATGTAGAAAGCAATAGCCATTCATGGGCCCATACATTGCTCCAGTTCATTTATTGGGCTTAACATTGAACCTGGATTAGAGAATATACTCCAGTTACTCTAAAACACTCTGTTGTAGTTTTGTTTTGTTTTAGCTATGTTGAGTTGAATTTCTGTTACTGGCAACCAAAAACTACTTCTATGTAATCTTGAAAGGATTGGAAGTCTTAGAGAATTCTTGCTTTCCTGCAACCTCCGAGTAGCCTGACCATGCCAGCATGTCTGGGGTGTAGCGGAAGCATATTTGGGGTGGCATATTCTGCGACCCTTCATGGGCATACAGCCTCTGAGTTGCCCATATTATGTCATGATCCCTGTGCAGATTTCCAAGGAGTATAAAGGACATCAGAGACTTGAAGATCCAAATTCAATTTAGAAACAGACAAGACCCAGATAGATCAAAAACAAAAGCAAGACATCAGCTTGTGAGGTCTCAGGGCTACCCCTCCCTGGGGGGGGGGGGGGGGGAGAATTAAATATCTGCTTAGCCAAGCGCCCTCCAGTCATTATATCATTGGTGTGTCCCCAAGTCCGGATGGAAGAGAACTCCTCTGCAGTTTCCTACAAAACCAAGTCCTGAAGAGTGTCTGGAGTTTTGTATGCGCTTCTTCCAGGTGATAGAGCAGTCTCTAAATTATTCTTATCATTCAGGCCTTTATTCAAGGCATTCATTCACCTGAGCTAAAACAAACCTGTTTGAGCTAAGGCATATCCTCTTTCATTTTCTAATGTCCCTTTGGTCAGATTGTTTTCTTAACATGTCCACCCACATGGATGAGTACCATTGAGTACCATTATACCGTGAGTACCATTGTATTGTAACCTTGCTTTCCTGTGCTTCCATCCAATAATGTGATAACGATATATTTTAGTGTACACCTTTGAGATGGATATTCTGTTCTCAGTATAGGATATAAATATAAGATTTTCAAAGTATTTTACAACTTTCATCTCAGAATGATTTCCCAGATATAATGGGTCATTTTATGTGTCCGCTTGCTGGGTTAAGTAATACCCAGATAGCTGGTAAGACATTGCTTCTGGGTGTGTCTCTGTGGTTGTTTCCAGAAGAGATTAGTATTTGACTGAGTAGACTGAGTAAACCTCACCAACGTGGTTGTGCATAACCCAATCCACTGAGGGTCTGAATAGAACAAAAAGGCAGAGGATGGATGAATTCGCTCTCTTGCCAGCACTGGGACATCCATCTTCTTCTGTCCTCATATGTGGGCATTCCTGGTTCTCAGACTTTCAGACTCAGATCAGGACTTATATCATCACTGGCTCATGTTCCCTTTTCTCAGGGCTTCTGACTCAGACTGAATTACTCCACGGACTTTCCTGGTTCTCCAGCTTGCAGACAGCAGATCGTGGGATTTCTTAGCCTCCATAGCCATGTGAGTCAATTCCTACAATAAATTTCCTCTCATATGTTCTGTAGGTTTTGCTTTTCTGGAGAACCCTGACTAATACACCTATCCTTATTTTTAAAAAGAAAGGGCTGTTTTAGAACCTAGTTTTAATTTTTTCACGGTTTCTTTATTTGTAGTCCATTTGTCCCATTGTTTTGTTCTGTTTTTAACTGGATTCAAGCAAATTTGTCACACGGTTTGCATAATGTTATCTGAAAACCAACTTCTTTTTGTTTCATATTTTTCAGTTATTTTTAAAGCACATGAATAATTTATTGCATTTCCCGAAAACAACATGGGTATTTTAGAAATCTTATCGTTTAATTTTTCTCATGTATATCACCCATATTTCATGTAAATTATTGCAATGGCTTTTACAACATGCATAAACTAATTCACGTGTAATATTTTTCTAAGTAGGTTCTCAGCAAATTGGAAGATAGAGAAAATGAAAGTATGAGCATACATTACAGAAATGACTACAGTTTTATCATTGCACATCATTTAGGGGAAATTCTTGGCCAATAATCAGGAAAGGGGTTGTTCTCCTTCCTGACCGTAGATTGATTAATTGGTTAATTTTTAAAAGCAGTGAATAAGAAAACTGGCTCAAAATTCCAAGAGATAAATGTGAGTCAGAAGGATTTTTGACAAGGTTTTTTTAATATATAAAAATGTAAGATAATATTAACTAATAACCAGCTATTAACCAGAGTGTTTTCTCAGCCCTCTGCTCATGTGGTTTCATTCTCTGATTACACACTCTGAGCAGAACTGCAGACCCCCACCACATACCAATGCACATGGTCTCATCTGCGGAGGGTGGACAGAAGAGGTCTGTGTGCAGTCAGACTCCATGGATACAGTCAGACTTTGTCTTCCTTACAAAATCACCTCTCTCCATATTTTACACCCTAATTCAGAGTAATGACACCCAATTACAAATTTTCCCTTCTATTTGGGATGCTGAAAGACTATCTACATCAGTTCTCTAGTTAAAAAATATTACAAAGTAGTTAGTATACAAAAATTCTCATGATACAGTAGGAAATGTAAAGAATAAAGACAATTTCATTCTTTCAGTTCTTGCCTTAGTTAAATTAATTTAACTAAGCCAAAGACCTCCTGGCACATCCCCCACTTCAGTCCTTCCTATCAATGGCTGAAGTAGTCTTAAGGTCATATAAAATTCCTGCATTTGACCAAGAAGAGTGTCCGTCTGGTTGGACAAAAATCATACTCCCAGTAAAATAATGACATTCAGCTTGAAAATGACAAAAGTTTCAGTTTTCAGTCATGAGGATATTCACCCCAACAACTCAGAGAGCACCATTTGCAAGTTGTATCTCAATAGGTTACTAATTTATATAATATTTCTGGCTTGGGTTGAGTTTTGTTAATTTTCCAGTTCTACAGCCTCTCCAGTTTTAATTAACTTTTTGCTTATTGCCAGAAAAGAATATTCAATTTCAGAATAAAATTATCTAAAACTGAAGTGAATCCAAGTCCATCTCCATTTTTAGGGTCCAAGAATGATATTCTTGGCTCTGATCATCTGTTACCCAAACATCAAGGAGTTGTAATAGGGTGTACTTCTTTCTTCAGCCAATAACAATATGAGTACCATTAATTAGGATCTGTATATCTTAATAGATGTGTCCCTCAAAAGTGCCTCAAAAGGGCACTGACAATAGTATCAGTTCCTCAAAATAACTTGCCATGTACAATTTTTGATGTACTGTTAGAATTGTCCAGCCTTTTCTGCACTGTCAGTAATACCTGGAGTCAGGTATTTTTACAGTCTACTATAAATTTAATAAAAAATTTAGAAGGATACAAAATCACTTGACATTTCTGGCAGTCCTGTCTTGATATTGTGAATTTCCAATCAGTTCTCACTACTTTACGCACATTTGCACCTCTGTGAATGATAACCTCAGTTGGCAGCACAGCCACGTTATCTTCTTTGCTCTCTTGCTATTATACATTCTTCCTCTGTATACCTGAAAATTAATTAAAATGACCCATTTTAAAACATTGCTTTCCCCTTTTCTATGTCTCTAAAATAAAGTCTTATTATTACTGAAAGTACAGTTTCAGCTGAGGTGGCTTTTTGAGTATTAATTAATTATTCATTATTATTATCTGATTACTAATGAACAGGATCTTTTTTGACTAACTTTACCCAGCATTGTAACAAAATGTTCTCTGGCTTTGCAGTAAGCCATGGCTGTATTTACACCATTGTTTTTATTCCCCTCATCAGCTTCAGTATCCTGAATATTCTACCCTGTTACTGTGTTTCCCCAAAAATAGGGCCATCAGTTCTAATGTGTCTTTTGGAGCAAAAATTAATATAAGACCTGGTCTTATTTTACTATAACTGGGTATATCATTGACAAAATAAAGAGGCCACCAACTGAATGGGAGAAGATTTTTGCAAACAGTGCCTCCGATAAGGGGCTAGTATCCAGAATATACAAGGAACTCATGCAACTCAACAACAAAAAGACAAACAACCCAATTGAAAAATGGGCAAAGGACTTGAAGAGACATTTCTCCAAAGAGGACATACAAATGGCAAATAGACATATGAAAAAATGCTCAACATCACTAATCATCAGAGAAATGCAAATAAAAACCACAATGAGATATCACCTCACCCCAGTCAGAATGGCCATCATCAACAAGACAAATAGTAACAAATGTTGGAGAGGCTGTGGAGAAAAAGGAACCCTCATACACTGTTGGTGGGAATGCAGACTGGTGCAGCCGTTATGGAAGGCAGTGTGGAGGTTCCTCAAAAAATTACGAATAGAATTGCCATATGACCCAGCAATCCCTCTCCTGGGTATCTACCCAAAAAATCTGAAAACATTTAGAGATAAAGACACGTGTGCTCCAATGTTCATTGCAGCTTTGTTTACGGTGGCCAAGACATGGAAACAACCAAAATGTCCTTCAATAGATGAATGGATAAAGAAGTTGTGGTATATATACACAATGGAATACTATTCGGCGGTAAGAAAAGATGAAATAGGAACATTTGTGACAACATGGATGGATCTTGAGAGTGTAATGCTGAGCGAAATAAGTCAGACAGAAAAAGCAGAGAACCATGTGATTTCACTGATATGTGGTATATAAACCAAAAGCAACAAAAGAACAAGACAAACAAATGAGAAACAGAAACTCATAGACACAGACAATGGTTTGGTTGTTGCCAGAGGGTAAGGGGGGTGGGGGGTGGGGGGGGTGGGAGATGAGGGTAAGGGGGATCGAATATATGGTGATGGAAGGAGAACTGACTCTGGTTGATGAACACACAATGGGATTTATAGATGATGTAATACAGAATTGTACACCTGAAATCTATGTAATTTTACTAACAATTGTCACCCCAATAAATTTAATAAAATTAAAAAAAAAAAAAAAGACTGGGTATATAATATGATATAATATAATATAATACCGGGTCTTATATTAATTTTTGCTCCAAAAGACACATTAGAGCTGATGGTCCAGCTAGGTCTTATTTTGGGGGAAACAGGGTAGTAGACACATTAAATTTACACTGGAATTCATATTTTGCTAGAGGCACCTAATATATTTAATTAATATCTCCACACACCAATCACCCAAAATATGTTGTAAATCACCGAAATTTTTTAGTGCCCTGCCTATATCCCCTTGACTTTACACAAAGGTTTCTCAACTGCCTGAGTGTTTTCCCTCTAAGAGGAGTAGTCTTCTCTCTCTTCTAGAGTAAGTCAGAAGTGCCAGAGAATTTAAGCTTCCCCTACTACCCAGGAACAACCCTCAAGAATATTTGGTGGAGGTAGGTGTATAAAAATCCCAACTCCCTACTTCATGGATGGTGAAACAACCGGATTGTACACTGAATCCTAGAGTTCTGCAATAGGCTTAAGCGCCAATTACCAAGTGGTACTAGCTTGATAATCCTCCCTTCATTGGCTACCGGCTCTTCCTTGGCTCACTTTCCCAGCCCCAGACACCAGTCTTGGGATTATCTCCCAAATAAATTATTTAATTTAAATTTTTCTCTCAAGGATTCATTCTGGGGAATCCAAACTCATAAAATGGCTTAGAATCTCTACACATGGCAATTATTGTTAACAGTTGTAGGAAAGATGGGCGGTCTGACAATTAAATTCATGAACTTGTTTGCAATAATGTTGCTAACCTTTTTTGATATCAGAGGGATTATTCATTATGAATTTGTACCAACTGGACAAACAGTTAAACAAGTTTACTATTTGGGAGTACTGAAAAGGCTGCATGAAAAAGTTGAACCACCTGAACTTTTCACCAACAATTCATGGCTCTGGCATCACGACAATGCACCAGCTCACATGGCACTGTCTGTGAGGGAGTTTTTAGCCAGTAAACAAATAACTGTATTGGAACACCCTCCCTACTCACCTGATCTGGTCCCCAATGACTTCTTTCCTTACCTGAAGATAAAAGAAATATTGAAAGAAAGATATTTTGATGACATTCAGAACTTCAAGAGTAATACATTGACAGCTCTGATGGCCATTCCAGAAACAAAGTTCCAAAATTGCTTTGAAGGGTGGACTAGGCGGTGGTATCAGTGCATAGTTTCCCAAGGGGAGTACTTCGAAGGTCACCATGGTGATATTCAGCAATGAGGTATGTAGTACTTTTACTAGGATGAGTTCGCAAACTTAATTGTCATACCTCATACATTGCCATAAATCTTTCATGAAAAACAATTTCAAAAGGTTCTCTCTGCAGTGCCAAATCAAACTGCCACAAGTTTTCCACAGACAGTTTATGCTGAAATTCATAATGTCTAGACTTTGTATTGATTTAGTGTAGTGGGAAAAAAATCAGACAATCAATCACTTGAATTGGTTGATAAATTCAGGCAAAACAAAGTACTTGGGAAACCTAAGAAGACACATTGTAAAAATAAAGGTAGAGGTCCAACATAGAGCAAGGGATCTCAAAGCGGGGAGAGGGTAAAGGGGGTTAAAAATATGGTGATGGAAGGAGAACTAACACTGGGTGGTGAGCACATTATGTGATATATAGATGATGTATTATAGAATTGTAGACTTGAAACCTATGCATTTTTGCTAACCATTGTCATCCCATTAAATTTAATTTTTAAAAAAAGAAAGAAAAAGAAAGAAAGAAAATCTCGTTCTGCTAATGAATCTTGAAGATTTTTACCTGCTAGAAGTTCCAAAAGAGACGATGTCTTTATCTTTTCTTACATACTAATTTTATAGCTTTACTGTATGCAGAAATTTTTCTCACAAGTTTTTTTCCTTAAAAACTTTATAGACATTTGCATCATCTTCATCTGAAAAAATATATATCTTTAGGTATATATCTATATAAATATATTTTTAACAGAGAATGATGATGCCCCATGTTTTATATTTCCATGGTAAATAAGCTATTTATTTCTGTCTATGTTCTTGCTTTCTTTTTTAATCCTGAAGGATGGATGGATAGTAAAACTGTCATTCAGTGAATATATTTTAATTATTTTAGCTTTATATTTTGGGAGTCTCTTCAATGTGAAAACCTAAATTGTTTAGAATTTTCTTGAATAACTTGACCATAGCTTCTTTGCATCACGTCATCTATCTTTTCATCATCTTCTCTTATATCATGTATACGTATTGTAGATCTCTTATTCTTTTTATATGTATATAAAAATTGTATGTATGTATATAAAATTTTATTTGTATATGTATTTTAATTTTGTTATCTAAGTCTTTCATCCTTTCATTAATGATTCATTCTTTATCACTTTCTTCTGAATTCTTGAAGAAGTTATCAGTCTCATCTGGAAAATCACTGATTTAGTTTTCTGAAGTCACTTAAATACCTCTGATTTAGTTCTGAAACCCCAGAGGGAAAATATGGGACAAAAGTAGGGAATCAATCATGGGGAAACAGACAGGCTGTTCAAATAGAGGCTTTCAACTTAAGGTTGTCCATGGGTAGAATTAATAGATGCCCCTGAACTTCAATGGGGGAGAAATTACTTCTAGTTAAATTTAACAATTTTTCCATAGTTTACAACTAGAACAGAGTTAGCAGTGCCTGTGAGTTATTGCACCAATAGAAAGCACAGCTATTTTAATGTCAAATAACAGTTGTTACATATATCTGAAATAATCACTTACACTTTCACTACTTTGAATTCATAGAAGTTATTTATCAACTCTCCACATAATGTAATTCTAATCAATATGCCAAAATGGTTGTTCATGGAACTTGAAAATTGATGTTAAAATTCATATAGAAGACTAAGGGCCAGAGTAGTCACAAATACTTTGAATAAGAATAATAAAGAGAATAAATATCAAGTTATACCAATTTCAGGACAAAACAATGTGGTATTGATGTATATAAAACAGACATAGTTCCAGAATCTATCAGAGGTTTGTAACTGTCATTACAAAGTAGCAAGAGAAAGTACAAACTACTTAAAAAATGATACTGGAACATCTGGGTACACATGTAGAAAAAAAATGGGACTCAACCCAGTATAAAGAAGTATAAATTCCAGATAGATTAACAATTTAAATCAAAAAAGCAAAACTTTAAAAGTTGGAATCTCAGGGTTAAAAAAGAACTCCTTATACAAAACATAAAATGCACAAGAATGCAAAAGAAGAATGATGATTTTACTGTATTGGAATTAAATAACAAAAGCTTCATTCAATTATAAGACATAGAAAGAAAAAAATATTTTCAAACCATGGAACCATATGGTTATAATTCATAACAAGATATCTCAATATCCCATAAGAAGCAACAAAAATAAGAAAAAATGGCAAATATAACAATATGAAATTCACAGACGGTCATCAATCTTACTAGTAATCAGAAGAATGAAAATTAAAATAATAGTAAAATGTTATTTTACATCTATCATGTTGGAAATAGTAAAAGTTTGATTACCAAAAGTAGATAGGAATGTGGGGAACTGAGACATTTCATATAGTATTATAGGAAGATTAAACCCTTACACATACTTTGGAGAAAATAGTGGCTATACACAATAAAGTTGATGATGTACATGACTGATGACCCAGCAGCTCTACTTCTAGATATATATTATAGAGAAACTCGGGCAATTGTACAAAGGGTCCTGCCAGTGACACTTATTAAGCTTTGGTTATAGCAAAAAATATAAATACAATAAAAGCTTCCCAGTAAAAAAAAAAATGAATAAACATATTCATTGTGGTAGAAATATATAATAAATTTCTTTATAGTAACAATATGATTTTGCCAGAGTCACATATATCAATAGTGGTAAATCTTAAAAACATAATATCAAGAAAACAAAACAAATACTTAAAGCATACAGAAGATAACATTTATGTAAATTTTTAAAATATTAAAATTAATTTTACATATTACTTAAGGATATATACATATAGAGAAAATATTTAAAGTACAACACCAACCTCAAAATAACAGCTAACTCTAGGAAAGGAGACATGGGAAGAGGATGGAAAATGGCACAGCATGAGCTCCAATTCTATTAATATTTTACAATTTGAAAAAATCTGGAGTAAAATTATCTTAAAAAGTAGTGTTTGTTAAATCTGGATCATGGGCATATAATTATTCATTATGTTATTTTTTATTTGTGTCAGTATGTTTTAAATATTTTATAATTAAAAACAACTTTCTTATTCTGAGGTTTACATTAATCTATTTAAACTGCAAAAAAAATATTCTCACAAGTGAATGTATTTTCTCACTGTTGGATATATGCAGTTATCTTTTTTCCTTTCAAAAATATTTAATTGGCTTTGTGGTATTTATTTAATCAAAATGCCATCAAAATACATTGTGGTAGTATTCTACTCAAATTAGCTTTGCCCTTTTCTGAGAAATGAAAACAGACAAGGATTGTGTTTATATTCTTATTGTGAGTTGTTTTTGGCTTTTTAATTATTTTATATGATAGAAGATTCAAGTTAAAATATTTTCATGAGCTCTTACACTATTTAGATGCCTTAAGATACTCAGCTATGTTTTTAAAGTATGGGTGTTGCGTCCTGCGTGAGGAGGGTTGTGGTGAGCGAGGAGGACAACGCAGGGTTAAGAAAGACTGTAGTCAAGGATAGAGTGCAAGCAGGGCCAAGGGACTCCAGTCTCAAGGGCTGAGCCCCTAATCAGGCCTATGCATAGCTTTTATTAGTTAGGTGAGGAAGTAAAGGAGATAAAGCTTGTCAATCTCAAGATCTGTGAATTCCATACATTATGATAGGAAACTGATTCAAGCCAATCACCCTTGCCTGCAGGAAGCTGAACAGTAAGTATCAGGATGTATGTACTTCTCCAAGGGACAAAACCTTTATGCATATGAATAGATGGAGAGCACATCATTGAATTTCTTCCCTTGCAGGTTGTGGGAAGGAATGCAGCCACAGAGGCAGAGGTTCTCCTTAGGCGGGGGAAGGTGGGGGGCTGTGCCCCCTCTATGAACACCATGGATTCTCTTATTGGTCCCCACGTGACTGTGTCTGGCTTGAGTTGCCCCCCCCCCCCCGTGGGGAATCTTACTCATCATTGGCTAACCAGCCATCTTTCTGGGGCCAAACAGGGAGACATAGGATCTGTCTCACAGACTCTCCTTTGCTTAGGGGCAGGTAAGAGGAGACAGACGGGTAGGCTGCTGCATGGCAACAGATGGGGATAAAGTCAATATCACTTATCTATTCAAAAAAGTTATACATAGGTAATGTGATTGACCCTACACATAGCAACAAAAGAATGTTTCTCCAAAATGTGAATAAATATTATTACATTGTAGATTAAATGGTATTAATATAAGGAATGATGTATTATCTGTGCATTACTATCTACAATAAAAAATTAAAAATTTAAGACAGATAATTGTATTACGTCTCAATAATTTTATTTGATTTTAATCCCTACTATAATATTATTACATTGCAGATTAAATGGCATTAGTATAAGGAATGCTGTATTATCTGTGCATTACTATCTGCAAAAAAAATAAATGTCTCAATAATTTTATTTGATTTTAATCCCTAATATAATTAGGCATTCCCATTTTGTTCTCAAGTTTTTATTGCATATAATCAAAATTTAAAAAATACAGAAGTGCAACTATCTCTACAAGTAGCTACAAGTATTATAACCTCACTTCCTTACCCATAATTAATACTTAAGAAATTAATATTAGTGTTGGGACATTTTTTCCTGTGGGCACCGCTAGGAGCTCCATCCCCCTCTTCTTCCTCCCTCATCGGTTCTGTGGGCATCGCAGTTAGAGGCCTCCCCCATCAAAACAATGTTGAGCGATCACAGCTGCTAGGGACAGACCTCCCCAGCACCCCGGCCAGGTTTCCCCCACAACCCGGAGGCCTAACCCTATATAACAAAGCGCCCGACCCCAGTAAGTGCTCAGTCTTTGGGAACAATCCCACTGAGCCCTTTGGCGTACTAAAGCTGTTCTCCCTGATCTCTGCATGCCGCTTGAGTCTCTCAGTCCTCACTGCTTTTTCCACAACATTAGAATAAGAATTAGTATAAGAATTAGTATTAGTATAAGAATAAATTAACCATTCTTAGTTCTTATGATTAATTCTTGAATGAATTTATTGTTTAAAATAAATCAGGGCAATTTCCTAGCCAATTTAAATCCCAAGAATATAGTTCATATATGTTAGCTGTTATTTTATGCCATCCATCTTGGGATTTGGACGAACTGGATACAATGTCAGTGCTATAAGTGCTATGTTCTATCAAGGTAATTATCATAGTATCATGGAGAGGACACTTATTTTGCATTTCTCAACACACAGAGCCTCTGACCTTCACTATCTGTGATGGATACAAGGCAAGAGCAATTTTTGGAAACTAAGCATAATTAATTAGCCAATTAGACCTAATTGATATTTATCAAACACTCTCCCAACAACAGGAGAACATACATTATTTCCAGGAGTACATGACATATTCACAAGTATAGATCGTATCCTAGGCCATAAAAAGTATTCCAAAATTTAAAAGGCATGAAATCATGCAGCATATACTCTGGTTACAGATTTAAACAAGAAATTGATAACAGAAACATATCTTTAAAATTCTGAAAGGTGGCATTTCAAAGGTGTGTTAACCTAGATACACGGAAACAATGGACAGGGCTTGCTTAAGGCAAAGATGAGACTTTTAGTAAAGAAGTTATATGCCCGGGGAGTGACTATTATCACCTGCCCATTTAGGAATTTATGATCAGATCACCCTGTAGGTTATTTCCCATAGAACTCCCTTTTTCAATTTTCATCCACAGTATAAAATAACAGCTAAGATACATGAATTGCATTCCTTTTCATTCTTTGAAAAGAATGATAAAGATAGTATTTTAGCCAAATTGATTTAAAAAAAGTGAGAAGCACACATTATCAGTATCAAGAGTGAAAGAGTAATATCACTGTGATCATACAGACATTAAAAGAAAAATAATGAAAAAAAATTTTATCCTTTGACAATTCAAAAATTTACATGAAATGCATAAATTCCTTTAAAGACATAATATGCCATTTCTATTAAATAAGTGAATTTGTAATTTAAAACCTTTTGATAAAGAAAAAACTCCTGAATACCAGTATATATCCTGTGGTGACCATGTGTATCATTTGAATGTACATCCTAACAATTTTTCTACATATAAATAAATTAAACATGTGTTTAACTACATACAATATTGTTTTATAAGTTTTAAAATTTATATAAATGATTTTTAAAAAAATATCTGTGGCCTGGCATTATATTTTGGAATATAGTCGTGTTGACATATGTTATATTTATTTCCTTTAATTCAGAAAAGTATCTTTTTTGACTATATCATAATGTATTTACCAATTATCCTTTTGATGGGCATTTAGATTATTTTTTTGTCATTCGAACAATGCTGATAAACATTTCCCTGAGCTCGTGTGCAAAACAGGGATGTACATCAACAACTTCAGTTTCACCGTTTGAGTCTTAGCCCTAAATGTCATAAGATTGCATAACTTCAATTTTATCAATATCTGTCTTTTGACTATTACATGAACACCACTTTATACTACACTGTTACTAATACTTGCAACTATTTTCACTGAGCTAAAACTAGATCTGCACATTATGCAGACTAAGAGTCCCAAAAAAAATTCCATCCATGTTAAATGTACCTATACAGTTACTGAAGTATCGTAAGCCCAGTTTCTGTCAGTTCTGTAGCTATCAAACAAATTTTAGGGAAGAATCTATTGCCTGCTGAACCTATCAGACAGCTTGAAATAGGTTGTTTGGTATTGTGAAGATCAACCTAGAGATAGTGGTCCTATTCTGTCTTGAATACTTGTATTATAAAATGGATAATAAGAATGAGAACGTTACGTGAAAGTGCGCTCTTCTCGGCGTGGTGTCCAGGTTCTTGGCGTCTCAAGCAAAGAATTGAACGAGACACAGAAATAAAGTAGTGAAAGAGTAGTTTTTTAGAAGAGATAGTACACTCCAAAGAAATAGGAGCAGACCCAAACAGCAGAAAATGGCTCAAGGGCTCATTATTAAAACAAAAAGTACACTCCAAAGTGTTTGGAGCGGGAGCGGGAGCGGGAGCAGGAGCGGGCCCCAAGCAAAAGCAAGGCTCAAGAGGCTCAATGGGCTCAGACTGGTGAAGACTTGGAGTTTTTATCCTTTTTTCTCTAGAATGGGCTGTTCCTTTCTGGGTGTGGGCCCTCTTGATTGATACCTGTGATTGACAAGAGGCTATTACCTCATCTTTCTAGCCTGCACATGTTCCTTCCCAGAATTCAGTCTGTTATAATGATATTAATGAACTTCTGGGCATATGTATGATATTATAATGTGGTATAATGAGGCCCAGGTGAAATGAAGGTCGTTGTGGCTTTTACTGCACAGGTGTGAATGCCCAGTTTAATCTAGTTGGATATTTTGTACCCATTTGTTCCTTGCAGGGGTAGATAATAACAATGAAAAGGGGAAGTTTTGGGCAGAGGGGAAGTCTTTTGGGCGGTTGCATTCTGTGCAGGAATGCAGAGACCCTGATGCCTGTCTCTAAATGCCTGCCTTGTTTTCCCCTAGAGAGACACGATCCCCATAAAATCTCTGGGAAGTTGAGGGACAGAAGATCTTTTTTCTGTATCTGCTTCCTGCTAGACAGGGGCATAGAGCTGTCCCTACCTACTGGGGGATTCATGGAACTCTCGCCTTATCTGATCTCAGATGAGAAGAAGGGGTCTCGAGATCCACCTGGAAGACGGTGTTGGCTTCTTTGGTTGTGACTGGCAACCTTGCTGGGGTATCCTTTGTATCCCCAAAGCCCCTGCATGAGGAAAAATAGATTTTAATTAATAAATCCATTAGCTCTATAGAGCCTGTTGTTCAACCAGTCACTCGGGTGTCATTAATTGTCCAAGAGTTAGGCCCGGAACGAGTTGGAGAGAACATTAGGCTTCAATGATTGCAGTCAACAAGTATGAATCACTAGTTTTAGGGTAATTATCTAAAGCAGGGGTAGGAGCTAAAAAACTGGGGAAAAGGAAACTTAAGGAGAAGGAAACTTAAAATTTCTATAGGAAAGTGTCATGCAGGGTCTCTGGTCCTGACCCCGCACAAGAACACAGGATATAGTGTGGTCAAGAAGGAACACCAATGGAGCCATGGATAGGGGAGTCATACTACTATATTCTCGCTGGTGGCTGGGTTGGAGATACAGGAAGCAGGAGCCACATGATCCGCAATCTGATGTCTGCTTTTCTGCCAACCAATCCACCCCCTAGTGTAGCCACAGCAGTTACATTAGTGGCTAAAGGCTAACTGGTTACAGCAGATGGCCATCTACTACCCAAACCAGCACCTTTCTATGTGAGGTGGAGAGCCTGGAAACTGCTCTCCTAGCTCTGTACCCACAGAAAGAAAACTTAGTTTTTCAGTGGGGGTGGGGGCGCTACTCGCCGGCCCATATCAAGAATGTTAAGTTTTATTAAGCATTAAAGAGAGATAATGTATGGTTAATATTCTATAGTCAAATTCTTTACCCACTGGGCATGGTTTCAAAGAAATAAGATGATTGACCATATCTCCCTGTTTGTCTTGCTTGTGTACTTTTCCAAAGGAAATAATTTCCTTTGTCTCCTCTACACTTGTAAAATACCAAGTTCAGAACTTCTTTGACCTCATGTGGGGACAAAGCCAAGAGTGCAGTTTCCAGGCTCTGGGCCTCATGTGGAAAGGTGCTGGTTTGGGTAGTAAATGGCCATCAACTGTGATTGGATGGCCATCAGCTGTGGCTAGTTGGCTGTCAGCTGTCACCAGTGAGCCATTGGTCACTAATATAATGGCCCTGGCTACACTAGCAGTGAATGGTGGCTGAGCTAGCAAGTGCCGATTTCAGTTAGTACGGCGGATTGCAGTTAGCAAGTAGGGTTGCTTGCTTGGCAGAGAGGCAGACAGCAGGTTGCAGATCGTGTGGATCCTGTTTCCTGTGTCTCCAACCCAGGCGCCAGTGAGACTACAGTGGTATGAGCCCCCTATCCATGGCTCCGTGGGTGTTCCTTCTTGGCCTCAGCATATCCTGCATTCTTATGTGGGGAGCAGGACCAGAGACCCCTCATGACACTTTGCATGACACCTCATTTTTGTGTTATCTAATGAAATAGCTTCCACAAGGAAAAATTATCGTGATCAACTACAGCTCATATATTACATATGTCACGTGGGGTGGCCTGTGGGGTCTCTGCTCCCGCTCCACACGTAAGAATGCAGGATATGGCTAGGCCAAAAAGGAACACCCACAGAGCCCTAGATAGGGCAGTCATATCACTATAGTCTTACTGGAGGCTCTATAGTCTCACTGGAGGCTGGATTCACACGACGTGCAACCTGCTGTCTGCTTTTCTGCCAACCAACCAACTCCCCTTGCTAGCTGCAATCCACTGTGCTAACTGCAATCCGTGCTTGCTAGCTCAGCCACCATCTTCTTACTAGCCCCCCCATTTTCTGCTAGCGTAGCCACAGCAGTTATATTAGTGCCCAATGGCTCACTGGTTAACAGCTGACGGCCAACTAGCTACAGCTGATGGCCTTCCAATCACAGTTGATGGCCATTTACTACCCGAGTGAGCACCTTTCCACGTGAGGCCGAGAGCCTGGAAACTGTACTCCTGGCTCTGTCCCCACAACATATTTTCCACCTCTCCCCAAGGTTAACAAACATGAACTAAACTATATCAAAGTATCCTCTCCTAGCTTCCAAAAATATTTTTCGCGGTTTTTTGGCTTCATCTGCCTGTATTAACTGGATCAAACCAGAACCATAAATTTCAATTCAATTTAGTTGGTATTTTCTATTTTCTCAAATGTTGGAAAAACTAAATTTTCTCCAAATCACAAAAGTCAAAATTTATGCTTCTAGAAGCAATCGCCAAGCTATCATCAGCCTCCAAAATTATTACTGGGAACTACTAAAGAGTCTCAGATAACTAATTATTGGGTATGCTTGACTAAGGCAGAATATTTTTTTCTCATTTGAAATAATTGTCCCTAATATCCTAATTTAAAATTAAGTAATCCAAGAACTAGAGGATATACGAACCCTTTCTGTATGTAGGTTAACCAGTAAGGTAACAATTATTTATCTTAAAGAGGATCTAATATTTAGGCTATGCCTATACGCTTTGTTTTTCAAGACTCCTAGGAATTATAGAGAGTTTACATTAAAATACACACACACACACATACACACACACACACACACACACACACATAAATGCACATATACAAAAGGCATAGATGATCACTTTTGTGATCATCCTTTTATGTTCTTATACCTTGTCATTAGCTAATCCCTGCTTGAATTGAGCCCCCAATTATATAGTTTGTGAATTGTACTCCTACAATTGTAACTCTCCTAATTATAGCCCCTCATAAAATTTCAATACCACAGATATGCTATCTGTATACACTTTCTGCAAAATCACCAGAACTTGCTTTTTCATAATTTCTCTGATTTCCATGTATGTATGCTATTTTGATTTTGATCATATCAATTTGCACAGCAAAGCAAATCTTCACTAACAGCTACCAAAAAATATATACTTAGGTTAGAACATTGTAGAGGCTTAGTAATTTTACATTTATTCACACTTATCACTGTGAAAAAAAAAAATAAGGGTAGGAGGCCATAAAATACCATACAACCTCCAACTCTTTCAAGTCCTTCTCAAAAGCTTTGACCCCAGCATACAGCCATACTACTTCGAATGAATTTATCAAGTCATCTTCCCCATAAAGGTGATTTTCTCACTATGAGGAATTTTTATACCACCCAGTAAAAGAATAATATTCTTCATCTTTCTTTGCACTCAAATATTGGGGCAGAGAGAGAGAAAGAGAGAGAGAGCGAGAGTAAGAGCGAGAGCGAGAGCGAGAGCGAGAGCGAGAGAGAGAGAGAGAGAGAGAGAGAGAAAGAAATAGCGGGTAATATTTCACTCATAAATGACAGTACTGACAACTTTAAAGTTTACAGTGATTTGACCAAAACTACACAACTAGTAAGGTGAACAATCAGGACTGGCTTTAGCATTTGTATTCTTTGGTTCTGATTCTCTGCATTATATCACAATCTCTTTTTAGATCTATTACTGAAATACATTTTTTGAGTGAAATGCAAGCTTTAAGAACTAAAACAAAGTTCATCAGTATTCAGTAGTCTTTCTGAATCTTTCCATGATTAATAAGCAAATTAATTTCTCAAATGCCAAAATAGCTTGTTTTTGGGAATAATCTTTAATTGGAAGTGAACAGGGTAGTGTTAGATATCAATTATGACAAGGTATAGTCTTTAATATGTTTATATAATAACTTCTTTTCTCCAAGAGATAGGAAATAATAATATGTGTGAATAAAGAATATAAACTACAAAAGAATGCATTGAATACACCCAGCAGGAATCAAGAAAGCAGAGTCAGTGGACTCAAATGCTCACACTCTGATACAAAGTCAAACAATGAGGTTACAGGAACAGAATTCTGGTGCATCACACCAAAATGCCCAAAATAAAATTTCACTCACCTAATTCAACTAATTTATACAAGATGACTATCAAATATCTGGCTAGTTGATATTTTTTGCTTTGTTTTTATCTTGTTTTGTTTTAATACACTTGATTTTTTAGAGAAGTTTTAGGTTTACAACAAAATTGATAAGAAGATACAGAGATTTCCCACACACTTTCTGCCTCCCTCATTGTCAGCATCCTCCACCTGAATGGGGCATTTGTTACAAATGATAAACCTACACTGATGTAGCTGCTAAAGAGAAAACCACAGTCTCCAAATGGCATCGTTTGTGCTAAAGTCCATGATACCAAACCTAGGTTTAATACCTGACCTAATTTCTGTTTCAACCTCTCCCAGAAACATAACGTTAAATATTCCTTCTCCTCTCTTTCTTCTCCTTCTAGTATTCCAATTATGCATGTTATATACCTTTTGATATTGTCCCTCTATTCTTAAGTGCTCTGTCCTGGGTTTTATTTTCCTCTCTCTCTTTCTTTGCATTTCACTTTGAGAAGTTTCTTCTGACCTATTTGCAATTCTTTCCTGAGTCTACTGTTGAAGACAGTCTTCATTTCTGTCACAGTGTTTTAATATCCAGCATTTCCTTTTAATTCTTGTGGTTTCCATCTCTATATGGACACTACCCATTGGGTCTTGAAAGTTGTCTATTTTTTTATTAAAGTCTTTAACATATTATTCATAGCTATTTTAAATTCCTTGCTGATAACTCCAACATCTATGTCCTATTTGGGTCTGTTTCTGATGATTTTTTCATCTCTCTGGACTGTATTTTTTTCTTTCCTTTGAGCACCCTTTGTAATTTTTTTGTTGAAAGCAGGACATTTGTACCTTGAATATGTACGGAGGTTAAATAGGCCTTTTGTGTGAGGATTTTGTTAATCTGGCCAGGAGTTGAGCTGTGTGTGATGTTAGTTATGACTATAGACACCAGAGGCTTGAAATTCCTTTAATCAACTTATTTTTTTGTTCCCCATTAGCTGTGGGGCTTCCCTTCACTCCGCTCCACTAAGAGTTTTTATCTTGCAGCTCTTTCAGCTAGAATCCACTGTTATTATCCTAGGGGCTTATTTGTGTGGTGGTGGAATGTGAAAGAAGAGAAGCTTTCTATAATCTAATTAAGCCTCAGTCTTTTAGTGAGCTCCTGTGTTAGAGTGTGACCTTTGCAAGTGCTCCTGTCCTTGTTCTAAGACTATAGCTCTCCCCTGCTGACTTCCTCCTCCATCCCTGGCTCCAAATCAATTTCTTTGAAACTTGCAATCCTGTTGACTATATTCCACCCCCCGCCCCCACCTTAGTTGAGGCAGGAAGTCTGAAACCATCTCCAGTGGGGCAAAAATCCCTCTCCTTATAAATTCCCCCAGCTGGGATAAGGTTTTAATATTGTCCTCTGTAGAATAGTGTCCCCTGTAGAATAAGTCTGTATTATAGAAAAGAAATAGGGAAGATTACACAATGGCTACTTTTCCTTTCTTTGTGGCAGGCCCATGAGGGGATTTTTCTTGGATCCTTATCCTGAGGATCTGGTAGCGTTCATGGAAAGTTTGAGATCTCCCTAGGATTGTATTCAGTAGTGTCTCATTTTTACTGTAGTCCACACTACACCTCCAGCAGTTCTGCAAATAATGACTGGTTCTACCATGTTTCGCAAGAATGATGAACTTCTGCCCAAGGGAAGCAGGTTTCAGCTGTGTCTCGCTAAATTTGCCTGACCTAGATTTTAGTGCGGTGGTTTGCCCTGTAGCCTCACTTCTCTGATGGGTCCAAGAAAAGTCATTGATTATCAATTTGTCCAGCTTTCCTTTGTTGTGAAGATGGGAGCAATGAAATCCAAGTTCTTTATATGTTGGAGCTGAAATCGAAAATGGAATAACTGGTTTCATTCTGTTTGGAAAATTTTTTGGTTTTATTTTCTTTTCCCTAGGATTGCAGTTTTATCATTGTCAGTAAGTGGTCCTAATATTTCTTTATAAATGAAGTACAATCTGGAAACATAAATATTCCACAAAACAAACATCAAATGTTTCCTTACCAAAAGCGTCAAAGTTATCCAAAAAATTACACTGTTTCAACCATTTTAAAAACTTGTAAGAAAGGGAATTTTGATTTTATTTCTTGTGAATCATATATACTGGAAGAAATGCTTGAAAGCATGGTGTTTAGTTACGAGAACTGATTCCATTGTAGCACTGTAAGTTCTGTGAGGGATTATCAACTTGACTACCACATCATTAATTCAATTTTTTGCAGGAATAATTAAGCTCCCAAGTGACTGAAATAGGGTTTAAATTCTGATGTTGGGTTTTAATTTTCATTTCAATACTTGTTTATTTCACCCATTTCTTTTCAATTTTTTTTTTTTTTTTTTTTTTTAACACCTGTCCGTCCTGTTCCTTGGCTTTCTGTTTCATTTTCTTATCTTCTTTCATGTCATGAAGGACAGGAGTCTTCTGAAATGTTTCCTTAATCCTTCATTAGATCCTTTTCAGGAGTATGAGCATCTTGAGTTTTTTAGGTGCTATTCCCGTTTTACTTTGTTACACTATTGTTGTTTCTCTTTCATATTCTCTATGATGCTTTCTTTGTTTTTGCTGTTGTTTACTTATCTTCAAACAAGGCAGTATTTGTTTAGCTAGAGAAGGCATTTATGGCCACAGAGGGTTTGGTCCTACCTTCTACCCACTTATAGAATATCAGAATCATCATTTTACGCCTGAGCTCTGAGAACATATCTGAAGTCACTGCCTCGATCTGAATTCTTGACATCATAGTGTGTCCTGAGTAAGTTCTTTAATGTGCTTGTGTCTCATTCTCCTCAATTGTAAAATGAAGATAATAATTGGCCACACACTTAAGGTTGTTTACAGGATCACATGAGACAATGCATGTTGAAAATTAGAACCATGCCTGGAACATAATAAGTGCTCAAAAATGTTAGCTATTATTATCTGGGCTCCAAAGCCCAGGCTGTTGGAGCAGCCTGCCGCAGGCACTGCAGGTGATAAGAGAGTATGTTATCTGCACTCTGGACTGATCACCCCCACACCTGGTGTGACCCACTCACACATGGTACAAATGCAATGATGAGTCCAATTCTCTATATCTAACAAGGTTTCCCCTTCTGCACCTGCACTATACTGAGGGTGTAGAGCCTCTTTCCCCACTACTTGGCTCTGACTGATATTCTCTACATATGGTATAACTTCAAAAACAGCAAAAACAACAAAAACCTGATATTGATATTTTCACATTTACAACTACCAGAAATCTTCCTATCTCTGTCTCATGTATGAAGATTTTACTGCACAGGATATAACTGTCTCCTACTGCTCATCTTCTTCTCCTTCTATGATTGTAAATGTGGTTTCCTTTCTTCAGATGTTCTCAGACTTGGAAGACAAAAGTTGGCTTCTTTTTTAATTTTTTTTTGTTCACAAGGCAGTTCATTTCAGCGCAATCTGCTTCATATCAAGTAGAGATTTTGCCCATATTGTGGCAATAAAGTCATATGTGGGCCCTTGGTTGGGGTGTGATTATGCGTATTCACTTTGTTGTTATGGTTGTTAATTTGGAGATATTTTAGTAGGAAGCTGGAAAAGCCTGTACTGCCTTATGCCATTAAAAAGCAGAATTTGAATTTTGGGGGAAAAAATTGTGTAAAGAAAATATAGAATTTGAAGATAATTTCTCTGTACCTGTTCTTTATAAATTTCAATAAAGCAGGTGTTGAAAATGTAAGAATTCTTTTCTTTCTGAGAACCCTTCTGTCCCCAAACAATTGTTAGGCCCAAATCAATACAGCTCTAAGACCACTCCTATACATTTGTCTTAGAATCATAGTGTTATGGGAGGTTGGATTATTTAAAGCCTAAAATACCTTGTATTTTATTCTTACATTATTTGGCAGATGAAAACAGAAGGTTAGGTAACTTTGCAAGGATTTCACATTAACCAGTTAGAGGCAAAATCAGAACTAAAACCCAAGTCTCCCTGAGTTATTTTTATTAGAGCAACTTGAGTTGAAATCCAACTCTATATACTAATTATATTTTAATATTTGCGTTTGAGCATTTCTTCTATGTGGTTTGGATTCTCAATTTCTGTTCAATCTTAAATTCTGGTTTTACGCTGAAAGACCTAATCGGTGCTGAAATGGTTCAGCTTGCACAGGACAGGCTAATCTAACTGTGGAACCTGTCTGGTTCTAATGATATCATATACCTAGTTTATCGCAGATAAAACTCTCACTTTCTGGCTATCGAGTATAGACCCTCTACCCTCTATCTTTCTCTAAGAAAGGTCCCTAAAGTCTCCACAGGACTAGTATGGAAGGAAATTTCTGCCCTTTATATTTTATTTCTCTCCTCATTTTAATGTAAATTACCCCTGCATGCAGAAGGAGCTCCCCAAAGATTCTCACTTGTGACTATCTGTATTCTTATAATGAATCCTAAGTTATCATCCACTAATACATTAAGCTTTGTGGATGGAAACAAGAGTGCAACTATCCAATAACAAGTTGGGGAAAAAAAAGTCTACTGCCCTTTTGGGAGGTAGGTTTAAAGCTCACAAGTGCAAGAGCAGGAATATACAAAAGTGAAATATGTCTTCCCACCAGCTGGTTGAAATGCAAGGCCCCATTAAACTCAGAGCTATATGAAGGAAACACAAAGTACCCTTTCTCTATTCTTTTATTGTGGCAGCTTCAGCATCATTATATTTCCTGGTGTGTTTGCTACCAGCTAATTCATTCTCATCTAAACTTCCTCTTCATATGAAATTATAAGGTTTTACTTTTAACTACCACATCCTCTAATTTTTTAGTAAGAAATGTTTTGGTATATTTAGAGTAACTTAATCAAGATGGTTAACTCACTAATTAAATAAAACTACAAATGTCAGGAGTTTCTGAGAGCTGACATTAAAATAATATTCTTGGGGGACTGGGCTGTTCTAATAGAGTGCAAAATGGAATAAAAATAGTGTGTGTCATAAAAGGTGTTAGATTCAACCTTAGAGGGAGTCTATTAGAATGATTTGTTAGGGTTGTAGTAACTTTAAGCTGGGGAGTGAAACTAAATGGGTCAGCATCATCCATGTATATTACGCCAGGAACTCTGTGTAGAGGAAGAGAACAGACACATTCAGGGGAACATTCAAATCAGGGGAAATAACATTATGGTAAAAGAACAATGCTTTGGGATTAGATGTGGCAAATAAGATGAACATTCTGAAACTAAAGCTCACAGATGCAGTGTGTCTAACTCCTTGAGAAATTGATCATTTTCCATGACTAAGGTAAGTTTTCACTTGCACCATCTCCTTCTGTTATTTGACCATCTCCTCTGTAATTTGTAGCCACATATATGGGAACCTAACAACCCAACTTAAGCAAAGCTCTATGTGCTTATTCTAAATCATGACACCATCCATAGCTTTTGTCCTCATGGAGCTTTCAATCTAACTATGTGATCCGTAACAAATTACCACATACTTACTAGCTTTTAAAACAGCCCGTTTAGTAGCTTGTGTTTTTGTAGGCAGAAGTCTGAGTGGGTTTAGGCTGGGTTTTATGTTCAAGGGATCACAAAACCAAAATCAAGGTGTTAGTTAGGCTGAGTTCTTACCTGGAGGCTCTAGGGAAGAATCCACTTCTAGGTTCATTCATGTTGTTGGCAGAATTCAGTTCCTCATACTAGCTGTAGGACTGAGGGCCTGTTTCCTTACTGGCTATTGGGTGGGATTTATTCATGGCGCCTAGACTCTCTCTCTGGTCTTTGCAAATGGCCCCCTCCCTGTTCAAGACAGAAACAGTGTGTCTAATTCTCATCATGCTTCAAATCCCTTGACTTCCCTTTTGCCTTCTCCTTGCCACTGGCAAGAGAAAGCCCTATGTTTTTAAGAAATCCTGTATAAGATCAGGCTCACCCAGATAACTTCCTATCTTAAGGTTAACCATGACATATAATATAACAAAATCAGAGGAGTGATAGCTCACTGTTTTCACAGATTCCAGGTATTAGGGTATGGAATACTTCTATAGTATATAAGAACATATATATTCAACATCTTATACAATACTGGACTTTAATCACTGTTGGGTAACAAGTTGCTAAAGTCAATAATGACTAGGCAGAGGTGGTAATGAAGCCAGAAGACATGAATAGTCAGTTCATTCAGAATATTCAGGAGCCAAAGCAGGTGTGATCTTGCTCCAAGAAACAGAACCTGCAGGTCACAAGAGCTGTTACTACCGTGTTTCCCCAAAAATAAGACCTAGCCGGACAATCAGCTCTAATGCTTCTTTTGGAGCAAAAATTAATATAAGACCCAGTCTTATTTTACTATAATATAAAACTGGGTCTTATATAATATAATTAATATAATATAATATAATATAATATAATATAATATAATATAATATAATATAATACCGGGTCTTATATTAATTTTTGCTCCAAAAGACACATTAGAACTGATTGTCCGGCTAGGTCTTATTTTCAGGGAAGCACAGTAGTACTTCATGAGTGGGTGAGTTGAAGAGAAACCAACAGAGCCTTTCTGAGAAGTGGGATTCAAGAAGGGGGCTGAAAACAAAATCTATGGACTAATGCAATGCCCAGGAATGAAACTTTCTTCCTGCCTGGCTTTGATTTTTGCAGTTGTGTTTAACTTACATTTGACACAAGAGGTAAAGAAAGAGCCCCTGACTATCCTCCACTCAGACAAATATTTTATGAACTGCATAGGCATTTGCCGTTTATTCTAGAAACCAACCCACCATATGAAATGTTTCGTGATGGTATTTTATCTAAGTGGAAAGAAAATTTCTTGACCCAAAACCCAGACTGTTACTTTGGGAAGCCATCCTTCTCCACATGAATTAATTGCTGTCATGTGGTTTGAAGGGATATTTACCCTACACCTTTCTCCAGGTGTACATGTATCCTCCTTGCCACAGTGATAGAATCAGAGACAGGAACTATCCCAGGCACACGTGTTAAACCTAGGTCAGCAGAGAGACACACAAAATCTTGTGTTCCATGTTGGAGGAAGAAAAAATTTTTCTTTTTTTCTACAGATTGGTAAATGTAAAGTAAGGACATTTTACTACCAAGAGGGAAGACAATCTGAAGATAAAGCCATCACATAGAGAAAATAATGTATAAACTATATTGAAATGGAACTGAAGCCCTTATCAAACTATATGTGATACCTGTCCTAGTAGTGGAGTGAGCCAATACATTTCCATATAACTTAAGCTGGCTTGTATTCAGTTTTCTCTTATTTGTAACTAAAATTGCCTTACTTGATACAGTGAGGTATATAAAAATAAAAATAAAAAAATAAAAGAATGAAGTTAAATACATGAGATCAGGGTGGGGGGCGGGGGGGGCAGGGTTTTTTTTATTGTTGTTGTTTTGTGTGTGTGTGTGTGTGTGTGTGTGTGTGTGTGTGTGTGTGTGTGTTTCTTTGTACCATAATTATAAAGGAAAGCATTCTGGTTTCCAGTAGCGTTTTCAGTGGAATCTGTTACACTTAAGGTGAAAAGAGTATTTTATTAATGCAGAGCAAAACCACTATAAAATTAAGTTTGAGAAAGAAATAAAGGAGAAAGAAAACTTTCAATTTTTTAGCTCACTGCAGGGGAAGTAATTTCCATTTTCATTTTCTCAATTTTTTTTTTTATTACATTTGATTTGTTAGAATGGAGGAAGCTTCCATTTTTCAACTGCTCTGCAAGCTTTATGCCACTATATGGCGTATGTGTAAGTTAGTATTTTCGTGCTGGTAATAAAGTGCTTGCAACCCACGGGAACACCTACATAATATTCAAATTGCCCTGCTAAGTTCAGATATCACATTTGTCAAATGGTATAATCATCTTCTTGCCTAAAGACAAGAGCCTGGGGAACTTCACAAATGCCAACCAGCACTTAGCCAGCAAAAATCGCTGGAAACTAAAATGGCCAAAGTCACGCACCAGGAAAAATATGTGAGCAATCATTCATTGTTAAAATTAGCTGAAAAACTTAAGTGTTTTGACTTATTAGCAGAAAGAGACAATAGGATTTACAGCCTGATTTGAAAACCCCCTTAATATGAAGAGAGCCGACAGTCTTGAATTGAAGTGTGAGCCAAGATATTAAGTCTTTCAAACTTGAGCAAGTAGTTAGTCTCTTTAGGACTCTGGTTTTTCTTCTGTGAAACTAGGATAATAGTACCTACCCAATAGAGTAGTTATAAGGATAAATGAAATCCTGTCATGTATTTCTAAAATAAAGTTTATTCAAAACTTCAATGTAGACATATGGTTAAAACATTTTATGTGAAATGGGAAACTGCGTTTATACAATGGTTCTAGGTAGAACATTATGTTCTAGGAAAAAAGTATATTATCCATTGTTTAGTCTCAATATTCTCAGGACTCTTTTGGCTTGCTTTTGTTTTGTTTTGTTTTGTTTTGAGGTGCACCTTTTGGACATTTTGTTGCCTGCAAAAAAGGAAGTTTAGGGAGAGAAGTTAAGGCACACATGTTAACCTTACTTCTGAGCAACAACTAGCTCTATCCAAGACCCAGCCCTGTTACTGAGGCCGGGTATATGCTGAATGCCATCTCTGTACCTGACAACCTGAGCTCCTACATCTATAAACATTAGGTCTATATTTCCAGTAATCAGGTCTGTCACCCAGTGGTGGAAAATCACTTGAAATTATCTACAGCTAAACCCAGGGTCACCTCTCCACACAGACTGAGTGACTCACCAAATTCTCTTCTTTCCCACAGGTCCCTAGGACTCAGCCAATAATCCTTTCCTTTTTCATACTTCCAGTACTCACTCTACTCCTTAGAGTTTGTGGAAGATACAGTAGTGCTCACCAAAGAGTCCTCTACTATTCTAAATCCCCAGGCCTTGTAATTAGGTAGAGCTGTCACCAGTATCCTGGGAGAGGTGATGATCTGTGTCACTTCCAGGTCAAAGCATTGATCTGATGGTACATGACTCCTGTATTCTCATTTCTCTACTATGGTTGTCAGTTACATTCTAGATGGTACAATCTCCATCAGCTGAGGCTCCTGAGTGATTATAGAAAGAAGAGCCCCCAACAAACTCACAATGGACACGGAGAATAAATTAGAAATAAAATATTTATGTTTTAAACAAATGGCATTTTGGGATTAATTTGTTATTCCAGCATAATCCACCCTACCATGATTAATTTGGGGCTCTTCATTTAAAATGTGAGAAACCATTACCCAAGACTTCCCCTTTTTTACTTTTCACAGAAGCAGATACAGAAACCATTTTCATTTTAGGGATTATAATACTAGTCACTGTATAAGCAATTATTAAATATTGGTTGATTTTTTAAAAAGTTGAGCCAAGATACAAAGACAGAAAAGTATCAGATGAATATAGGGAACCTAAAAATGATTGTTATAATTTGTGAGAAGAGGAACAGATTTTTATTTATTTATTTATTTATTTATTTATTTATTTATTTATTTATTTGGTGTTCAATGAAGAGGACAACAAAAAAAGGGAAGGAAGTTGGAAAGGGACAGAGAAGTGCTGGAAGAGGTAACTAAAGGAAGACCAAATTGTGGATAACCTTGAGTGTCAGGATAAAGAGTTTGCTTTGGTAATGGAAATGTGTATAAATTATGAGGGCATTTAACATTAAGCAACAGTGCACTGGAAAAAAAAATAGTACACTGGGACTGCAGTGGATTAAAGAAATAGGCATGTATTTTTTTTTCATATCATAAGAATTCCTCAAGCAATTAGTTCACGCCTTTGTGCAGCTAACTGCTCAAAGATATCAGTAAGGACTATCGTTTCCAGGCAGGAATTCCCATCCATTCTCAGGAATTTTTTTCACTTTCCCGTTCCCAAATCCCGAGATAATAAACTGTTTTCTGTTCTCCACGATGAATCGTTTCCACAAAGTGACGGCCAATACTACCAACCATCTGGGTTCAAGGAGCCAATTTTCCCGATTTCCTGACCAACTTTTCTCAGGATTTGGGAACAGGAAAGTGAAAAAAATTCCTTAGAATGGGTGAGAATTCCCGCCAGGAAACCCTACCTAAGGACCCAGGCTCCGTTAGTTTTTCTGTTCTGCCATCCTCAGCATGTATTTTTTGTCCACATGATCTTGAGATGGCTGCAACTCTCCAGACAGCCAATTCTCAAGCCAGCCTGGAAGAAATGCTTAGGAAGAAGGAAGAGATAACATGGACATCAGGAAAAATTTTCCCAAAAGTCCCAAACAGATTTTTGTTTTAAATCCCAAGGTCATTACTGACTACCTTCAGGGGCAAGAAATTTGAAAAGTGGTTATTTTTAACCATGCACATTGGAGTTGTATAAAATACATAAAAATGGAAGAGTGACTACTACATATGCAACTAGTCGTGCCTACCATACCATGCTACTCTACAAGCTCAAAGTTTTATAATGAATGTCAAATCCACGTTCTTTCCTCTGTCTAGTTCATCTCCATGTTCTTTAAAGTTTATATTCTGCTTTCATAGGTTATTTTCTTAAAAGCCGTGTTATCATGATTATTACAATCTCAGAATTAATCACTGAGAAGCCAGTCATTTATCAGATAGCTCCTCAGGTGAGATCACCAACAGATTGTCATTCCTTCTTCCAAGAAGTGAAAAAGGTTGGGCTGTTCTGGGAGCCAGTATCAACTTCCTTATTTAACAAGATGACCAGGGCAGAAACAAGCCATCCACATTAGTTCACTTTTCTTTCAGTGGCTACCCTAGAGATTACACTATCTTTGATTGATAACACTCTAATACAATTATTAATTTATCACTAGGAGTTTACAACATTTTAATTCCTTTTATCTACTTCCTGACTTTTTCATTATTGTCCTATATTTTAATACCACATATATTTAAAACCCTATGAAATTTACTGTTTTTGCTTTATAGATCAATATTCACTTATATTTACTGAAATATTCATCTTCTCTGTTGCTTTTCATTATTTCCAGAATTATTGTGGATCCAATAGTAATGAATCATCCTGACTCAAAAAGTCCTTTTAGTATTTCTTTTAGTATTGGCCTCCTGACAATGGTTTCTCTCAATACTGGTTTGTCTGAAGGTTTCAACTAAAATTTTAAAGGGTATTTATTTTGGGGGGAGTAGAGAATACTTAGTTGCCAGTAATTTTCTTTTAGTATTTTAAATATTTCATTCCATTTTCTTCTGAAATTTTGCTTCTACAGTTTCAAGTGAAAAACAAACTATCAGTCTTACTTTTATTTCATGAAAGTGTTTTTCTGTTTGTTTTTAAATATCTGACTGTATTGGCTGGCTTTTAATATTTTTTTCTTTGTCTTTCATTTTCAACATTTTGACTCTGGTATGTCTAAGTGTGATGGCTTCTTTGTGTTCTCATTCTTGAGGTTTGCAGCACTTCTTGAATCTGTAGCTTTATATCTTTCATCCATATTGAGATGTTCTCAGCCATTTCTAATATTAATTTTGCACCATTTTTCATCTCCTCTCTTCTGAGACTCCATTAACTGTATTAGGTCTTTTCACTGTGTCCCATAAGACTCTTACACAGTTTCTGTATTTTTTTTTTTACCTTTTTGTTCTCTGTATTTCTATCTAATAATCTGCCTTCCTATCTTCTTAATCCTATCTTCTTCTGTGTCAAAGTTTGCTATTGAACTTATCTATTGAATTCTTAAGTTATTGTGTTATTCATTTCTAGAAATTCAAACTGATTTTTTTTTTCTTTTTTTAAAAACACTACTTCTCTGGTGAAATCTTCATCCTTAACTCTCTACATATTTCCCACAAATTAATCATAAGAATTTTAAAGTCTTTGACCAATATTTGGATCAATTTTTGGGTATGTTTCTATTATATGTTGTTTTTTTCTCTTAGTTTCTAGATATGTGATCCTGTCAATTTGCATACTTAATAATTTAACTAAATAAAATATTTGAAAAATTGTATAAATTGTTCATATGCATGTATTTAAATATTTACATTATTAAATAGGGAATATTATTTAAGTTAAAAAAAATTATAGAAGTTGTGGACCAAGTTGTCTTCCTCTGCAAAATGTTTAACTCTTATTTTGGTAGGTAATAGGTAATCCTATTGGGGATTTAGTCATCTTGATGTGTGATTGCCACTACCTTGAATTCATTCCCTAGTCTTAAGAGTTGGCTCTCTAATGTTTTCCAGGGAGAATCTGAGGTATTTACCAGAGTGTCTCCCTCTGGAATGTCCAGAATGCTAACCCTTTTTGCCACAACTGCTGTCAACTCTGCCCTGTGTATCAAGGGCTTTCTGCTTAGCTTATTATTCTGCTTCGCCTAGCACATACAGCTTTAGAATTACACATGACTTGAGGAGAAAAATCAGTGGTGATGTCAGTCCTTTAGCCATATCTTCTTATCAAACCCCTAGAATCTCAAGTCTCTATTTTTCTCTGTGTCCTGCCAGTATCAATGTTTGTTTCCTCTGCCTTTCACTAGTAGTCCTCTGCATAAGCTATTTAGTTGGATTCTCAGTCTCTTGGCCTGCACTGAATATCACCAATACCCTAAAAAAGAAATCGACTATAGAATATCAGCTCATTTATTTGTATAGACCCTATTTTCCCACGATTTTGTCCCCTGAAGTCTTGTTATCCTGTCAGTTCTACGATGGTTTCAAAAAAATGTTAACTTTTATACTTCATTTGGCTCTCTTAGTATATCTTGTCAGGACTTCCATGAATAACTCTTTTAGAGCAGGAAACGGAAATCCCCACATTGCTTTGTAAATTTATGAAAGTCTTCCATGCTTTTGGATGATGTTATATAATATTAAATAATTTCTAAATCATGTATATATATTTTCCTTAGATATAACATAATTTTCTTCTGTTACAGTGCTAAGCATTTTTCCCCCTGCTACCCTTTTAAGACAATTCAAACCTATGTGAACATATTACAAATCAGCTTATGGGAAAAGTAAAATTCAAGCAATGGCATTTAAAAAATGTTTGTAAAGATATTATATCAGTAAAAAATCAATAAAGTGGTTGCTTTGCATTGAAATATTTAAACAGATAAGAAACTTCTTTTTCTCTCTTTGATAAGTTATTCAAACAGCATAAAAACTTAACACTAAATGTATCTTCATGTAACATAAAATATCTACCACATGGCTAGCATGACAAAAACTGATTATAGCTACCATAACCTAAATTAATATTTCTTCAAAATCAGAAATAAGTGGATCGTATTTCTTGAAAATCTCTATCAGTAAACCCATATCTAATAGGCTGCATTCCTTATTTAATATCGGCATCAATATTTTTCTTTTCTTTTTCTCTTTTTACAAAGATGATAGATTTTTATTAAGTTATAAGAATCTCTATAGCAACAGGATAAGAAAAAAAACAGTAGATTAGGAGATCATTTTAAAAAAGCACTTCAACTTTTAAAAATAATAATCCATATAAAGCTGATATAAACACCAAGCAACTTTGATCCTTTGAAGGCAGACTTTCAGCATTTGAAACAAACCTTAACTTAATGTACACAATTCGATTTTCTTTGTTAATACAATCTTGCAATATTTGTGACATACTTTGTGTTTTCATACTGAAAACCTGTAAATTGTACAAGTTTCCTGAGTGTAGAAAGAGCCTAACCACTAAGAAATAAGGAAGAAAATACAGGTTGAAGTAGAGATTGATTTGATGTTTGGAAAAAAAAAATATTTGTTACTTTATTACTTCCAATAATTTTTTAAAACTGATTATTAAAGATGAGTCATTTTCAAGTAATTGAAAATGAATCACCACCTAAAAGCAGAACAGCAAAGATTTTCTTTTCCACCATGACTTCAAGGACACATTTTTCCTATCCACTGCTATTCTAGCAAGACTCCAAAGGTCTGAGAGGGGTGCGCATCAGGGTCAAGTACCACTCTGCAACCAAAAGTAAATGCAGAAGGCAAAATTAGGCTATTCTATTGGTGTAATTTGGCACTCAGGCCTATCATCAAAATAGGCTAAGTAACTCCTTTAAGTGCATCATGCAGTCAGATTCCCTGGGGCAGTAATACAAAAGACTAGTTCTGATTCTATGTGACTAGTAGGCAATTGACTTACTATCCACTCCATTGCTTCAACTACAAAAATTGGTAACCAGAATAAATAACTGTTATAACTGCCATATTTTAAAGTGCCTTTTAAATGACTATTGTCTCGGTGCAGAATTAACTCCTGGTCATTCGCAGAATGTGAAAGCATTCACGAGACTCTGGAAAAGTAAGTAAATATTACTGAAAGTCAAAAAGAGAGAGTTCTGTTGGGAACTGGCAAAATGAGTTTTGCCAGGGCAGTCTGATAGAAAATAGCTGCAGCCAGTTTCTGTTTAGCTCAAGTTTTATACTTTTTAAGTAGGATGTAGGGTGCTTGTTAGCTTGCACGGTGGCTGCCGTAACAGTTGTCTTCTCCTGGGAACTGTCCTGTTCCCATCTATGATGGATATCAGCTTGCATGGGGTTGCTGTTGTGATTGGGAACTGTTCTGTTCCCACCTATGATGGAGGTCAGGTTGCAGGTGCAGTGCTAGCCAAAGGATTCAGAGCCAAGTGGTTAATGTTTAGCTTGTTCCTGTTAGCCCACAAGCTCGCCCTTGTTAATTCTTTGCCTGCCCCATCCTGCCAACTCACAAGCCCACTCCTGTTAACTCTTTCCTTGTTTCATCAACTATGACTCAAAATAAATGTAATTTTAAAATGTATTACTAAATTCTTTTCAATGTTTTCCAATGTGCTTTTGCTAAACAAAGATTATGAAATGATTCCGTATTATCTCACAGGGGACTTTGCATTTTAGGAAACATAATTTGAAGCCTGATCAATATAACAAACCGAAAATTAGCATAATTTATTTTAATTTTATATAATGCCTTTTCATGTTTAGTCTCACAATGATAATATATATTTATTTTGAGTTCTAGTTAATTTCACTTAATAATTATCATAATTATTTTCACTGTTATCATAACCACTTTTTTTAGTGAATGGGTAATTCCACTGAATTGATATACCCAGGTTACATAAGCCATCCCTTATTTTGAACATTAATATTATTCACATATTTTCATAAATATTCTTGCAATGGTTATTTTCATACACAGAGCTTCTGTCAAAACCTGTAGTATGGAGTTCCCAGTGGATCAGTCTTTTGCCTTCTCTTCTCATCTCTATTTATATGTACTCTCCTGATGATCTCATCTTATCTCATGGCTTCTAATGCCAAATATGTGTCTGTCGCATCCAGCGCAACACGAGCAGTGAGAGAACCAGAAGGGGAGGTGAAGGGTTAAGAAAGAAACAGAAATCAAGAAAGTTATGAAACAGGGGGCCAAGGGTCTCCCAGCCTCAAAGGACTGAGAGCCCCAAATTGGGCCACATTCTGGCTTTTATTGATGAACACACAAGGAAGTAGCATTGTTTTCTCCACGGTCTGTGAGTCTCATACATCATACCAGAAAACTGATTCAAATCAATCACCGTTGCCTGCAAACAGCCGGAATAGAAAGTCCCATGATATCTTAACAATTATGATATGTGCCTCCCTAGGGACAAATCCTTTATGCTAAAACTTATTGTTAAGAATGGAAGGAGAACTGATGTTATCACATCATTGACTCACTTCCCAAGCAGGTTGTGGGAAGGAATATAGCCACATAGGCAGAAGGTCTCCTTAGCCGGGGGAATGTGGGGGCTGTGCCCACCTCTATCGACCCCATGAGTTCTCTTGGTGGTCCCCACATGGTTTCGCCTAGCTTGGGTTGTTCCTCCCGTGAGGAATCTTACCTGTCATTGGCTGACCAACCATCTTTTGGGGGCCAAACAGAGAGACATGAAGTGTAAGCACAAAGGTGAAGCAAAGTCCCTGAAAGGAACAGTCTCACAGATTCTTCTTTCTTTAGGGATAGGCATGAGGGGACAGAAGGGTAGGCTGCTGCATAACAACATGTGTCAATAACTCCCAAATTTGCATCACCAGCCAAAGATTTCTCTCCCAAACTCAATGCTTTTATATGCAAACATCATCTCAAATCTCCAGTTAGAGATCTAAAAAACGTATCAAACCCAATATGTCCCAAACAGAACTCCTGGTTACCCCTTAAAAGACCTTCTCCACATGTGCCTTTTTTTTATCTCAGCTGATGCAAGATGAACCATTTCAGTTGCTCAGGCAAAAATTTTGGAGCTATCCTTGACTTCTTCCTTTATTTCATAACCTACTTTTGATCTGACTGAAAATACTATTTATTCTACATTTAAAACTTATTCAAAATGCAGTTCCTTTAACCATCTCCATTTTTAACATCCTCGTCTGAACTACGATCATCTCTTTTCTATATAACAGCAATAACTCCTGTACTAGTTTCCTATGGCTGCTTTAACACATTACCACAAACTTGGTGGCTTAGAAGAACAGAAATGTATTATCTTACAGTTCTGGAGGCCATAGGTCTAAAATCTGTATCACTGAGCTAAAATCAAGGTACTGGCAGGGCCACACTCCCTCCAGCAGCTGTAGGGGAGAATACATTTCCTTGCTTTTTTTCTTTGCCATTTCCAGTGACTGGAGCTGCACTCTTTGTATTCTTTGACTCAGGGCCTCTTGCTCCATCTTTAAGGCTAGTGTTGTAACATGTTCTCTCTGACTCTGCTTCCATCATCATGGCCTTCTTGTCTTTAGTCAAATCTTTCTCTACCTCCTTATAAAAACACATATGGTTGCATTTAAAGGGCCCAATAAGATAATCCAGGATAATTTCCCCTTCTCACAATCCGTAATTTAATCACATCTGCAGTCTTTTTATCCCCTTTTTATTCCATATAAGGCAATATTTATAGGGATTAAGATGTGGATATCTTTTGGGGAGTCATTATTTAGCCTACCACATTTCCTAACTGGTCATCTGATCTCAATCATTTCCTTGTTATGGGCTATTCTTAACACAGCAACAAGAGCGATCTTTTTGAAATGTCTGTTAGATTGTTACCGGGAAAATGACGTTGAACCACCTCAGTTCTTGTCTTCTTGAAGGAAAAACTTCAATCAAGAGACAGAATTTGTGCAGCATAAGCAGCAGAAGTTTATTAGTAAAAGAAGGTACACTCCAAGATGTAGAGAGCCTGACCCAAGGAAGGGAAGAAGCCCAGTCTTACATCTAATGAAGGCTTTTATTCCATGGGTAGTATTGCCTCCTCTCCCTTCTCTTATCTCTCTTTCTCCCCCTGAGGTGCCTGTCCTCTGGCATTTAACAATGCATTTCTTTGATTTAGGGGTTGGGTAAACACATCCCTTTGATTTGAGGGAATAAGTAAACACACCCCTTAGGGGTGTGTGAAAGTTTGGAATCCTGTTGGGCTAGTAAGGATGGGTTCTCCCTTTCCTTGACTTTTCACAACACAGCTGCCAGGTGTCTTAACGCAGGTGGCTTTCTAATTGGGGCTAAATTTCTCCTTTTCCTGCTCATTTCTATCTATCTACCTACCTTATCAAGATCATGCTTTTTTTTTTTTTTTTTTCTCCTCAGAACCTTGTAAGAGCCAAATTCCTTACAAGGCCAACAAAGCCCTACATGGTCTACACTCCCATTTCTCTCAAACTTCGCCCTCTACCACTTTCTCCCTTGCTTACTCCATCCCCTTCAACTGGTCTCTTAGCTCCTGGAACATGCCAGGCACTTTCCCACCTCAGGACTGTTGCATTTGCTGCTTATCAAATCTCCCCCCAGATAATCATGTGGCAACCCCCTATCTTCAATGCTTATATATAACGTTCTCAGTAAGTTCTATCCCAAAACTCCATTTAAAATTTGAACCCTTAATTCTATATTTCCAATCCTTACTCTGATCTTCTTTTCTTTTTTTTAAAACACTCATTACAACCTAATATCCTGTATAATTTAATCATTTATAATTATATTTATTATCAGTCACTCTGTATTAGAATAAAAATTCCATTTTGTTCAGTGATATAGGTCAAGTGTCTACATCAGTACCTGGCATGTAGGATGTACCAATAATTATTTATTGAATAAATGAATCGCATTTTCTGCCGAGAAATTATTTCCTTAGAATAAAATCTTTATTAATATAAATGGAGGACCAAAAAGCTTAAATACTCTTATGAACCCTGAAAGATCCCCATTTCACTCAACAAGAGAGTCAAGTTCCTTACAAAGTTCCATAATGCTCGCCAAAATGTTCATATTATTTTATATTTACACTAACAATATGAGTTTACCTGTCTTATCATCATCTTTTCAAAACTGGATCTATATTTCTTCTCTTTAAAACAAATACCAATGCAATGCTTTAAACCAATATAGTGCAGATCTACTTCCAAGGTAGTCAACAGACATATACTGAGCATCTAATAATATGATGTATTCAGGAGGGAGGTATAGAATAATAAGATTTTTAAAAGCATCATCTATGCCTTCAACAAGGTCACAATTTATTAAGAGGAGAGAGGGATACATAAATAAGCAACTAACTGGCATGTCAAAGGGTGAACAAACATTATCAAAAATATTTTAGAGGGTACTATTAAAGTTCAAGTTGAACTATTATATACCATGTTTCCCTGAAAATAAGACCTAGCCAGACAATCAGCTGTAATGCGTCTTTTGGAGCAAAAAATTAATATAAGACCTGGTCTTATTTTACTATAATATTAGACTGGGTCAATATGATATGATATGATATGATATGATATGATATGATATGATATGATATGATTAATATAATATAATATAATATAATATAATATAATATAATATAATATAATATAATATAATATATAATAAAATACCGGGTCTTATATTAACTTTTCCTCCAAAAGATGCATTAGAGCTGATTGTCCGGCTAGGTCTTATATTCGGGAAAACACAATATTGTAACTTGATACACTTAGATGAAGTTCAAGTGAGAAGAGATTCTTATTATTCTATTTCTACAGGGGTATTTTATTATGCTATTAATTTCCTGACATAAGATAGGAGTAACCCTTCAAGGAACCTCTCTCTAGTCCCTAAGGGTATAATTAAATAACAAAGAGTTAGGTGGAAATTTCATTTCTCTTCAAAAGGCAAATATTTACTTTATTTTCTAACTGCATTCTCATACACTACTTCTCCAGGATTTCGATTTCAACAAGAACAGACCCAGAATTTGAATTGATCATGGGAGGTTTCCAATCAAACGTGTCTATCTGTGCTGTGATTCCAGCCAGAGCTTCCTGAGTGAAAATCCTGTCTATGAGCAGCAGATAGAGCTCATGAGGGTAACAATTCCCTTAAGAACTGAACTATATCAAGAACATTTGGAGACTTGAAATCCAATTATTGCAATAGAAAAAAAATTATCCTAAGGGTACAAACTTCCAGTTATAAAATAAATAAGTCCAAGTGATGTGATAATAATGTAGTGCATATTTGAAAAATGCTAAGAGAGTAGGTCTTAAAAGTTCTTATCACAAGACAAAAATTTTTGTAACTATGACAGTGACTAATACTAAATAGATTTATTTTGGTGATCATTTCACAATGTACACAGATATTGAATCATTATGTTGTGCACCTGAAACTTGGATGCTCAGAGTCCCCATAGTGAAGTCCTCACTCTTGGTTTATGTCTCCAATCATGTTTCATCAGCCCACAACTCCTTTCCCACCTTTTTTACCTGGCTAAATATTCATGTTTATTCCACACTTAGCTTAGCCTCCATTACCTCAAGGTAACTTATTTTGAACTCACCTCTTTGCTTCCCTATCCCATTATGCACACCTCTCTTAGCAATTTCCATATTTTGTTGACGTTTTTTTGGTTTGTGGATCAGTCTGTTCCATTACTACACACAATCCTTGAGAAAAGGAACTGCACAGTGACTGACAGAGAGTAAGCAGTTAATAGCATTTTTGGTTGAGATATGTATTTATTGATTCATTTGCTGCTGCCATTTTAGCTTATAAACTTTGTAAATGTACAGTAATATTCGTATTGGGTATAGGAATGCAAATTACATCTATAACCCATCGATGTGTGATAAATAGCTGCTGGTGATGTTTTGTTCTTAGAAAACACATTCATGAGTGATTTACAGAGAAAATATTTAATAATAAACATGGGCTTTTTCATATTCAGCCCTACCCTTTAAAATATATTATGAATAAAGGAAAACATTGAGATAAAGCAACAAGAAGCATCCAGAGAAGGAGGAAATAAAGAGAGAGAGAGAGAGAGAGAGAGAGAGAGAGAGAGAGAGAGAGAGAGAGAGGAGAGAAGTAAGAGAATGATACGAAAGAAGCAACAAAAAATCTAAAATAGGATTATTTGAAAAATTGATTTTTAGAATGGTTGTACACATTTTTAATGCTGTTTACTTGAAAGTAAAACTGAAATAAAATTATCTCAACAATGACAAATGAGAACCATAAATTATCCACATTTTCAACAGTCAGAACATCATCCTGAGTGTCTACAAATGATTTGTATGCCTTATGGCAAGCATGCTCCATTGAGTACAATTATATGATTGTTTATTGAATAATTGCTCTCCTTGTCAAATGTTTGATTGAATATTTGCATGCTCCCTGTAATATTTTTACTGAGTAATTGTCTGCTGTGGGTAATACCTTCACTCAGTAATTGCTTGTTCTGAATAATATTTTCACTGAATCATTTCCTATTCAGCATATTTTATCAAACAATCTTCTTGTTGTGAGTCATGTTACTATAAGTTCACTGAGAATTACTTGCAAAATTACATATTTTATTTGTATTACTTGGAAACTAGATCTGAGTCCTTGCCCTGGACCTTCTCCAGGCTGTTGAGAGATTATATAACAACTCTGTTTCTAAGTTGTTTTCCAGGGGTACAGAACTTTAGAACTGAACTCTGTGCCCAAAGTCAAATAAAACAAAACTTCTGCTTTAGTGGGAGCAAATAACTTCAGGCAAATGGGGAAAGTTAATCTTAATGGGATTATTGATTGATATGAAACATCATGGATTAGCTGCCCCAAGACTCATTTGAAGGTTTCTGGAATCAATTTTAATGACACTGTAAGAATGACCAATTCAACAAAACATACGGTACCAACAGATCTAATAAATCCATATTTAATGCCATTGAACTAGCAATGGCATTTACTTTTTTTTTTTTGTTCTCCGACATCACCCAGCCTAGATAAGACAGAAGTAAGCACTGTGTCCAAAGAAAGCTCCAACAGAAGCCCTCTAGTTCTGGCTTAAGGAGCAAAAAGGGGAACACTCATAGAGAACATGGAAATTTTTTTTACCATTCTCTTTTTTTTTTCCATTCTATTAGACTCATCCCCCAATTAATTCCCCTGTGGTGGTGGTAGTGACTAGTCAAGGGGCCAGGCAGGAGGCACCCATCTCTGAGGAATGGGACCCTTCTTCTCCAATTAGAGTTGAGATGCCAAGAATGTGAGGCCAACCTGTTACATGTTTTCTTTCTCTGCCTTTTAGTTGCTTGGACACAGAAGTTAGCCCAAAGGCAAAGTGTTCTGCAAAGTGAGACAAAAAAAGCCCCAAGATTTTGGCCAGAATTCTGAAAAAGGAAGATTCAGGAAACTAAAAAATACTAAGGAAATAGCAGAGAGGAAAGGGTTCAGAAACAAATCCCATAAAGTTGTTTATGAGCTACAGGGCTCATCTCAGAGTCTTACATACAAGGATCTGATCCTAATTAGCATATCAAAGAATTTGTGAGCTGATCTAAGTGTTACTACCACCCAGGTCACTAACTGAACATGTGGTGTGGCACAACCTGGACATATCTGAAGAACACTACCAAGCCTTTAAAAACTTAACTGACATTGGAACCACAGCCTTCAGAAGGCAAATTGGGATTTATGGCCTGAACCTAACAGTTTGTCAGTGTGAAAATTGCTACATTCTCCGTAGAATTTAAACAAGACAATTCTTATAATTTTATATTCAAAATATCCAGGATACAATCTAAAATTAATCAGCATACAAAAAACCACAAAAACTTAGATGGAAAAAGAGAAATAACTGACACTAATTAGATATAAAGAACAGATTGGTGGTTGCCTGAGGCAGGGGCTTAAGGGTAGGCCAAATGGGTGAAGCAGGTCAAAAAGTACAAACTTCCAGTTAAAAAATAAATGTCATAGTATATAATATACCACATGGTAATTACAGCTAATAATACTGTATTGAATATTAAAAATTTCTAATGAGTAGATTTTAAAAGTTCTCATCACAAGAAAAAAATTTTTGTAACTATGTATGATAACAGATGTTAACTAGAATTATTGTGGTGATCATATTGCAAACATACAAATATTGAATCATTATGTTGTATGCCTAAAACTAATATAATGTTATAAGTAAATTATACCTCAATAATAAAAACATACACCTACAATATATAAATAAATAAGTACTTTTTCTAAAATTCTGAACATTCCATGCCCAAGAGTTGCTATAACCCAGCTTATGTAATATCTAGAATGATTTCTTCAAATGCATGTTCATTTTAAGGCACAAAATAACCAGGCTGGCATTATATTTGATAAATTTGTGGCCTAATAATTCATTCTGATGGGGAAACTGACCTTAAAATGGTTCCCTGCCATGTGGAACTGAGCTAAAATGGTGGCCCCAGCCTAAGCCCCAGCCCACTTCCCCATAGCCCCCTCCAAGCCACACCTTGAGCCAATCACTAGAGGACACCTACCCCTTCCCCGACTCAAGGAAGTCCCCAACCTATAAAAACTTGCTCAAAACCTTGCTAAGGATTCAGTCTTTTGGGAAGGAACCCGCTGAGACCGCCAGCGTAATAACTCTGTGTGCTGCTTGAGTTTCTCGGTCCTTGCTGTTTCTCTGCAACATTTCCTTTGTTATTTCTTTTAATAACCTGATAGGCAGAATGATGTTGACTCATGAATTACTTAAACCAACAGGGTAGAATGTAATTGTCATTAAGCATCAATACGTTCTATTTTTCTTCTCAGGCAGATTAAGCTCTATTTATGTATTATTTCCCTCTTAAGGTGGAAAAATGAATTGTTCTTTCTTCTGCCTCCACATCCTCTAATAATGTTCTTCAATACCCATTCCAATAAGATTTATGTGAGAATATTAATAATGGAGAGTCTTATAAAAATTATTTTTAAAGTTTCTGGCTCCATTATCATATAAGAAATAATGAGAAGGAAAATAGAGCTATATGGAACATTACTCATTAAATGTTACATCTCTAAATTGTTTGAGCCAGAAGTATTTCATCATCACATTTTTCAGTTACTTTTATTTTAATTCATACAATTTAAATCAGATCAAATAATTAAACTTTCTTTTAAAAATATTCATGTTCTAATATTCATCAGTAAAAATAATTGTAACTTTTCAAATAGTTTTATCAATTCAAATTACAAAAGTCACATGCTTGTTGGGGAGTTACTAAGAGAAATCTTGGTTTGTAAATGGTATTTATCGTTATCAGATAAAAGCACCAGGACTTCTTCCGCTCTCTGTGATTCCTGGTCTGTAAGTAAGGGGTAATTCAAGAAAACGAGGAAGCTTTTAAAAGAAAATGGATTGGGACAAAATACCTGGAGTTAGTCAAACAACAACAACAATGAAAAGCCTTTTATGATTGAAATGGGCATGAAACTATGTCTGACCATAGAGACAAGGTTCTAAGGTTAGGACTACTTGTTTCAACCACATGCACAAAACAGCCAGGGAGGACAGAAGTTCCTAACTAATAAGATTAGAATTAAAAATTTATGCCATAATTGAAGCAGGGCTCAGTTGGGAACCCCCATAGTAGAGGCCTTGCGGTGTCCATGGCCTCACTTTCCTTGACTTACCTATAGCTTAACAATAGTTTTTCCCCCTGTGGCTTGAGCCCAGAATGTACCCTGTTCCACCCAGTTCCCTGTTTTAGAAAATTACCCTGAACCTTATGATTAATACCCTTAGACTTATTGATCACAATCTCAATGGTCTAGCATTCTTTCCAGGCTACTCCCATCATTGCTCTTGGGTTGCTGATGCCACTGGAGAATCAGTTGCCAGAAGGAAGGCTCTATGCAGATTCCTGGAACCATCACATAGCCTCTAGAGCAGGGGTGTCCAAACTTTTTTCAACATTTTTCACCAAGGGCCATATTCGGTAAAATACACAAACAGCCAGGCCACTCACTCGAGGTGAAGTACATATTGCCTCACCTGGTTTATTTAAGTAAACTAAATATATTTTTGGAATTTGCTGTGGTCCAATAAAAAATGGATTGTGGGCCGCAGTTGGCCTGCGGGCCGCAGTTTGGACACCCCTGCTCTAGAGGAATGCCCAGATTTTCCCTTAAATATCCCAACACGGTCTGAGAACATTAAGGCAGTTTTTGAAGATGTCACCTGCTGCCTTCTCAGACCACTGGTGCTCGTGTAAGGGTGAAACTCCGGTAGATCAATGTAATTAAACTTAGCCAGTTTACAGTTTGATTTATCCTGATATTCAGCTGTTTTCTCTTTGTTTCTCCCCTCACCGATTAACTAACTCTGTTCGTTCCCTTTCGCAAGGCTACCCATACTTTACTAATTAACATCCTAATATTCAGGCTCCCAGGTAACCCGACTGGTGATCTCAACTCCCTAACAGTTCTTGTGAAAACTTTCCGGATGTAGACAGTAAGATTTAACATAACTTTGAGACAGACCTGAGGCCTCAGAAGACACCAGGAAACGCTTCTCAACTATCAGCCCTGAGGCCTGCTGTCCTTTGTTCTTTCCCACTTACGTGCCTATAAAACCCCTTAATCACTTTGGCTGGGGTAAGGTGGATTTTTTAGACGTAAGTCTGCCATCTTCCTTAGCTGCCGGCATCGCGGCACTGAACCTGAGTTTGGTAACACCCTGATAACTATAGCCCAATTCCTGTGTCGGTCTATTGGCTGAGCGGCACAGGCAGAACAAGCCCTGGCTTCGTTGCCCTCCAGTTTCATGATTACCTTGAAATGGAGTTTAAGCAGACCAAAATAAAGAATATTAGACCATTAGGAGCAAAACTGGGACAGGATAATTCCAATCTGACTTACAATACCAGATCCCTGGAAATTTAGATGAGTCCATCTTGAAGACTAAGGTTTGGTGGAGTTAGAAAGAAGCACTCTATTAAAACATGCAGATTTTATGGTGTGTTCATGGGAAGGACAAAACCAAGCACCCCATGTACGTAAAACAGCTGATGGATTTAAAATGACTGTTTGACTGTTTTTATTTGGTGATTTTTTTCACGTCTGATACATTTATGCACATAGATGGTCTCTGAATTTGGTTTACAGTTTTAAGTAATTTTTCATGTCATAATGTGGGGACAGAGCCCCAGAAAGTAGTTTCCAGGCTCTCGGCCTCACGTGGAGGAGTGCTGGCTCGGGTAGTAGATGGCCGTCAGCTGTGGCTGATTGGCCGTCAGCTGTAGCCAGTTAGCCAATTAGCCGCTAATATAACTGCTGCGGCTACGGAGGAGAGCCGAGGAGAGAGAAGGAGAGAAGAAAGAGAGGAGAAAGAATGGGGGCTAGCAAGAAGATGGCGGCTGGGCTGGCAAGCGTGGATGGCGGTTTGCGGACAGTGTGGATCCAGCCTCCAGTGAGAGTATAGTGCCGCCAGAGAGAATATAGTGGTATGACTCCCCCACCTATGGCTCCGTGGGTGTTCCTTTTTGGCCTCACCATATCCTGCGTTCTTATGGGGGGAGCGGGACCAGAGACCCCGCAGGCCACCCAGCACGACAAATGGCGCAGCGAGCAGGGTCTCCCGCATGACACATAATTTTTTTCTAAAATATGTTTTGCTTTCTTAAAATTTTGTGTTTTTTGTTTACTTTTCAGATTGTGTTAAATTTATCATTTGTTCTCCACCAGTTACGCATGTTCTGCTCATTTTGATGTAAGATCTGCTGGGAATTTCTGGGTGTAGGCTGGGATCGTGTCTCATGAAGCCGAAGAACGGACTCACGGACCAGGGAGAGGCAAGGAGTTGTAAAGGAAGATAGTTTATTAAAAGCAGGAGAAGAGATTTCAGCTTCCGAGCGGGAGAGGGTACCCGACACTGAGAAGCCCACTAGCTAAGGCAAAAGCTTTTACTTTTATACCTTCCCTTGCCTGCTTGGGGAAGGGGGCTGGAGCCTTCTAATGGAATTCATCGATCAGGTTTGTCCTGTTTGCCCATGATCAAGGGATTAACGAAATAACCTGTTCCTATCTACTAGATCTGTTCCTTTGTTTTGCCAAAAGGAATTTGGGATAATGTATTAACCTCAAGGTGTATTCTCATATCTTTGTCCTGGAATGAAGGAGACATTCCAGAACCTGGAGTTTCAGGATATGGCTGCTTTTTCGTTTATTCCACCAGGGATCTCCCTGTCTACTAGCAATATACTAACTAACGTGTCTCAAATGGGCAATGTTTTCACGATTTTTAACTTTTTTTCTTAAGATTCCAGTCAATGTTTTCAACTGCTGGGTAATGCATTAGTAACTTTTTTTGCTCCTGGTTTGCCTTTATCATTTATAAAACATTTAAAATTGTTGTTTACTTTCCATTTTACATGTTCATTTTAAATTCATTTTCATCCAGTGAGGCCAATTTTAACTGTCTAGCAATGTTTTCTCCTTTTTTGAGTATGCTTCATTTACATCTAAGCAGCATTCCACAAAAAACAACATCTATAATAGGGATAATGCCTATTTTCATTGGGTTTTCCTAAGAGGATAATAAGATTTTAAATACTAATATTATGCATGACAATGTAAAATAATATGATCAGAATCTGTCTAGATCATTAACATTCTTATACTCAGAGGCATGATTTTATCTTACATTCTATTTACATTATCATATTTTCAGCATTTGTCATGCAGGGTGTCATGTGGGGTCTCTGTCCTGCTCCCCACATAAGAACGCAGGATATGGTGAGGCCAAAACGGAACACCCACGGAGCCATAGATAGGGGAGTCATACCTCTATATTCTCGCTGGCGCATCCGCCTCTCTGCAATCCACAATTCACAATCCGCCCTTGCTAGGCCCCATTTGCTGCTAGCGTAGCCACAGCAGTTTTATAAGTGGCCAATGGCTCACTGGTTACAGCTGATGGCCAACTAGTCATGGCTGATGGCCATCCAATCACAGTTGATGGCCATTTGCTACCCGAGTGAGCACCTTTCCACTTTAGGGTGAGAACCTGGAATCTGCACTCCTGCCTCTATCCCCACACTCCACCCCTCTAGGGTCTTGCCTCACAATCTACGCGCGACAAGCATCTTCTGTGAGGAGCCCTGTGTGAGGAGCCTGGAGGTGAACGCAATATCCTGGACACAGCCAGGATCTCTGGGCACAGCCAGGGTTTCTCAGGGCAGCACAAGTCCTTCTGGGCACAGCCAGACTGCCTGGGCTTCTTAGGGTACCACCAGTCTCCCTGGGCATAGCCAGGGCCTCTCAGAGCACCGCCACTCTCCCTGGGCATAGCCAGACTTCCTGGGCTCAGCCAGGGCCTCTCAGGGCACTGCCACTCTCTATGGGTACAGCCAGTCTTCCTGGGCACAGCCAGGGTTTCTCACATATTCTTGACAACAGCCGGTCGAGACATAAAAGCAAACATCCGCCAGTTCCACTACACGGTGGTACATACCCAAGCAAACAGTCAAGCGGTCCATTAAATTAGGGATGGAGCCCATTCCCCATAGTCCACAGTCATTCACCAAGGCTGTGCGTTTGCCTCACAATATGTTCCGTCTCTGCAGGACGAGGGCTCCAAGTCTTCCCCAACCTGGGGTTGAGGGTGTCAGCAAGCACTTCCCAGCCCACAGGGCCACAACGACCTTTGCTTTCTCTGGCCTATGTCGGTTGGGGAACCGTCCACGTCTTCCCACCCCTCCACGGGAGTCCAGCTTTCCAGCAGCCACTCCTCCTGGTATTCCTGAGACTGAGTGTTCATACACACAAAGTGCTCCACCACCCTTCGGAGAGCTTTGGACGGCACCGTACTCTGCTCCCCATGCCGTTTGTCATGCAGGGTGTCAGGCAGGATCTCTGGTCCCGCTCCCCACCTAAGAACACAGGACATGGTGAGGCCAAAGAGGAAAACCCACGGAGCCATAGATAGGGGAGTCATACCACTATATTCTCGCTGGCGGCATCCGCCTCTCTGCAATCTGCAATCCACAATCCGCACTTGCTAGGCCCCATTTGCTGTCAGCGTACCCATGGCAGTTATATTAGTGGCCAATGGCTCACTGGTTACTGATGGCCATTTACTACCCGAGTGAGCACCTTTCCACGTGCTGATGGCCATTTACTACCCGAGTGAGCACCTTTCCACGTGAGGGCGAGAGCCTGGAAACTGCACTCCTGGCTCTGTCCCCACAGCGCTATTTTCAAAATTCAAGAAAGAATTCTTTGTGAAGGGAACAAGGGATCACAGATTGAGGGAATGCAAAAAGAGTGACTAAAATACAACGCATTTATTGTTTCTGCCAATTCAATTTTTACAGATCTACTTTTGAATCTTTTAGCAATTTTCTTCAGACTGCCATTGTCTCCCATCATCAGCAACATCCATACAGGATTCAAGAATTTAAAAAATTGCAGAAAGAAGAATCTTGCATGATTGCAGCAGCTAAGTCACAATAGTGAAGCCGCATATTGTGAAAGAAAGTGTAAAAGCTTTGTGTCATACAGCCTTGGGTTCTGATATCTGTCTGTTACATACTAGCTACCTGACCTTGGATAAATTCAGCCTCTTCTTGTGTAAAATGAGAGAAAAAAATGTACTGGGATCAAATAAATACTATATGTAAAACTGCTATAGCACACGGTACCCTATTAATGCCAATTCCTTTTCCTTCTCTTGCTCTCATTCAAGAAATACATATATTATGCACTATACAATTAAAACACTATGGTGGGCTCCTTGGAAGATAAAAACATGAATAAGATATAATCTAATTATGTCTACAGAATGAATGGGTATGTTAAAAATAAACACCAAAAGGCAAATAAACCATTTGGTCTACTGATACACAATAATTACTATTTCTGTGCTGAAATGGTTGAGTTAGCCATCTGGATAATGGAAAAGTCTAACTTTACATTTTTGACCAACTCTGCCCTGCCAGGTGAGAGACTGGCCAAGATTGGGCCTAGGAGTGGACATGAATGGCCTTTATTCAGTGGAGGCAAAGAGCAAAGGAGACCTAGTGAGATTGTCTAGGGGGAGGAGATGTAGGAAGCTGAATATCATGCCCCTCTGAACAAATGTACAGCAAAGACAAAAATAAAAGGAAAGAGTTGATAACAGAAAACTGGTCCCAAAGAACTAGTTCTTGGGGGTCCTGGAATAAATCCAAGGACACGGGAGTCCTTCAAGGAAGACTGATGAACACATGGTGCAAGGGTAGGTTCTTTAAGGTGCAAGGATCTTTGGAAAAGATCAAAATCTTTGCTGCAAAGAAATTCCCCAAATTAACCAGAAATGATTGACTCTGGTTATATATATTAAGGTTGTTCCATTCTGTGAGTGGATTTACTCGCTTCTAGAAAAGAGAGGTCTGACAAAAGCTCTAAAATGCATCTCTATCCACATACACATTGAATATCACAAGAGAACAGGTTGTATAATGTTTCACTCAGAAGAACCCAATTTTCAAATCTACTCATAAGTCTTGGGGCTTGCATGAAAGTAGCAAGACATAATTTAAAGAAAGCTCCTTTATCCAAGTTGAACCCTGTTTTCACCTGAATACATTAATGTTTGCCTGTCCTTCATCATAGCTCTGTTTTGGATATATATTAGGTTGGTGCAAAAGTAATTGTGGTTTAAAAGTTTAAAAATTACTGCAAACACTACAATTACTTTTGCACCACCCCAATAGCTTTAGTGTTCAGCATAGCTAAAACAGACAAGGCTTCTTTAGCTCTTTCTATATGTCTGACTTTCCTCCAAAATACAAGGATAGAGAAGGTGAGGGAGGAGTGTAAAATATAGACAAGAAACTGATGGAGATTCCATAAATTTTATATGCTAAGGGAGTAAATACAGTTGCTTTCCTAAAATCAAATATGGTTTATTTTCAATCCATTGGAGATTAAATTTAGAATTCTCAATGAAAACAAAATCCATTGACTCCTAAATCATGCTGACCTGAAATGTGAGAAAACCAGAAGTAGCCTTCAGAATCCACATATAAAAGCGTATGATATGAGAAGGCCAAAGGAAAGAATGTCAACTAATAAAGAGGCAGTTTCTCCCACTCTTGTGTTTGCTTTGCATGGAAGAAAGGACATAGAAGCCACTTCCCCATTTATATAAATGAGGAAAAGAGAGGGCCTTAAAAGTTAAATAATTTTCTCCTAAGTCATAGAGCTTACACATACCATTTTGTATGCTGAAATCCTGAGTTTTCTAACTCCAAAATTGTCACTTTTCACATTTTGCCAGTCCCTTCTCCCATTTCCCCATTTCTTGTTGATCTTTTCTATCACTTCTCCTAGTTCCACCATTATAAAATTACTATTCTTCTATTGCATTTGTAAGAGAGTATGTAAGTATACCAATTAACAGAGGGTAAATAGGTATGCTACATACCTACAACCTTTAAAAACACAAACTCAATTCACAAATACAGAAGCTGTCTTGTACCATAAAGTCTCAATCATTTAAGTTCTTAGTTTTTAGTATAAAGGTGAGTCATTGGCTTTCAAGTGCATAAAGGACAGAAGCAGGACAGGTGATTATATCAAGATCCCCTTGGAAATATGATAAAATGTTCCAAAATCTATGGTGCAGTGCCAAGTTCCTGGGAAAAAATGATGGGCAGGATCATATTCATGAGAATAATTTTAAAAGTTCTTGGATTCATTATATATTGTTGTGTAATAAATAACTCCAAAACTTAGTCACTTAAAACAGCATGCATTTATTATAATTTATATGGCTTATGAATTTGGGCATTGCTTACCTGAGTTCTCTGCCTCAGGTATCATGCTTCATCTCTGCTTTAGAGATCATGAAAAGCCATACACTGATTTGGCCAGTTAGATTATGTGTGTAGTGTAAATCATCTGAAATCAGTATGACTAATACCTGAGCTTCTTGTTGGAAAGCCCACTAATTGTTTTTTGTACTTTGGTTTCCATGTTAAAAATATTTACGTTAGCTGTTCTAATAAACTAATGCACAGGAAGTTCTTGCACTGCTCTATGCATCGTGAGCAATTTTGGAATCTGGATGATTATAGATATCTGAAGGAAAAATGTCTTTCTTCAGATTTAGCTACCATTATTCCCAAGCCTCCTTTAATATCTGAGTAAATTTTTATTAAAAGTCTCAATACATTTCCAGTCAAGATGGTGGAGTAGGTAAACACTATACTCACCTCCTCTCAGGACACCATTAATTACAACGAAACTACAGAAAAAACACCATTGAGAATCATCTGAAATATAGCTGAACCAAAACCCTACAACTAAGACCACCTTAGTTGAAGAAGCCACCTAGAGACTGGTAGGAGGGGCAGATATGGAATGGGCTGGTCTCACACCCATGTGTGAGCATTAAAAATTGGGAGGGATATCTCAGCTGCAGAGGTCCCTTCTGGAGGATCAAGTGGTCCCAGCCCCCCACCAGGTTCCCCTGCTTAGGGTTCCAGTGTCAGGGAGAGAAGTCCCCATAACTTCTGGCTGTGAAAACCAGCAGATGTTGTGGATGAGTGAGCCAGAGGGTGGCTGCAGTCCTAGGCGCTCCTCTTAAAAGGTCTGCACATGGACTTACTCACTGATGGACTTACTTGCTCTGAGCTCCAGCACTGCGGTAGCAGCTCGAAAGGTGCCAGGGACATATGGAGAGGAACCGAATTGTCTAGCTTCAGGGTGAGGGCTGGAGGGGCAGCTTTCTTCCAGAGGGAGGAGCTGGAAAATCCATTGTATCTTTGTTGAGACCTCTCCCTCCCAGTGTGCAGATGCAGGCGGCTGCAATATCTGAATCTCTATGAAGCTGGCTATCACTTTTTGTCTGCCCCACCCTAGTGATTCCCTGAGACTGGGTCCCACCCAACTTTCAGGTACACCCAAGCTGCTGCTAGTGGCTTTTCTTTACCACCTATTTTGGCTCATGCTGTGGATTTTCCTAAAACCTCTCAAAATTTCACAAGACCCAAAATAAGTAGCATCTGGCTTTGGTGTCCTGTACCTCTGGCTGAGCAGCCCTAAGACTGGCACTAGTGACATCCAGCCTTGGTTTACAGATTGGCTTCTTGTAGCACCTCCAAGCCCAGTGCAGGTAGCACCCATCTACCGATTGTTCATGTCAGGTGGCACTTGGCAGAGCATCAGCTGAAGCTAAACTTGACCTGCAGCAGATCTGCTTCCTGGAGACCCCAGGCCTGGCACACCTGGTGGCCAGCTTCAGACCAAGCCAGAGAATCATCCAGCTGCCTCCAAGGATGACACACCCAAATGGCAGATTAGGCAGTCACCACAGACTTGCTAAATCAAACCCTGCTCTGTAGGGTCAGTCCTTGCACAACAGCTCCTCTATTGTAGTTACAGCCAGTCCTCACAACCAATCAGCCGGAGGGTTAATGCCTCCCACTGATAGGCAAACAGCAATCAAGGCTCAACTATAACAAGAGCGCCCACACAAGGGACACACCTGGAGCATCCAGCTCTGGTGACCAGGGAGACTGCATGGCTGGGTCCCACATAACACCTACTATATAGGGCCACTCGACTAAGACTGGGAAGCATAGTAGCCCTACCTAATACATAGAAACAAACACAGGAAAAAATGGGGAGACACAGAAACATGTCCCAAATAAAAGAACAGAATGAAGCTCCAAAAAAAGAACTAAACAAAATGGAGACAAGCAATCTACCAGACAAAGAGTTCAAAACACTGGTTATAAGGATGCTCAATGATCTCAGGGAGAACTTCAACAAAGAGATAGGAAATATAAAAATAGACATAGAAAAGGGTAAAAAGAACCAGTCAGAAATAAAGAATACAATAACTGAAATGAAGAATACATTGGAGGGATTCAACAGGAGATTAGATGAAACACAGGATCGAATCAATGATTTAAAAGAAAGGTAGCAGAAAACACTCAATCAGAATAACAACAATAAAAGAATTAAAAAAAAAAATGAGGATAGTTTAAGGGGCCTCTGGGACAATATCAAGCATACCAACATTCGCATCATATGGGGCACCAGAAAGAAAAGAGAAAGAGCAAGGGATCGAGAATCTATTTGAAGAAATAATGACCAAACACCTCCCTAACCCGACAAAGGTAATGGACATACAAGGCCAGGTAGCACAGAGTTCCAAACAAGATGAACCCAAAGATGCCCACTCCAAAACACATCAGAATGAAAATGCCCAAGTTTAAAGACAAAGAGAGAATCTTAAAAGCAGCGAGAGAAAACCAGTTAGTTACCTACAGAGGAGTTTCCATGAGACTAGCAGCTGATAGTTACTGACAAGAAAGCTTTCATAAGACTGTCAGCTGATTCCTCAACAGAAACTTTACAGGCCAGAAGATATTGGCACAAAATATTCAAACTGATAAAAAGCCAGCACCTACAACTAAGATTACTCTACCCAGCAAAGCTATCGTTCAGAATCAAAGAACAGATAAAGAGCTTCCCAGACAAAACAAAGCTAAAGGAGTTCACCACCAAACCAGTATTACAAGGAATGTCAGAGGAACTTCTTTAAGACAAAAAGATAAAAATTATGAATATTAAAATGCCAATAACTACATATCTATCAACGATTACTTTAAATGTAAATGTATTGAATGCTTCAATCAAAAGATGGGGTTGCTGAATATATTAGAAAACAAGACCCTTACACGTGCTGTCTACAAGAAACTCACTTCAGATTGAAAGGCATACACTGACTGAAAGTAAAGGGATGTGAAAAAAATATTTCATGAAAATGGAAACAAGCAAACAAAAAAAGCTAAGGTAGTAATACTTATACCTGACCAAATAGTCTTTAAAACAAAGGTTATATAACAGAAGCCAAAGAAGGACCCAGCAATCCCACCTCTGTGTATTTATCCAAAGAAACCCAAAACGCTACTTCGAGGGGAGGTATACACCCATATGTTTATTGCACTATTGTTTACAATGGCCAAGATATTGTGACAGCCTGGGTGCCCATCTATGGATAAAGAGTAGTTGATACATATGTACGATGGAATATTGCTCGGTCACGGAAGGAAATGGGATCGTGCCATGTGCGGTAGCATGGATGGACTTGGAGGGTATTGTGCTGAGTAGGTCAAACAGAGAAACAGATGCAATGTGATTTCACTTATGTGTGGAATCTAAAGAACAAAATAAACAAACAAAACAGAAACAAACTTATAGATACAGAGAACATTTAGGTGGTGGCCAGATTGGAGGGGGATTGGGGATAAGTGAAAAAGGGGAAGGGAATAAGAAGTACAAATTGGTTGTTACACGGTAGTCATGTGGATGAAGGGCATAGCATAAGGAATACATTCAATAATATTGTAATAACTATGTATGGTGTCAGATGGGCACTAGGTTTATTGGGGTGATAGGTGGAAGAGGGTTTGTGGGGCAGGGTAAAGAAGGTGAAGAGATTAAGAAGTACAAATTGGTAGTTACAAAATAGTCATGGGGACATAAAGTAAAGCATAGAGAATATAGTCAATAGTATGGTAATAACTATGCTTAGTGTCAGGTGGTTACTAGACTGGTCTGGAAAATCACTCCTTGAATTATATAAATGTCTGATCACTATGTTGTACACCTGAAATTAATATAAAATAATATTGAAAATCAAAATAAATAAATAAGTGGGGGGAAAAAAAGACACAATTGTTAGGCTACCAATACTCGTACATATAACTCTAAAAAAAAAAAAAAAAAAAAACCAAACAAAAAAAAACCTCAATAGAAATTTTTAGTAATTCAGATGTTAATACAGGAAAAACACTTTCAAAAAACACCAGGATTTTTTATTCCATTTGACTCAGCACACAGCTCATATAACTATTGCTTTGCTGATAGTGACACTACAAATTCTGAAGGAGAAATTCTACAAGGCAGCTATTTTTTGAAGTTTTTATATATTTAGGCTTGCCCCTGAGCCAGACTTCTATCCTGAGTCCCTTTGCTGAAACCAAAATTGATATAGTTGCTTCCTTGAGCTCTGTGCTCAGCAGGGAGTAGCAGGGGACACTGGACTCAAGCCCACAGAGTTCTCCTGTTGTAGCAAGGACTGCAAACCTGGTTTTTCCAGGACAAACCTACTACTAAGAACTCTGAAATCTCAGAAAGCTCCACTGCACTTGTGGAGTGCCTTGTCCAGCCCGGTGCCTGTTCTGGAACATGGTAGGCCTCTGGAAACCCACCTCGTGATAGAATGAGCACCACGATTCTAGATATCCTACAAATCCTGCAGTGGATTCCAACACCACTTAAAATCCAGTGTTACCCCTGCTCATAGGATTCTTTAAGCCTCTCAATCCTCCTTCCTGCCTCTCCCTCTAAGTGCCTGACGTGTTGGTTTCTTTTAGCCCTTTCAATGCCTGGCCCTTGCCTGACTCAGAGTCTCATACTAGTTCACTCTGCCTGAGCTTTTCTTTCCATGATCTTTTGACATTTCTTCTTTCAGACCCTCAGTTTAACTGACACCCACTTAAAGAGAATTCCCTTAAACATCCATTAGCAAACTCCATATTTTCTATTATAGAAATCATTCATAATTCTAAATCTACTTTTTAATTATTTCTTATTTGTTTGATGTTTAATTTCCCCAAATGCAAGGTCTGATAGGATATAACCACATCGGTCTTGTTCATTATTATATAGTCTCGGTGCCTGGCACAGTGCCTGGCATATGCGAATCACTCAGTAACTACATTGCATGTTAAATCCCTCTAACATTCAAAGTGATTCTAACTTATTTTGAAAGCTCATTGTAGTCTGAGTGAACACATTTTATAAGGAAATTTCAAAAAGAGAAAGTATTGAGGCTGAATCTGAAACGAATATATTTATGTAATCATGAAAAGTTTTAAAATGTATACATCATACTGTATTTATTTGTCTCAACTTGCTCAATGAATGTATCTACCATTTAGGAGAAGAATGTGGTTAAGGAAGGGGCCTGTTTATGTTTAAATGGCATGTGTATGAAAGTCTTTGTAAACTACAAAACACATTTTAAGCAAGTATTATTATTGCTATAAAAGCATAACCTAAAACTGGTATCTGGGAGATACTTCTGGAATTCCTGCTACTCTTGAGGAAGAATCCCAAGAAACAAGGAAGTTGCAGTGCAGCACAGGTTTCTAAATGAAATGTACTTTTACTTATAGAGAATCCTTGAATACCATTAAATTTGATACATGTTAACAAAGTAGAAAGAGTTTAGCATACTGCTAGCACTTTATCATTTACTTCTCCTTTACCTAGCTCTTCCTGAGAACAAAAACTGATTTTCTTTTTTGGGGGGGAGATGTGGGGAATCAGTGAATCAGAGTAAACATGTTCTGAGTTCAAATTCTGATTTAAGCATTTACTAGTCACATGACCTTGGGCAAGTCATCTTTTCAGGACCTAAGGTTTCCTAATATGCAAAAGGTTTTGGTAAAGATCACATAAAATAAGGAATGTAAAGAGTTTTGTAAATAACAAAGTGATACAGATAAATAAGGTATATTATTTGGGGGGGACAATGGAAAAAATCTTTGCCACTTATTTTTAAAGTTATTGTCTAAAATTTTCATTTTTTGGTCTGTTTTAGATTTAACAAATTTCATTTGCTTAAATACTATGTGTATTTCTTTTCTTTATATGAGGTGCTAATAAGCAAATTTAAATCTGCCTGTTTTGTCTTACTCTAAAATAGAATATTTGCATTTCAAAGTCCCCTTGATTTATTTTATGTAAACGAAGTTTATATTAACTTTAGACTTTGCATCAAATACTTTTTGGAATCTTACTGATTGATTATGGATGTTTTCTTTCTTTTTTTCTCTTTTTTTCCTAAATTTGGCACATCTCAATCTATCCAGGAACCTTTTTTTGGTCATGACCTTTTGTTAATCATGATCTTCATATAGCACAGGAAATAACAGATAGCATATATATTTCAATTCTCAGAACTCTTGTTAGTTCTTATTTCTAGAATGCATTAAACCTTTACAAAAGCCTCTGTTCAGAGATTTTTCTGAAAGAAAGGGAGAGGTAAGAAAACTCAGCCAAATTACTTAGCAATCAATCTCTGTCAAGTATTCTTCATAATATTTCTCATATATATCACTTTAAATCTACCTGACTGGTGGCCTGCCACTGCCATCTTGTGTATGGATTTTTGGAACCCTAGGTCAACATCCCATCAATTTTCCAGTTGCTACTGTCTTGATCTTCTATCCCTGTTTTAGTGAATTAGAAGAGTCCATTATGACTCTTAATGTCTGCTACCTTCACTGCCCTTGGTAAGGGGAAGCTGACCACCAACCACTAAGTAATCCAATCCAGTGCAATCACCAAGACCACAGCTGGCTGGGACAGTGATGGTACCTGACCTAAGGGTAGCCAGGTTATCGGCTTGTTCATTGCCCATTATGTTTGTTTATGAGACAGTGCTGCCAAGTTGCTATAATACTGACTGTGCCAATTAGAGTCTTTCTTGAGAAGTTTGAATATGAGGCATTCCAAAGGAGCTAAGAATCAGAAGTGGGAGACAGAAACTGAGAGAACACACAGATAGAAAGCAGTAAGCAGAAACCACAAGTAGTAAACACAAGATATCAAAGTATACAGTGGTGATTTTTAGTAATGACAGGAGGAAAAGAACAGGGTGGCGGAGTCCCTCTGGTCAATGACACCCATTCCTGAGTCAACGACTATTAGAGTAATGATTACTGAGTGCCTGTTATTGCTATCAGACTAGTAAAGCTATGGCTTTATTCCTGTTTTCCTCTCTGTGTATTCTTAAAAGGAGATCCCCATTGCCAGAGGTTATAAGCGTGCCTCTTTCCTTGCAGTGGATAAGAACTCAGTTTACTCATCTAATGCTGCCTATTACTGTGATCACACTCACATCTTGTACACTGATTTTAGTAACTGACTCCCTGTCTTGGTGTTTTCGCTGGTATTAGAGTCCTAGAGTACTAGATCCCTATGATGTTCTCTCCAATAATCCCATGGATTAGATTATATCTCCTAAATCCTGATATTATGGGTGGCTTCTCATTACATCTGCCAAATTTTTCTACTGCCAGCTGGCTTGCTGACTCTACCTATTACTTGCTGCCAAGTTCTCCAAATTTTTGTTCCACCCACCTGAAAGCAGACCTTCCAGATGGTAAAGTGCAGGCAGCTCACCATGAGATGATATAGACTTCTTTCTGTCACCTATTTGCTACTTTCCCACATCACCTGCTGCATCTTGCCATGCTCCATTTCTGACCTTCCCTAGGATTGATATATCTTAATAACCAATGTACCTCTACACCATGTGATACTGTGATACTGTCTATTACATTGCTCATTAGAGGTGAGCTCCCTTCCACCTTATGCCAGGTAATTGCAATAACTGCCTGACTGGTGTGATATCTCAGGTCACTCATCTCTTCAATATACCCTGTAAGTTACTGTTTTAGTATTTAAATGAGACTTTGGGGGACTTGCCCATATTGGAAATCCATTAAGTAAAATACTTAAATGCAAACTTCTTATCCAGGTGTTAAAGGTCCTGTCCCATCTACATCTCCCTTTGCATACATGAACCCTCTGGCCTAGCCACAAAAGTCTTGCTAACTATGTTCTAAAATTGGTTTAGATATTCCCTTTTCTTTCTCCTTGCGTATTATGTTCTGCAGTATCTCCAGAATCCTCTCTAACAGTTGGAATCCTACCCAAGTATTATATAATTTATTAATTCAACCGAAAGACAGTTTTGAGTGACCATTAGTTGCCAGACACAATATCAGTTGGTACTTACCCAAAGAGATATATGACTGCTTGCTCTCAAAGAGTTTACAGTTTGAGCAGGAGTAAATCATGAAGGAAAGAAATGAGAACATACAATAGGGAGACTGCTGATAAAAGGAGGCTTTAAATACTAACTACCACTATAAAGAGAAAAAACAAGAGAAGCTTTAAGAAGAGTGAACATTTCATCTAAATCTTTACTTAATAAGTAAATGTTTGACAATTCATAGAGATGAAGACTTTGTAGATGAAAGAAGTTACAGGAGCAAAAGTATAGATATTAAGGTGTATTCTGTGTATATACAGAAGAGCAAATGTCAGAACGAAGTCAGGGTGTAAGATGGAGAAGGAAAGAGGAAAGATAAAAATCAGATCATTGTATCTTGTAAATAGAAAATGACATGGTCAGTCTTGAGTATCAGAAAGGATGGCCAAGTCTCTCCTATCGACCCCCTTATCAGTACAATTCTTGCTTCTTCCTTGCTGTCAATTATATAGATATTATAAAATCCAAACTCTTCCTTCATATCATTATCAATCTGTTTCCTCATCACCACCCCTACTATTCTACTACAGTTTTTTTCAGTATTTAATCATTTCTTGCCTCCTTCATGTTGGAAGTACCTCTTTTTAATTGCAACAATTAATTCATTCAACAAATGTTTATTTGTAGTGGATACTGTAGTGTGTCACCATTCTCCCTTTAGGATCTAGGCACTCATTCCCCCACCTTCCAGAAACATTGGAAGCTGATAACTCACATCTGTGACCTATCCAGTAATCTAATTCTGTAGAAGGAAGATGCCGTTCCTAACATTTGCTCTCTTTCCAGGAGCAGTTAGCATCCAATAATTGGTACATGTATGGGTACAAAGGCTAATGTCCCTTGTCTGTATTCAGGACACTGCTGAAGTTCCATGCCAGCTCCAGAAGAGCTTGTAGGCTCAATTAAGATGTAGTTTGCATCTGCATCTCAATTCACCTTCTCCTTCTGCTCAATTATGCTTCCCTAATCTCTCACAGGTATTAACTCTGATAAACAAACTCTCAAATAAAACTCCTGAATGCAAATCTCAGAGTCAATTTCCCAGAGAATGTAACCTACAAAATTATTCAATGACAACCATGGTTTCAAGAAAACAAGCTCTGAAGAAATTTTACTTATTACAAGATCTTAATATCACATCCAACATGCTACAGGCAGTGTCATGTGTGGAGATGTTGCAAAGAACAGGACATCACCTAGGTAATGGCAGTTCAGCCTCCCAGTTCTGGAAGCAGGAGAGTCTGCCAAGGGGGAGGCTTGCTAGTTCTCCATCTTGCCAAATGCTCCAGGATTAAGTATAAGATGGAGCGATATTGTTTTACCCAGTCCAGTAATTTATAGATCCAGGAAGTTGTAAAATCATTTTTTCTCAGATGCTTTAAAAACAAAATTAATTTCCTGGTACCAAAGTGGTGATTATGGTCCTTTTCAGAAGAGCAGTCTAGATGATGTCTCAAAGTTCTTTCCAGGCAAACATTAATGTCAATATTAAAAGTGATGCAGAGTTTGAAATAGAAGCTATTTTCGTCTTGAACAAGAATGCATTAAGGCCCTCGATAAATTTGTTCGGGGTATTTCCCAGTATCAGGACGATTTATTGTGGGCAGGCATTGTTTCCCATATATATTAAACCTACATCTTGGTACTGTTTTTAATACAGTTTTCTGACTAATAAGACTGTGTGGTGCTGATAGTCAGTTGTAACCTTGTGTTGAAGCCACAAATCTGTTATTTAAGAAGAAGGGTTACTGAACAATGGCCACCGACACTTTTATTAAAAGAGATAATGATTTTTCCCCTGACAAACAACAAGCCTGCTGTATTATCTTGGACTACTTTTAAGTGGATGTGGGTTTGCAACTCCAGAGGATAAAATTAAAACATGCACATTCTCACACAACGACAGTATTTATCAAAATGACAGCGTGGCCTTTTTTTTTTTTTTTTTTTTATAGCTTAAAATGGCATATCGATGATAATTACTTTAATCTACTTTTCGGTACACCATAAGATGCTTGAATTGCAGATGTAATTTTGAAGCCAATCTTTAGTTATAGTCAGAGGTCTCCCACCGTATAAGGATTGGTCATTCATAACAAGCTAAGTAGAATATCTATTTATAGACTCATTGGCATGAGGAGTAGATACTCAATTTAAAAGAAAGGAATAGATTAGAAAATAGAATTTGTTAATTTCATCTCAAACTTTTCATGTTATCTCTTAGATTAACCTTCATGTAAATTAAGTAATTTCTCTTTTTACTAGCCTAGAAAAGAAGTTCTCCAGGCTTACTAACTCTCTCTCTCATTTATCATTTATTCAACAAATATTTATCTTGCATGTGCCATGAGCCAGCATTCCTGGAAAGGGACATAAGTATAAAGAACTATGTGGTATAGATTCCATTTGAGCAATAACCTTGGCTGTTTTCTTCATTGTTCTATACCAGTGGTAGAAAAGTAGGCATTTTATAATTATTTATTTATTTATTTATTTTAATTTTATTTTATTAAATTTATTGGGGTGACAATTGTTAGTAAAATTACATAGATTTCAGGTGTACAATTCTGCATTATATCATCTATAAATCCCATTGTGTGTTCATCACCCAGAGTCAGTTCTCCTTCCATCACCATATATTCGATCTCCCTTACCCTCATCTCCCACCCCTCACCACCCACCCCCCTTACCCTCTGGCAACCACTAAACTATTATCTGTGTCTATGAGTTTCTGTATAATTATTTTTTGAGTAAATAAGCAAGATATGGTCTCTGACTTCAATGAATTTATGGCCTCATAGGAAAGTTACCACTTACTCAGTTTTTAAAGTGTAAAGAGGCCTCATTTTCCAAGTTGTCACTCAGAATATTGCATAACTCCTGTCTGTTAACATAATAAGCTTATCTTTGAGTTTTCTCTTTCTCTCCAATTCTACCCAAAGTTGGTTGAGAGCCAGATACTCTGCTCTGGGACACTGGCCAGTGTACCATTTAAATGTCTACCTCTTTGGCTTGTCTCTGCTTTTTCCAGGTCAGAAAGTGAGCAACTATCATGAAACAGGAGCAGAGAATGTTGGCTAAGAAAATTTTCTTTCAAATCTATTGCAAATTCAAGAATCACTGCCTGAACTGACTCTTTCCTTTCTTTCTTTCCATTTTTTACTATTATAACTCTAATCTGGGACAATGGAAGCCTAATATCTTGGAGGAAGAATAACGGGCTAAAAAAAAAAAAATTCGCATTTACACAGGAAAAAAAGAAACAAATCCATTATTATTTCAAATGATAATCCAGATACTATATTATTTCCATTTTATAGTTGAGAATATTGAGTCCAACAGAGGCTAGCAACTCATTTATATTTACACAGTTCATTGGTAGCAGATTCAGTACTCAAATCTATGTCTAACTTCCCAAATTCTTGTTCTTAATTACAGCATAACCAGTATTATCTCCATTTGTAGAGATGAGAAACCTAAACTTAGAGAGATTAACTGATTTATTGAAGATCACACCATTAACTTACTGCAGAGCCAGGATTAGAATGCAGATTTTCTACACTATAGTGTATTTTCTACTACAGTGGTATTTCCACCTGCCTATCCATTTTCTCATGCCTTGGATTTCCCATTCACCTAAAGAAAATGGTGTCTTGGAACTGTGTCATGCTATCCATGGTGTGACAATCAATATTTCCAATTAGAGAAAAGGTTTCATTATTTAACATTACCATAAAATAGAAATTGTATTTCTACAGAAATCAACCACATTTATTTATAGTTTTATTATTTGGTTTCAAAACAGATTTCAGGGCTATACATTAATAATACAATAACAACAGTGATTATATAATGTATCTCAAACACTGCCTTATGTATATTTATAGGTTAATGAATATTTCTATGGCTATTCATGTCTTCAATGTAGAAATGCCTTAACTAATACTCTGGTATTATAAAAGAGCTTGTATACCCTCCAAAGAGCCTACCACTTTTCTGGCAATGTTTTTCTCCACATCTGGGTCTGGCCCTGTCCTCAGAGCTGCCAGAGAAGATCTATTGTAGATTCTTTGTATGAAAATAACTAACCTAAGGAGAATAAACAAGGACAAGAGAGATTTCCCTTGGTAGACACAACAGTCACATTTGACCCATAGTAATGAGGCAGTAGTGACAGTCTAACTCTATTGATAAAGAAAATCTTTTATATTTGCAGTTCATAAGCACCTGCTGCTTATTTCTCTACCCTATCCAAAATTCACTACTTTACTTTGTTTTTAATTTTTAACTTCCAAATAGCCACAGCAACAACCACAGTATCAAAACGACATTAAAGCTTTGAGCTTGGGAATTTTCAAGGTGAAATCTCAGGATTTCTCGGGCCATAGTATCATGTGAAAATTTTGTTTAGGAACTTTGTGTGGTCGATACTTTATAAGCATACTTACAGTTAAAAACGACATGTTTCCATCACCATATATTTGATCCCCACCCCAAAAAACTTTAATTAAAAAGAACAAAAACATGTTAACTCTTTTTTTTGATGAGTCACAAAAAAACCTGTATTTAAAGAATATTTTAAATAAAATAATTTCTCATATCAAAAAAGAAATGCTAAAAGCAGCAAATACACAGTTCCACAAACTAGATTGAACAACTTGTATCAGGCTACAATCTTATTTTTAATGTTTGCATCTCACTGTAGCAATCTTATAATGTTTTCCTTGAGGGTATTTTTGCTCTAATTAAATAAAAATCTATAACACTACTGAATTGATTTTCAAGAATATCAACTAATGTTAATGTTTTGTCTTCACCCTCTTACGGTACATCAGAGTGGTACCCAAGGCACTCGGTCATAGAATGCTTCTTCTAGAGACTTTGGAAAAGGGATTTCAATTCCATATAGCGTAAAAATAAAAATAACTTAAACTGCTTAAAAATGTATTAAATATACATTTTTAAATAATTCCCTGAGAGAGCAAGAAAGTAAAGGATGTTAGAAGCTGAAAACAGAGAAAAAGAAGATACCTGGGGAATTTGAAAACCCTGAAGCCAGCTTTTCCCCAGGAATCATCTGCTTCACCATGATAATTTCACTTTCTGTTTTGACAGTAGTGCAGACCATGAGAAATAGGTAATACAAGTAAGAACCATCCAAAGTGAAGGGTTTAATAGAAGTTTTCTTCATAAAATTGAGATCTTTGAGGGTGAATAAGAATTAAATCTGCCATACTGAATGGTCAGCAAGTAAGCTCCCTCAGACTCCCTGATTATTTGTAAACACAATTTTGCACTTAAAAATCTGACTTTTTCAGTCTAGATTCATACTATCTATGTGGTTAACAAAGATTTTCAAATGTTCCCAAATTGGCAATGATATCAAATAACTAGTAGAAGCCAACAAAAATGCTCTCCAGAGGAATGGAATTATCTTCAGGCTTCAAGAATTATCACAGTTAAAGTTCTAAGGAATATGAGATCATAATGAAAAATTATGAAATATGTGAACAAATAAAGTGAAATTAGAGCCAGCAAAAACAAGATACTAGCAAACATTTCAAATATTGAAATTTATCAGAAAGAGAATATAAAATGAGTACTTTTCATAAGTCAATAAAGTATTTATTAGAATTATGAGCAAGAGACAGTGAGTTTCTAAATTAAACCATAAGATTTGAAATAAATGAAGTATAATTTTTAAATGACAAAATGAAATTTAAAACTCAGTTGACAGATTGAATGATAGATTCGATACAGCTGAAGAAAAATTTAGTGAACTAGGAAATAGTTGCAAAAAAAGCTATTTTGAAAACAGTCCAAAGATAGAAAAATATGGCAAATATAAAAGACGTTAGGATGGAGTGAGAAGTTCTTACATATGTCTAATCAAAGAACTAAAAAAGTATGGGAGAAAAAAATTAGAATAGGACAATAATAAAAGCTACAAAACTAAATAATTTTACTGAATTATGGAAGGACACAAAAACCTCAGATCCCAGAAATCCACTAATTGTCTTAAATAACAAATACATATATAATCAATATTTATATAATCAGTCAGCAGACACTAACCACCAGTCTGATAAGGAAGTCTGATAAAAAGAATGATTTTAAACTGAGAGCTACAACAAAAAACACAAGCAAGGTAAGATTCTTTAATATGCATAGAAAAAAATAAATATCAATCTAGAATTCTACACAAGCAAAGCTATCTTTCAAGAATAGTAATGAAATTTCGTTTTTTTAGCCAAACAAAAACTGAATGTTTACCACAAACTTTCACTAAGTAAAACTCTAAAAGTTCTGCTTCACTCAAAAAAGAAAAAAATTATAGAAGTTCTGAGATGCAAATAGAGAATGGTGGGCAGTGATTTTGGTTAATCTATGAAGCATTTTTAAAATGATAACAATGATGTCTAGTGTATGGCATTAAAATACAAATTAAGAAAATACACTAGACACAAATAGAATATAATTTATTTGAGTAGTTGTAATCACAATTAAAGCATTTTAAGATACTAGTATATTTCCAGTAGTGGAAAGATATTGATCAACTTCAGACATTGATTAGTTAAATATGCACATAAAACTATCTAGGATAATCATTTAAAAGTAAATATAGAGAGTGTAATTTCTAAAATAGTAAAGTATAATAATAGAGAGTGAATGAGAAAAGTAAACTAACAAAACAAAAGAAACAAACAAAAAAGCAAATCAAACAATCCAAAAGAAGACAAAAAAGTAAATAAGAAAAGAAACAGAGAAGTCAAAAAGTAACAATTAAGATTTAGAAATAAATCCAAGTGTATTAATAATTAAAAAAACTAATAAACTATTCTGTTAAAAAACAAAGATGACTCACCAAGTTTTTTAAAAAATCCAGCTACAAGTTATTTACAAGAGACCCTATTAAACATATATACACTCAGAAAGATGGGGGAAAAATGTGTAACAGGCAAATACAAACCAAAAGAAAACTTGTGTTGCATTATAAAACAAATTTTGAGAGAAAGTATTACTAGCTTTAAGAAAAATAACTACTTAAAGTTGTTCATTAGGAAGATAAAATATTTCTAAATCTTTATGCATTTAATAACAAAAGCTCAAATTATATCATTCAAAACTGACAGTTCTGCAAGGGGGAGACAAATTCCAATATCATAATGGAAAATACTCAGACATGTCTCAGGAAATGATTGATTAAGCTGGCAAAAATATCAGTAAAATCTGTAACATTTGAACACTGTAATTAACAAACTTACTCTAAGAAATATAGAGAATATTACATCCAACAATGAGAGATCACAATTTTTTCTAAGTACACATCAAATATCTATTAAAGTTTACCAAATGCCAGGCCAGAAAAAAAGCCTCAACAAATTAATAATAGGAACAAGCACAATGCAGTTAAATTAGAAATCAGTGATTTAAAAAAACTAAAATTTTTCTTAAATGTGAATTTTCAAAACATACTTTGATGAATTTATGGGCCAAAAACATATATCTATTAGCAAACTGAATCTAGCAATGTATAAAAAATATCAAGTAGAGCATGGATAACTTAAGTTTATCTAGAAATGAAAAGTTGGTTTAACATAAGAAAATCAATTAATGAATAACACCACAATAATCAATTATTAATTAAAACATCAATTATAATCTTAACATGTAAGAAATGCATTGAATAAAATTCAATATCGATTCATGATCTTACAAGAAAACTTAATAAATTTGGAATAGAAGAAACCTTTCTTAGCACAGCAAAACCATCAGCAAATATTATCTTTTTGTTTGATGTTTGTATAATTTATTTCATGTTCGCTACGTGTGTGTTCATTTTAATACTTGACAAATGTATTTGTCACACATGAAACATAGTGGTCTATTTAAAAGGCTTTAATGATTGACAATATTTTTGCAATGCACTTTATGAATATAAATATATCTATAACAAAGAGAGAAAACCATTGAGTAGACACAATGCCACTCTGATCATTTCTTTATTTTACAAAAATATGACTAATTTTTGTTTTTCACTGAATGAATACAACCACGGTAAAAATATGTGTGTGTGTATACCCACACAGTACTGAAATAGTCCAGCGTGGCAGATATTTAGTGCAGTACAGAAATATTCCACAGTGGCAAATATTTAGTGCACTGCCAAAGTGCTACAATAACTTTACCTCTCCCTTCTCTCCCACCAAACATTATCTTAAACATAGGACATTGAAAGTATTTCCTTTAAAATCCAGAACCAGCTAAGGATGCATGTCATCACCATTTATATTCAGTAGAGAACTGGAGATTCTATACTGTGTAGCAGAACAGAAAAAGAAATAAAATTTCTTAAGGATTAGAAAGGAAGAAACCAGGTTATGATTGAAAGAGGAAATAAGAGTGTCTACTATCCAATAGACTCTACAAATTATCATTACAACAATTATGTACACATTTTTATGTTCACGATTATTTGGTATTAGAAAGAGTATTACACGATGCTAAAAAAGCTGGTCATTTATTCAAATCAGGAAAGCAAAGTAGGCACTGGGGAGATATTAATTTCACCTCTTAAAAAGTATGATGGCCTCCATGTAAATATACTCTTCCAAAAACACTCCAAATAACAATTTTCTTAGACTATTGCCTTTGTTATTATAGTCCCCAGATCTCCCCTCCCAAAATCCCTATAAAAATCAGAAATATTGGTGATATTCTGTTCAGTCCTCCTACTATCCTTTCAGTCATTCATTCAAACCTTTATGACAGACAATGTGCCTAGTCATTGGAAAGCATCAGTGAATAAGACAAAGCTCCTACCTCCACAAGGATCACAGGGGACAGTCAGTAACATACATAAAGTTTCACACAGTAAAGATGTTCCTGCATAGCTTATGGTTATTGGTCTAGATGTGTTTATGATGAGAAAAGTTAAGAGACATATCACAAATGCTATCAATACATGCGTATAAAACATATTCCCAATGTCCGGAATCCCAGCCATTTAATAACACTAAAAGTTCATGAAAATATTGCCTCGCTTACCTTATTCTGAATTGTACATTCTAATTCAATATGGAATTTAAAATTTTTTTACCAGAATCGCTTTCATATATATTTTTAAATCCAGTTATTTTTAAGAAGTAACAGAGGATGTATGTATCTTCTAACTTATCATGCACCTAACCCAGCCTTTGGATTCAGACCACTATGACGACGACTTTCCTTGGATTAGGGTGAGAAAAGGTGGATGATGCCTGACCAGAACAAGGCATGTGAAATGACTGATTGAATAAATTCTCACTCTTAGGATGCTAGTGGTCAGGAACTCTGTGGGGATTTTTTAGAAGCTTGCCCTGAAATGGGCAGGGTGCCATTATGCAGTACCATATGTTTCCTGACCTACAGAACCAGACACTTCATATGGTCAAGGTTGTCTTAGCTAAGTCATCATGCCTATGGTTCTTGAAGCTCTTGCATCTACCATCTATGATAGCATCTCAGTTAGATTCACCTTATGGAGACATGGTGATATCCCCACTTTGCACTACTGTAGCCACTATAGCCCCAAAGTATATCCTAATTGTCATATACAAAAATCTGAGAAGGCAGAGAGGGGCTTCCTCACAGTCATCTATCTGGTGACTAGCCAGTGTAAGAATTAGAGTATGTAACAACATTGCCATCATTCTCTACCAGAAGCATCAAGGATGGTGGAGGTGGAAGGAACAGAAAGTGGAAGAAAACAGTCAACCACAGCAAAGTGAAAAGCACTATAGATAAGTGGTTGAAAGTTTGGCCACAGAAGTTATACTACCTGAGTTCAGAATCCTGGTTTTGCCACTTAATAACCCTGTGACCTTTGACAAGTTATGTATTTTTTCTGCCCTTGACATCCTCATTTATAAATGGGGAGAACCTCACCTCACACAGTTGGTGAGAAAAACATAGTGCTCAAGAAAATGGCAAGAACTTAATAAACATTAGCTATTTTCTAGATTTTCTCAATATTTATATTTCCAAGAATACTGTTATATCTCTTTCTGAAATAAATATTTTTTTAAAAAAAGTGTGAGTTCCACATAACACAAACAGTTGAAATATGAAAAGTTCTGTCAACCAACTATTTTAACCACATGTTTTTTCCAGAGAACAGATGGGCTTTCCAAGACCAATTTAAAGGTGAATAAATAGACTCCTCTTTTGGCATGAGGCAATTAAGTCTGGGACACAAAAGGGTTTGATGCTCCTTTGGGTTTGTTTTAAGGATTCTTACTTATATTATCCATGGAGTAATCTCAACAATAAAATAATGAGTTGCTGTCTCAACTTGAAGCCAAAGCTAATTCAGAAACAGATTTAGGATGAGCATCTTTCTAGCGTTGTGTTGTACAATACAGTAGCCAGTAGGCTATTCAAGTGTGGCTATTTAAATTTATTTACATTAAAAACAATTTTAAATTCAGTTCCATGTTATACTAACCACATACAAAGTGCTGAACAGCCACATGTGACTAGCGGAAATACAACATTTACATTGCCACAGAACTTTCTACTGAATAGCATTGTAGATTATAAACTGGAGTATCTGGTAGTACTTGTCAGCTAATCTTATCTGATTAGCGGTAAAGACCATTATAAATCGCTGGTGAAATCAATCTTCAATTTAGAGATTAGCATAATAATTAAGAAACCTATTTTGCAATTATTTGTGTTAATTATTCCCAGGCAAATTTTATAGGATATCTCATCTGTATGTTTCAGTTCTCATATCGGAAAATTACATAGCACCATATGTTTTAAGGACAGTTGGTAATTTGAAACACACATACGAGATTTCCCAAGCCATCATTTCTTAGCATAATCATATGTTATCTATGCAAATGACACTGTCCAGACTCTCCAACTAAAGTCTACACAGCAAAAAAGACACTGAGTCAAACTGATGTTTAAGAAATTTGTGCTGTGAAGGCAGCTAATCTAAACAGGTAAAACTGTAAAACTGATTCCTTAGTCTACATTTTTCTGAATAAATTTTTCTGATATCTAAATTTACTAGTTTAACATATACTTCTTTCCTTGACTTCAGATCATCATAGCTGCTCTTTCAATGCCTTAATTTCATTACAAATATCATGAATTAGTACTCCAGCTTCTCCTGACTGCAAATCAGGACACTGCAGGTCACATGCATCTCCCTGGTCTGGTCCTCCCAGGCCCTGGCCCTCTGGAAGACTCCCTGGGTTAGCATGTCAGCTTTCACAGCCTCCAAGGAATTCAGTTTTCTCACAGGATCTGTACTAACACTATTTAAATCTCCTAATCTCATTGCAGCCTCCGAGGAGGTGAAAAGGTGGTAACATGAATTACAAGGAGCCCTACATAACTGGGCACTAAAAAGAATATCAAGGAAGTAAAACTGTCTCCTATAAAAAGAATAGGGAAGAGAGAAGAGATGATAAAATATAGGATGCTTTCAAACTTACACAAGTGATATTCATGGTCTTTGTTGATTTTTACTATTATATTCATAGAGCCAACAGATATGCCAGCAGGGGCTCAATATTTATTGAATAAATGAATGAGTAAACTGAATGGAAAGTTTGAGGTATAGTTTTAGGGAGAAGATCATGAGTTTTGCTTTAGAATTGGGGATTTTTCTGTGGGTTGAATTCTGTCTTCCTGAAAGACATGTTGAAGTCCTAACCCCTGATAACTCTTACCTGATTTGAAAATAGGGTCTTTGCAGATGTAATCAAGTTACGATGAGGTCATACTGGGTTAGAGTGGACCCTAAATCTAATGACTGCTGTCCTTCCTTATAGGGAGAGAGAGATTTGGAAACATACAGACACACATAGGGAGAAGACAGCCATGTGAAGATGGAGGCAGAAATTGAAGTGATGTGTCTACAAGCCATCAACCATCAGAAGCTAGAAGAGAGGGTCATGGAACAGATCCTCCCTCAGATCTTCCAGAAGGAACCAACCCTGCTGACACCTTGATTTCAGAATTCCAGCCTCTAGAACTATGAGAGAATGAATTCTGTTGCCTTAAGAGAAAGAAAGGAAGGAAGAAAGGAAGGAAGGAAGGAAGGAAGGAAGGAAGGAAGGAAGGAAGGAAGGAAGGAAGGAAGGAAGGAAGGAAGGAAGGAAGGAGAGAGACAGAGAGGGAGAGAGAGAGAGAGAGAGAGAGAGAGAGAGAGGGAGGGAGGGAGGGAGGGAGGGGGGAGGGAGGGAGGGAGGGAGGGAGGGAGGGAGGGAGGGAGGGAGGGAAGGAAGGAAGGAAGGAAGGAGAGAGACAGAGAGAGAGAGAGAGAGAGAGAGAGAGAGAGAGAGAGGAAGGAAGGAAGGAAGGAAGGAAGGAAGGAAGGAAGGAAGGAAGGAAGGAAGAAAAGAAAAAAGAGAATGCAGAGGTTGGAGGGAGGGTGGTGGTCATTTCCAGGGTTTGAGATTTCCTAAGGGCTGGTGTGGGATAGTGATGGAGGAGTTGGAAGACATTTAAAAGTAAGGATTAGGAGTTGAAAGAAGATGTTTAAAGATTGTCTAGCTCAACTTCCTATTTAACAGAAGAATAAACTGAAGCTAAGAAAAAGCAAGAGTATGAAGTTACAGTACAGTGATTAAGACCATAGACCTTTGAAGTCAGAAAATTAAATGCTGGCTCTGCTACTTAGTGGTTAAGTGAAGTCGGGAAAGTTATTTAATCTCTCTGAGTCTTAATTTCCTCACTTATATAATGGAGATTATAATACCAATATCTACCACATAAATCATCAGTAAGAATTAAATGAGATAATATGTTTCAAGTGTCAGAGCAGAGACTGACAAATCTAAGTTTTCAACTGATGGAGGTGATAATGATAATGGTGATGATCATGATCATGGTAACATGGTTACCCCAAGCCTACATGCAAAGTAATGAAAGAAATAAAACGTGAACCCAAGCTTGGGGCTCCAGTCTGATGCTTTAATCCATAAATACAACAATAAATACAACTTGCTACTAGTTTACTTTTTATATCAATAGACATGAATCTCATCAAAGACTCCAGAAATGAACTTCTTTAAAATTGTCAGAAGATACATAGGATAATGTCACTAAACTTCATAATTTCCCCTTGCTATGGATCTGTTATGTATTAATCTATCAACAGATCATTTTCAGAATGAGGTTATAAAGAATGTGGTTCTTTATTCTGGACGAAGCCTAAGTCCCCAAAGTCACTTGGCTTGTGTCAGGGGCGCACACAATTTTTTGTTGTTGTTTGAAGCTATTATTTCCCTGTTTTACTTTGTTTTGAGTTATGTTGCACTGTGTCCATATGTTGTTTCCTCTGCCCTCTCAGGGTCATCCTTTCCCAGCTCACCAGACAGCAACTGCTTTCATTTCCTGCAGGTATCTATTCTTGGCCTGTGCCCAAACTACTGCCACAGCAACCCAATTCCATGTAGGAAACTGGCTATTTTCCAAAACTTTGTTGTTGTTAGTGTCCTTAAATGTCTGGAGTTTCGACCTCTGTAAATCCCAGTTTCAATGAAAACTAAGCTGGAGAATTTGCATTGCATATCCTGAAGTATGAAGGTGACAAAAGCAAGGACATCTGAGGAAAGGTATCTTTTCCCCCACTTTTATATTCATCCAGATTTAAGGTCATCAACCTAAAATAGTCATTAAAATGGAACCTGTGCCTCCATTCAAGTATGTGTAGAAATTTACATTTTTCTTGACTTTTGAGATATTCTCTTGGAAAACCCTCTTCTTGTAAAACTCTAACCATTTCTTTATTCCTCAATCTTGTTCAGGAATCTGTATTTGCAACGTTACATGAAATATTAGAAAAGTATTCTACAAACTGATCATCTGGTTTATGACTACTCACTAGGTGGCCCCTCTTCTACCCTAAGATCATCTGTCTCAGTTTACTGCCAGCCTATTTAGAGCCATAGCATCATTGTTACCTCGATATTGATCCTCTCTTTCACCATTAACATTATTTATTTAAAATCTACTATTTAAAATATATAGATAAAACTCTGAGCATTTCTGCAAAGACAGCCCAGAAGAAAATTTCAAGATGCCAATGCTAATTTTAGATTATTTTACTGATCAGTTTACCAGATGTCAGATTGCTAGATTTTTGCACTGCCCTTCTCACAGCAACTTGATTTGCAAAAAGCTCCTAGCATGCCAGAGGAGTCTTTCATCTGCATCTCAGTAAACAAACAAACAAACAAAAAAACCAAATAGTTTCTATTCAAGAGAGTGTGAGTAAAGAGAAAGTAAAGACTTTTCGGGGTTTGTTTTGTTTGTTTGTTTGTTTTTTGCCAGTTTTTCTTTCTACCTTTGATGTCCATGGAGGAATGTCCATTTGCCCTGGAAGTCAAGGAACATAACTTCTTACCCTGATTCTTGTGAACAGCAGCATACCATTTGGGAACAATGAAGACAATTCTTCATCCTGGTGATGTTAAAACAAACAAAACTTTTTTGTGCTTTTCCAATTATAAAGTCTTCAAGAAACTTAAGGGATATACATAGATCCTAGGCAGAAAAGGCAAAAGCTACGTAGAATTCAAGAAATTTTATATCACAAATTGGAAACTGCATAGAAATTGTCACTTGCCAAAAACAAATTTTACTTCAAGAAAGACAGCAATGCATTGGTTCATGCTTATACTTAGTAGATCTGTGGCCAAGAAAGACAGTTTATGTATTGTTTTTACAATGAAAATGTTTCAACAACGAGCTCTTTTCACCTTTATAATGTTTCTACATTTGAGACCATTACTCAACCACTGTTAATTATTCTTTATTTCCATTCACCATCCCCATGAAAACTCAGTCAACTATTATTAAAATAAGCTTCCTGAAAGATCCATGGAGTTCTTGGAGTGAATAACACTGTGAAACAAAAGAAAATTTTGTTTGAGAGGCCTTTCACTTATTATGTTATTTTTAATGAAGACCTTGGCATAATTTTATCACTAGTGATAAAGATTATTTTTCACAATGAGTAAATTGCTTTCCTATATAGTATACATTGTACAGTATTTTCACATACAATCTATATAAAACACACACAAAACATATAGTGAAAGATGCAAAATAATTAGTAGTAAGACAGCATCATACAGGCACATGTCTATCTCATTGCCAGTAGCTTCAACATCAATATCTATTCCACCTACATTGTCTTGCAATTTTCGCCCTTTTCACATCAAATGAGTTGTTGTGGCTATGTGAGAATGAAAAAATCAATCATGAACTTTTCTAGTATTTTATTTTAATCCATGACAAAAAAAAAAAAAAAAAAAAAAGAAGAGGAAGAAGAAGAAGTCCAGTTAGGCTAATTTCTGTGTTCATAAAGTAGGTCAACTATTTTTATTTCTAATTTAGTTTATGAAAATATCTACTAGGTTTAAAAATAGAAACATCAAGGCAAATAGAAATTGAACCCAAAATACAAACTGTCAATGAATCAATGCCTTTAAATCTTAAGACTAGAAAGGATCATATAATATAATGCTCTAGTCTGGGTCCATGAAACACTAACTGTTCTAGAAAAGTGGCTTTAGGGCTATCTTTGTCATGTATACTATAAGTGGAACATTTCAACCAGATTCAGTCACAATTCAGTCACTCAGCTCTAGTCTACATATTAGGCTTCAGTGCATTATTTTTTAAAAAAGAGGTTTTGTAGATATTTCATGTTGGGCCTATATTTTGAATCAATTTAGACTAGTCAGTGCTTAAAGCAAAAGGCAGGAAGCCAACGGTTTTGTTTTTGCTTGTCAACCCCTGGGTATTAAAATGTATGTTTTGGAGATCTTCTCAGGGAAGTACCATCCTTTAGAAAAACACTATTGTTGGCTGATCTGCTAAACATTTTCACCACTTTCTTGTAAGCACCACTGTGTATAAGAGACCTATGATTTATGAAGTGTGAATATATATGCCAGACAGTGTGACAGGCATTTTCACATTGACAATAAACTTACATGGTAGATATTATCCAGGGATTCAGAGAGATTGACTAACTTCCTCATATGCACAGATGCAGAGTCAAGCCTAATTTGACTGTCAAGTCATGTTCTCTATAAAGTACTGCTTTCCATAAAGCATCTATTTCTAGCAGAATCAATATTTGCCCAGGGGGGCAAAATTTGGTTGCGGGGGTCAAAAAAAATCTTAGCTATTACAGTGTTTTGTGGCCCTCTAAAGGGTCACAGTACATGAACAGATATACAGTATATCTGTGGATTTAAAATTTCACGGGGAGTGGAGACAAGTAGAAAAAAAAAAAAGTCTGAAAAGTTTTCTTGGTTTGGGGTGGGAGATGATAGTAAAAAAGAGGGTTAGAAATGGAAAGACGTTCCATGTTCATGGAGTGGAAGAATCAACATAGTTAAAATGGCCATCTTACCTAAAGCAATATATAGATTTAGTGCAATCCCCATCAAAATCCCAATGATATTTTTTAAAGAACTAGAACAAAACATCATCAATTTTGTATGGAACTAAAAAAGACTCTGAATAGCTAATTCAATCCTGAAAAAAGAACAAAGCTGGAGGTGTCACACTCCCTGACTTCAAATTATACTACAAAGCTACAATGATCAAAACACCATAGTATTGGCAGAAAAACAGGCACACAGACAAGTGGAACAGCATTGAGAACCAAGAAGTAAACCCACATATGTATGAGCAAATAATTTTCAATGAAAAAGTCAGAAACACATAATGGAGAAAAGAATCCTCTTCAATAAATGGTGCTGGGAAAATTGGAAAGCCTCATGCAAAAGAATGAAACTAGACTGCTATTTGTCACAATACACAAAAATTAACTCCAAATGGATCAAAGACTAAATATAAGACATGAAACAAACAAAAAAAATACATAAAAATACCACAGGTACTAAACTTATGCATCTCAATTTTAGAGAAGATTTTGTGAAATTGACCCCAAAGGCAAAGGAGTAAAAATAAAATAAAATAAAATAAAATAAATGCATAGGATTATATCAAACCAAAAAGCTTCTGCACAGCAAAAGAACCCTCAACAAATCAAAACTACAACCAAGCAAATGGAAGCGATATTTGCAAACAATACCTGATAATGGGCTAGTATCCAAAATATGTAAAGAACTCATAAACTCAACAACAAAAAACCCCCAAACAGTCCAACTAAATATTGGGTAGAGAATCTGAACAGACACTTCTCCCAAGAAGACATACAAATGATCAACAGATATAAAAAGCATGCTCAACTTCAATAGCTATATGGGATATAAAAGTCAAAACCACAATGAGATACCACCTCATACCTGTTAGAATGGCTAGTATCAACAAGACAAGAAATAATAAGTATTGGAGAGGTTGTGGAGAAAAAAAGGAAGTTTTACATACTGTAGGTGGGAATTTAAATCAATACAGCTACTGCAGAAGACAGTGTGGAAGTCCTTCAAACAATTAAGAATAGAGCTACCATATGATCCAGCAATCCCTCTGAAAATTTTAAAAACATTTATTCATAAAGATATGAGGTCAGATAATTAAGTTTGCAAACTCATCCTAGAAAAAGTGTTGCATACCTCATTGCTGAATATCACTATGGTCACCTTTGAAGTACTCCCCTTGGGAAGCTATGCACCAACACCAGCGCCTAGTCCACCCTTCAAAGCAATTTTGGAACTCTTTTTCTGGAATGGCCATCAGCGCTGTCATTGTATTACCCTTGATGTCCTGAATGTCATCAAAATGTCTACCTTTCAATATTTCCTTTATCTTTGGGTAAAGAAAGAAGTCATTAGGGGCCAGATCAGGTGAGCAGGGAGATTGTTCCAATTCAATTATTTGTTTACTGGCTAAAAACTCCTTCATTGACAGTGCCATGCGAGTTAGTGCATCGTCATGATGCAAAAGAGCCATGAATTGTTGGTGAAAAGTTCAGTCATCTAACTTTTTCATGCAGCCTTTTCAGCACTTCCAAATAGTAAACTTGGTTAACTGTTTGTCCAGTTGGTACAAATTCATAATGAATAATCCCTCTGATACAAAAAAAAGGTTAGCAACATCATTGCAACAAGTCCAAAAATTGTCAGACCTCTTATGTATTCATTGCATTTGTTGTAGTATTATTCACAGTGGCCAAGACACGGAAACAACCTAAGTGTCCTTTATTCAATGATTAAATAAACATGTAATACATATATACAATGGAATACTACTTGCCATAAGAAAAGATGAAATACTTCCGTTTGTGACAACATGGATAGATCTTGAGAATATCAAGTTAAGTAAAATAAGTCAGAAAGAGAAAGTTAAAAAACATGATTTCACTCATATGTGGCATACAAAACAGAACAACAAATTAACAAATAAAACAAACAAACAAAAAACTCATAGACACAGACAACAGGATGGTGCTTACCAGAGGGGAAAGGGGGTTGGGGGAAGTAAAAGAGAGTAAAGGGGGTCAAATATATGGTGACAGAGGGATACTTGACTTTGGGTGATGAAAACACAACGCAATATATAGAGGATGTATTATAGAATTGTGTACTTCAAACTTACATAATCTTATTAATCACTGTCACCACAATGAATTTAATAAAATTAAAAAAAGAGGTTGAGATACATTTACATAAAGGTACTAATTTAATGTTTCCCTTTTGGCCCATTTTGATTTTATTTTTTAATATCATTATTTCATTTTATAAATATTTATTGAACTGTCAAGGATACAATAGTGACCTAAAGGAACATAATCTCTGCCTTTGTAGTGCTTACATCCTAGTATTTATCTATATGGCTTTTGTCTAAATTTGGTTTACTTAATTATATTAATATTAACCCTCTAATTTTCATTTCATGTTTAATATCATTAATTATAATTTTTCTTATCCTCTTTATCTTGTGTCTACTAATTTTATTGCCTTCATTATTTTTGCCTTTTTTCTTATTGCAGGAACAAATTAAAAATGAATATCGTATGTGAAGCACTTAATAAATTACCTTTCATTTAGGAATCTGATTGGTTTGATCTCTTGAGACAAAATCAATACAAACATATTTAAAAATAACTTTTGTCTTTGTATTTCAAATATAAATACATTTCCTTATGATACACAACACTGCCTTGAGGAATGTCCCTCATACTTTAAAAAAATATATCTCAATATTCCTCACAGAGATTTAGCTCTAGGGTACGGAGAAAACCCTTGCACTATTTGCATTTTAGTCCACAAAAAAAGCAATGCCAGCTCTGGGGCCCATATCAAGCATAAAGAAGGCTACAGGCATTACAGATATCTATGTACAAATAGGAGTAGGTAAGATATTACATTTAATAGGAGCTGTACATTTTGTAAGATCCTTTTAATTGTTTCTATCTCTAAATATCCTAAAATATCAGTTTCTTTGCAATTAATGAGTACCAAAATATGTTCAAGCCAAGAGAAGCTTTGAAAGGATCTGCAGACTCAAGAATAGGCAAACTTTAAAGTATTATTATGCTATCAATTTATCCATTTATGAAATATATACAGGGGAAGCCAAAAAATGTATGTAAGTGGACACTTTGGTCAACGTTGCTCAAGCAGTAGTTCGCCATAGTCAGATGTGTCTGGACACTGATGGTAACCACTTTGAACACGTCTTGTAATTGCAGAAGTCAAATGTGACTTGTGTTCATCTTTTGTTATTGGTATATATTGAGTATTACAATTTTAATTGTTTTCCTTTCTTAAAATATGTATACATTTTTTTGGTCACCCTCTCTCTCTATATATAATTTGCCTTCATAAAGCAGAACAGGTAGTATTTGACCATCTCTTGTGAAGATAAACCATGGCCTCATCGAGCACAGATTTTCCCTCCATTTGTTCCTACAAAGATCCTCCTCTTACTCAGAAGATAATCTCCTGATCTGTATGTAATCCAGCGGTGTCACAGGCCAAAGTGCTTTTGAAAAACAATAGGAAGTCTACTTCTTGCATCAATTGATTTGAATTATTGGAGAGATGCTATCTTCTCATACCTCATACCTTCAATCTATTTATAGTATCTAGTTCAGAGTCACTTCCTTCAACAAAACATTGCTGAATGCCTACTGAATAGCCCATGTGAACAGCTCCTTATACCACAAGATACAGGAGATGATTTCCTTCAAAGATTTAACTTTAACAATAATTGTTCATGAATCTTTGAAAACTTCTCAATGAGAATTCTTAGGAGACACAAGAGATGATCTTTAATCTATTTTCTTAGACTATTTCCAAAATTGACTGGTCTCTTGTCAAGAATGAATTTTAGACCAGAAGTTACTCTTCTTTTGTTGAATGGTAGACTCCTTATCAGTCAGTTCTAGTCTATCTCATATTTGAGAGTTGCATTAAAAAAAAAAAAGACAAAGGAAAAAAAGACAAAAGCTTCATTCTCTGATTTACAGAGAGAAACCCGCAAGGGAATCTTCTAGTAGACTGAAGATAGCTAATGCCTGCTTCCCTTCAGTAAAGGCCTGATTCTTTGCAGAGAAATCTAAATAGCAGGAGGAATGTTTGTTACCAATA